>NC_035435.2:58737720-59046599 GCF_002127325.2 Helianthus annuus | reverse complement strand
ATGAACCTTGTAATTTGTTTTGCTTTGTAAATCATTTGAAAAACGGTAACATCAAACGATATGTATAGATAAGTGCAAGGTTTAAACGAATAACCAAGTAAAATGAGTTGAATAAGATAAGTTGTTTGTGAAAATAATGTCTTGTGAAGAATATGTTACTTATGTAAAGTGTAATGTGTCTAAACTGAAATGACTTAGATAACGCCACGATATGTAATATTATACAAACATTTATATATAGGAAGTACCAGCGGCGTATCCACCATGTTTGTATCATATTACATACGCCACGTTACTTAAATCATTTACCCAAACCAATCCACCATGTAAATTGTTCATGTGTAAACCAAATGTCAAGTGTTATTGTAAACCATGTCAAATGTTTATGTTCAAATGTAAACCACCAAATGTGTATGTCAATGTCGACGTGTTTATGTTCAATGTAAATCATGTAATGTGCATCCCAAAATGTATCATGTATGGTAAGCGAAATGTATCAACTTAAACCATATGCACAAAACAAGCCGTTGAAGTAAAACGTGGTTTAAATCAACGTTATGTTCTGCGGATAATGCATGCTCTATTGATATTAACATTTATGTGGTATTGTAAACTATGCATACATCCAAGCCTTGAGACTGCGGCGATAAACCCTTAAACAAATTAAAGGTTTATCTAAGTTATGTATATCGAATTCGGTCATTCCTTCCAGTCCTATCAAACCCAGGACTTCAGGGATGGGAGTTGTCAATTCCTATGGTACCACTACCTACTAACGAACGGCGTAGCTAGTGTTAATGAATGTATTGTCCCATGTTAAACAAACCAAATGTCATAACAAAATGAAGGCATGTGCCCATATGCTGAGTAAACATATGCAGCAGAAATGTTTATGTAAATCAATGTGTCCATATGCTGAGTAAACATATGCAACAGAAATGTTTATGTAAATCAATGTGTCCATATGCTGAGTAAACATATGCAACAGAAATGTTCATGTAAATCAATGTGTCCATATGCTGAGTAAACATATGCAACAGAAATGTAATGTAAATCGATGTACTAAGTACGCACACAATGGGCATACATAGCATAAAATGTAATGAAATCGTGTACTATAATGTACTAACAACATAGCAGGCATATGATGTGGAAACATGGAAAGCATGAAAGTAACAGATAGGCACATGTGTTTCACCCCAAAACAGTTTGGAAAACAGTAAAAGAGGGGTTCAATGTACTCACATTGACTCCTCGAAAACATGTAAAAGATGGGGTTCAATGTACTCACCTGAGGTTGCTTTGTTGTTCTTGTGAAATAACCAGGTAATGCGAGAGGTCACGGAATATCAACGGCACCTAATAGGTAGCTATGTTAATATACCGGACCAAATCGGAAGATCGGATAGTACGCGGGTTCGTAAACCAAACGAGTATGGAGACTCGTGTAATATGGTTCAACAAAGCCTACATACTAAAATGAAACTTAACCTAAGTGCTTACGGTCCAGCACGACCCGTTTAGGTAGCTTATGCCACCTTACGCGTCGTTCGCGTAGAACGCGTTCGGAACGCCTAACATTGCGACCACAAGGTATAACCTCGGAAGGTTATAGCTATGGTCACCTAATATGTTTGGTCGGATCCTAAAGATCGACCAAATGGGTCGGGTTCGGAAGTATAAGCGATGGTTTAGATCGCTTACCTTACGACCCTATATAAGCACTATACTAAACGTGACGAGCTAAGCATGTTAGAACATGCTTAACTTAGTTTAGAAAACAGGTTTGGCATCAAAACAAACGGCTTTGATGCCCACGAGTAGTTTGGTTACAAAACACGCAAGAATGCGCATTTTGGCCGAAACTACGACTCGTCACTAAGCCTAGATAACGGGGAAATCAGTAGGTATGGTCACTACGGACCATGACCATCGTGATCACGCTCACGTTATGAAGTTCCATGAACTTTGCATCGACCATAAGCTGGTCAATGCACAAAGTCAACTAAACGTTGACTTTCGGACTCGAAAAGCGAATAAAAGAGCGAAAGAAGACTTACGGAGGGTCCCCGAGTGCAAATCAAGATCAAACAGCTCAGGTATGAAACAATGGTTTCAACTTAGAGCTTTAGGATCTGATTTTGTGATTTTTACACTAAAGGGGGGGGGGTATTTATAGGAAAAGTGGAACCGTTAGGATCGTTTTATCGAATATCGTGCCTTGATCTCGTGCGTACATGTGTCCAGTGGATAAGTTCAGTGAACTTGACCCTTGGCTCTTCATTGGGTGAAAGGCATTGCCCCTTGATCGAACGAAAGGCCAGATTCTGCATTAAATGCGAAATCTTTCTGTCAGACATCCCCACGCGGCCCGCCTCACATTTGGGCAAAACTCACGCGGGCCGCCTGGCCCTCTCTGATCTGCACCAAGTTTCAGAAATTACAGTTTTGGTCCCTGTTGCGTGTTTAAGCCATTTCCGACACTTTTAAGGCCCGTAAAGCCAACTTTAAGGCCCTAAAATGATGCCTAAACATTGTGGACATGAAACATGCTCAAAAATGTTCCGGATGTTGGTTCGTTTGGCCGTACGATCGCGATGTTCGCTTAATTACGACGGAATGCGCATAAGCGTGAAAGACGATCCAAATGGCGCGACGAATGGAATTTTCTTATGCCAAACACTAAGGCATAATATAAGGATGCTTACATAAATTTTTGGATGTCCGGATGTATTCAGAACGTAAGTTATGCGCAAAAGTGCAAACTTGTGCACTTTTTGACACTTTTAGTCCCTGAATGACCCAAAAGTTTATTTTAGCATACCAAACCCCTCAAAGCCTATTTCTAAGCTATGCAAAGGATATTTATGGTATGTTTAACTTATGGACATGTTCCGGAATGTTCGTTACAGTTCAAATTGGCATACTTTTACAGTTTGTCAAGTTTAGTCCCTGTAAGCGAATTAACTTGTTTTTGCTATACCAAAGCCTTCAAAACTTATTTCTAAGTTATGTAAAGGTTATTTAAGGTATGTTGAGTATATGTTGATGTTCCGGAGTATTTGTCGCATTAAACTAAGTACGTTTACGCACTAGTTAGCGTATAACTCTCCAGAAAGCGATGTAGAGTTTGGAATTGAACAAAAGTCAAAATATGAAAAATGCAAAACACAACCAAACAAACATTGGGATCAAATAACATTATTTTATTGATAATTGAATTGTTCATGATGATTACAGGCACAAATGTTACAGTCTCCCCTACTTGTGGAAATTTCGTCCCGAAATTTATTTAGAGGAAACTGATTGAAAAAGATGCGGATATTTTGCCTTCATTTGGTCTTCACGTTCCCAAGTAAACTCGGGTACACGTTTAGATTCCCAACGAACCTTGACCAAAGGAATGCGCTTGCGTTTAAGCCACTTGACTTCACGTTCCATGATTTCCACTGGTTTCTCGACAAATTTCAGTGTTTTATCCACACGAATTTCGTCAAGCGGTATGTGGAGGTTCTCATCAGCTAAACACCTCTTGAGATTGGACACGTGAAAGGTTGGATGAACATTTCCAAGTTCAGGAGGTAACTCAAGTCTGTAGGCTACCTTACCGATTCTTTCGACGATCTTGAATGGTCCAACATATCTAGGTGCAAGTTTTCCTTTCTTTCCAAATCTGATCACACCTTTCCAAGGTGAGACCTTAAGTAATACACGATCACCGACTTGAAAATCCAAGGGTTTGCGTTTTAGGTCCGCGTAATTCTTCTGACGGCTTCTAGCTGTCTGAAGGTTATCACGTACTTTCTTTACCTTTTCTGTTGTCTCTAAAATGAGGGCAGGTCCAGTAAGCTGAGCCTCGCCAATCTCATTCCAGCAGACTGGTGAACGACATTTTCGACCATAGAGAGCCTCGAAAGGAGCCATGTTGATGCTGGAGTGATAACTGTTGTTGTAGGAGAATTCAATCAACGGAAGATGTGAATCCCAACTACCACCAAAGTCGATCACACAAGCTCTAAGCATATCCTCCAGTGTCTGGATTGTTCTTTCAGATTGACCATCCGTTTGCGGATGATAAGCTGTGCTCAGATTAAGTTGAGACCCCATAGTAGATTGCATGGTTCTCCAAAAATGAGAAGTGAAACGAGCATCTCTGTCAGAAATGATGCTCAAAGGAACACCATGTCGAGCTACAATTTCATCTACGTAGATTTGAGCAAGTCTGTCAGCTGAATAATCCTCACGGATTGGCAAGAAATGTGCTGACTTGGTAAGACGATCAACGATTACCCAGATGGCATCGAGACCTTTCTTTGTGCGCGGAAGTTTAGTAATGAGATCCATAGTAATGTTTTCCCATTTCCAAACTGGGATCTCCGGTTGCTCTAATAATCCGGAAGGACGCTGATGTTCAGCCTTAACCTTGAGACAAGTAAGGCATTTGGATACGTATAAGGCAATGTCTTTCTTCATACCAGGCCACCAATACTGAGTACGAAGATCCTTATACATCTTATCTGAGCCAGGATGAATAGAATAACGAGACTTATGGGCTTCATCCATAAGCAAGGTACGAAGATTATCTTGGCTCGGGACCCACAAACGGTCCATGAAATAATACGATCCATTGTCTTTCAATTCAAGAGCAGGTGTTATGTGATAAGGAAATTCCTTATCCATTAAACCTTGTGAAACACAAGCTTGTTGAGCCTGAGAAATACGGGCTTGGATATCGGTTTGAATAACAGATTGGACACGTACACAATGAAGCTTAGTACGTTCCTTGCGACTCAATGCATCGGCTACCACATTCGCCTTACCAGGATGGTAGCGAATCTCGCAGTCGTAGTCGTTTAAAAGTTCAACCCAACGCCGTTGTCTCATGTTGAGCTCTTTTTGATTGAAGATATGCTGAAGACTTTTGTGGTCTGTGAAAACCACACATTTTGTACCATACAAGTAGTGTCTCCAGATTTTGAGAGCGAAGACAACTGCACCCAACTCAAGATCATGAGTGGTGTAGTTCTTCTCATGTATCTTCAACTGCCTTGATGCGTATGCTATGACTTTGTTTCTTTGCATTAGGACGCAGCCAAGTCCTAATTTAGATGCGTCGCAATAAACGACGAAATCATCGTTGCCCTCAGGCAATGTTAGGACAGGCGCGTCGCAAAGCTTTTGTTTCAAAGTCTGAAACGCTTCCTCTTGTTTGACTCCCAATCAAATGGCTTGTTCTTCTGAGTTAGAGCAGTTAGAGGAACTGCAATCTTCGAGAAATTTTCTATGAAGCGGCGGTAATAACCCGCCAGACCAAGAAAAGAACGAACTTCAGTAGGGGTAGTAGGTGTATCCCAATCCTTAATCGCACTGATCTTGGAGGGATCTACATGAATACCTTGTTCATTGACAATATGTCCTAAAAATTGAACCTCTTTAAGCCAGAATTCACATTTGGAGAATTTGGCGAAAAGTTGTTCTTTCTTTAGGAGTTCCAAAGTAAGACGAAGATGTTGCTCATGATCAGCTCGCGTCTTAGAATATATCAAAATGTCGTCAATGAAAACGATGATGAACTTATCTAAATAAGGCTTGCAGACCCTATTCATTAAGTCCATGAAAACAGCAGGAGCATTAGTCAAACCGAATGGCATGACTGTGAACTCATAATGTCCATAACGAGTACGGAACGCTGTCTTTGGAATATCTTCTTCATGCACACGGAGCTGATGATATCCAGATCGTAGATCAATCTTTGAAAAGTAAGATGCGCCTTGTTAAGCTCACGATAATCGATACACATCCTAAAAGATCCATCCTTCTTCTTTACAAAGAGAACGGGAGCACCCCAGGGTGAAAAGCTAGGACGGATAAAACCTTTGTCGGAGAGTTCCTGCAGCTGTTTAGACAACTCTTGCATCTCGGACGGTGCAAGACGATATGGAGCTCTGGCAACGGGATTTGCACCAGGTACGAGATCAATACGGAACTCGACTTGGCGTGCTGGAGGTAGACCAGGTAAGTCTTCAGGGAATATTTCGGAATAATCCCGAACGACAGGAATATCTGAAATAGACTTACCCTTGCCTTTATCTGCTGTAACATGTGCTAAGAAAGCCACATAGTGCTTTCGCAGATACTTCCGTGCTTTAAAACAAGACATGAGTTTGAGACCACCGGCAGGCTTCTCACCACGAACTTGTAGGATCTCGCCTGTCGACAGCGGTATACGAACAATCTTCTCAGAACATACTATCTCTGCGCGATGCTTAGATAACCAATCCATTCCCACAATAACATCGAAGCTTCCAAGTTGCATTGGCGTGAGGTCAATAGGAAAAATATGGTCGTTAAGGTTCAACTGGCAGTTGCGCAGAACAGAATTTAGAACAATGGGTTCACCACTGGCAACCTCTACTGTCAAAGGTTTACTTAGTTTCGTTCTAGACACGCGAAGCATTGTCTCAAAAGACAATGACACAAAGCTCTTGTCGGCACCCGAATCAAAAAGAACAGATGCTGGCTGATTATTAATAAAGAACGTACCGTTCACCACCTCGTTGTCTGCTTGTGCTTCTTGTGCATTCATGTTAAAGACTCGACCTCGAGCCGGTGCCGGATTCTGGTTTGCATTCTGGTTCTGGTTGACTAGTCTTGGACACCGATTTCTGTAGTGGGTCAGATCCCCACAATTATAACATGCACCTGGTGGGTAGTTTGGTCGTGCAGCCTGACCCTGTTGTTGAGCAACCTGTTGAGCAGGGTTCTGGACTGCGTGATTCTGAGCAAACCGACAAACATCGGCAAGATGACCCGACTTCCCACAGTTTGTACAGAAACGGCACTGATATTGTGGTTGGTGGTGACTGTTGCATCGATTGCACAAAGGTGCATTTCCTGAATAGGGTTTCTTGGCTGGAGGCTGTGCGGCTTGGTTGGGAGCTGCCTGGTTAGCTTGGGCAGTCACAGCAAAATTTTGGGAAGCCTTACGCTTCCTTGACCCCCTTGAGGAACCAGAGTCCTTTCCCTTCTTGTTTTGACCTTTCTTGCTATCTTCCTTGTCCGCCGTCTGTTTCTTGCCCTTGTCGCACTTCCTGTGTAGTTTATTCTTTCGGATCTGCGACTCAGTCAACGTCGCCGATAACTCGATTGCCTGACGGAGTGTGGTAGGGTTGCTACCAGTAAGGATATCTTGTACTGAGTCAGGTAGGCCGTCGATGTATCTTTCGATGGCCTTATCGAGTGGGGTAACCATAGTCGGGCAAAGATGACTCAACTCTTCAAACCTATCAGTGTAAGCCCTGCGCTCACCACTATCTTGCCTCAAAACATCAAATTCCTTCTCCAATGCTCGTTGTTCATGACGAGGACAAAACTCCCTCATCATAAGAGCTCTCAGTTGAGCCCATGTCTGAGCTAGAGCAACTTCTGCACCTTGATCTCTCATAACCCCATTCCACCATGTAAGAGCCCTCTTCTGAAACACGCTCGAAGAAAACTCGACCTTGCGATTATCCGGACACTGCACATGGCGAAAAGTGTTCTCGATGCTCTCGAACCACTGAAGAAGCCCAGTTGCTCCTTCAGAACCACTAAACTTGAGTGGCTTAGCCTGGTTAAAATCCTTGTATTTGCATGTACCATTGTTATTGTTGGCCTGGTTCCATTGAGCAAAGAGATTCGGAAATTGAGCAGCCATCTGCTGCGCAATAATCTCCGCCAGCTCGGCAGTAGCTATCTGGTTGTCGCGTCGAGGAGGCATTCTAGAAGAGAAAAACATGAAATGAAACGAGTGAGATGATTGGATGAAGAGAATGAGATGAAGCAAAAGCAATCAAAAGCAAAGATGGCGGTTATGCATCGCAAAGCAAATAAGCGACGTGAAATGTCTAGTCAAAGTAAATGGGTTAGAATTAGTGTATCGCGAAGACATGCTCGCCTATAAGTGAATACTCACCCCAAGAGTTCCCAGGTAAGAGTGACTGGTCCGATTATGTGGATTTGTACGAACACTCTAGCCTTAGACAGAAAACTCAGGGTACAGGCATTCACCCTTCCAGTTCGCACGTGTTCACACTATTAACCCAACACTTTGACGGGATTTTTGAAATCCAAAGAGGTTCAAAACCATATAACAGAGGGTTCAAAACCTTATAACAGAGGGTTCAAAACCTAGTAATCAATCATCCTAGAACAGATGATTCATTTTCAAAGCGGATTCGGAACCGAAGTTCCCGTTGTGGTTATCACCTAAGGATAGGTGATGTGCATGTTTTAAACTCTAAACACAAGATAACTTGTGTTAGGGTCCTAGAAAGTTATAGTCTAGGTCAAAGCATTACTAATAACCTAATTCCCTATAACCAATGGCTCTGATACCAACTCTTCTGTCACACCCCGGCCGCGTATAACATGCAACCGCGGCGGAAACGCCGGGGAGTGTTGTGAACAGAATTAAATTGTTTCATAACCATGGCATACAAGTTGTATTTTATTTATAAACAAAGGTGTTACATTGTCTTGGATAGAGAGTACGGAAATCAAAACATAATTAAGCTAGTTCAAACTTCATTTTTAGGCTCTAAGGCACAGGTCCGCCCTAGAATCATGATCATCGTCCTATGGAATAGCTCCTGAAAACACATGTGAAAGTAGGTACGTCAGCATAAAAATGCCTGTGAGATACATAGGTTTTGTGAAAATGGGGTTCATGACTTGAGTTTTAAAGAATGTTTAATAACAGTCAGTCATGAACCTTGTAATTTGTTTTGCTTTGTAAATCATTTGAAAAACGGTAACATCAAACGATATGTATAGATAAGTGCAAGGTTTAAACGAATAACCAAGTAAAATGAGTTGAATAAGATAAGTTGTTTGTGAAAATAATGTCTTGTGAAGAATATGTTACTTATGTAAAGTGTAATGTGTCTAAACTGAAATGACTTAGATAACGCCACGATATGTAATATTATACAAACATTTATATATAGGAAGTACCAGCGGCGTATCCACCATGTTTGTATCATATTACATACGCCACGTTACTTAAATCATTTACCCAAACCAATCCACCATGTAAATTGTTCATGTGTAAACCAAATGTCAAGTGTTATTGTAAACCATGTCAAATGTTTATGTTCAAATGTAAACCACCAAATGTGTATGTCAATGTCGACGTGTTTATGTTCAATGTAAATCATGTAATGTGCATCCCAAAATGTATCATGTATGGTAAGCGAAATGTATCAACTTAAACCATATGCACAAAACAAGTCGTTGAAGTAAAACGTTGTTTAAATCAACGTTATGTTCTACGGATAATGCATGCTCTATTGATATTAACATTTATGTGGTATTGTAAACTATGCATACATCCAAGCCTTGAGACTGCGGCGATAAACCCTTAAACAAATTAAAGGTTTATCTAAGTTATGTATATCGAATTCGGTCATTCCTTCCAGTCCTATCAAACCCAGGACTTCAGGGATGGGAGTTGTCAATTCCTATGGTACCACTACCTACTAACGAACGGCGTAGCTAGTGTTAATGAATGTATTGTCCCATGTTAAACAAACCAAATGTCATAACAAAATGAAGGCATGTGCCCATATGCTGAGTAAACATATGCAGCAGAAATGTTTATGTAAATCAATGTGTCCATATGCTGAGTAAACATATGCAACAGAAATGTTTATGTAAATCAATGTGTCCATATGCTGAGTAAACATATGCAACAGAAATGTTCATGTAAATCAATGTGTCCATATGCTGAGTAAACATATGCAACAGAAATGTAATGTAAATCGATGTACTAAGTACGCACACAATGGGCATACATAGCATAAAATGTAATGAAATCGTGTACTATAATGTACTAACAACATAGCAGGCATATGATGTGGAAACATGGAAAGCATGAAAGTAACAGATAGGCACATGTGTTTCACCCCAAAACAGTTTGGAAAACAGTAAAAGAGGGGTTCAATGTACTCACATTGACTCCTCGAAAACATGTAAAAGATGGGGTTCAATGTACTCACCTGAGGTTGCTTTGTTGTTCTTGTGAAATAACCAGGTAATGCGAGAGGTCACGGAATATCAACGGCACCTAATAGGTAGCTATGTTAATATACCGGACCAAATCGGAAGATCGGATAGTACGCGGGTTCGTAAACCAAACGAGTATGGAGACTCATGTAATATGGTTCAACAAAGCCTACATACTAAAATGAAACTTAACCTAAGTGCTTACGGTCCAGCACGACCCGTTTAGGTAGCTTATGCCACCTTACGCGTCGTTCGCGTAGAACGCGTTCGGAACGCCTAACATTGCGACCACAAGGTATAACCTCGGAAGGTTATAGCTATGGTCACCTAATATGTTTGGTCGGATCCTAAAGATCGACCAAATGGGTCGGGTTCGGAAGTATAAGCGATGGTTTAGATCGCTTACCTTACGACCCTATATAAGCACTATACTAAACGTGACGAGCTAAGCATGTTAGAACATGCTTAACTTAGTTTAGAAAACAGGTTTGGCATCAAAACAAACGGCTTTGATGCCCACGAGTAGTTTGGTTACAAAACACGCAAGAATGCGCATTTTGGCCGAAACTACGACTCGTCACTAAGCCTAGATAACGGGGAAATCAGTAGGTATGGTCACTACGGACCATGACCATCGTGATCACGCTCACGTTATGAAGTTCCATGAACTTCGCATCGACCATAAGCTGGTCAATGCAGAAAGTCAACTAAACGTTGACTTTCGGACTCGAAAAGCAAATAAAAGAGCGAAAGAAGACTTACGGAGGGTCCCCGAGTGCAAATCAAGATCAAACAGCTCAGGTATGAAACAATGGTTTCAACTTAGAGCTTTAGGATCTGATTTTGTGATTTTTACAATAAAGGGGGGGGGGGGGTATTTATAGGAAAAGTGGAACCGTTAGGATCGTTTTATCGAATATCGTGCCTTGATCTCGTGCGTACATGTGTCCAGTGGATAAGTTCGGTGAACTTGACCCTTGGCTCTTCATTGGGTGAAAAGGCATTGCCCCTTGATCGAACGAAAGGCCAGATTCTGCATTAAATGCGAAATCTTTCTATCAGACATCCCCACGCGGCCCGCCTCACATTTGGGCAAAACTCACGCGGGCCGCCTGGCCCTCTCTGATCTGCACCAAGTTTCAGAAATTACAGTTTTGGTCCCTGTTGCGTGTTTAAGCCATTTCCGACACTTTTAAGGCCCGTAAAGCCAACTTTAAGGCCCTAAAATGATGCCTAAACATTGTGGACATGAAACATGCTCAAAAATGTTCCGGATGTTGGTTCGTTTGGCCGTACGATCGCGATGTTCGCTTAATTACGACGGAATGCGCATAAGCGTGAAAGACGATCCAAATGGCGCGACGAATGGATTTTTCTTATGCCAAACACTAAGGCATAATATAAGGATGCTTACATAAATTTTTGGATGTCCGGATGTATTCAGAACGTAAGTTATGCGCAAAAGTGCAAACTTGTGCACTTTTTGACACTTTTAGTCTCTGAATGACCCAAAAGTTTATTTTAGCATACCAAACCCCTCAAAGCCTATTTCTAAGCTATGCAAAGGATATTTATGGTATGTTTAACTTATGGACATGTTCCGGAATGTTCGTTACAGTTCAAATTGGCATACTTTTACAGTTTGTCAAGTTTAGTCCCTGTAAGCGAATTAACTTGTTTTTGCTATACCAAAGCCTTCAAAACTTATTTCTAAGTTATGTAAAGGTTATTTAAGGTATGTTGAGTATATGTTGATGTTCCGGAGTATTTGTCGCATTAAACTAAGTACGTTTACGCACTAGTTAGCGTATAACTCTCCAGAAAGCGATATAGAGCTTGGAATTGAACAAAAGTCAAAATATGAAAAATGCAAAACACAACCAAACAAACATTGGGATCAAATAACATTATTTTATTGATAATTGAATTGTTCATGATGATTACAGGCACAAATGTTACACTACATCCAAAAGATGTATGGAGTGATTTCGAGTCCCAAATTTTACCTAACTAGTTCACAAGACTCTTCGTTTG
This sequence comes from Helianthus annuus, assembly GCF_002127325.2. Classification (NCBI taxonomy): domain Eukaryota; kingdom Viridiplantae; phylum Streptophyta; class Magnoliopsida; order Asterales; family Asteraceae; genus Helianthus; species Helianthus annuus. Next base: position 59,034,521 of record NC_035435.2, on the reverse strand, counting down.
CTTGTATCGTGACGAAACTGTCGCCTACTAGTTCGTCGGTTCGCTAACGAACTAATTTAGCGCATAGCGATGAAATACCGGAAACTTGTGATTCTGAACATTTCATTGATATCATCTTATTGTTTTAGTGTGTTTTTCATCAATTGACATTATTCCGAAGTCCCGGAAATGCTCTGTTATAGGTTCGGACACGTTAAAAATGTTATATTTTAAGCCGAAACGGACATTTTTGCAATTAGGGCGTCATACCGGAAAGTCTTATATCTTTGCAAGATATGTTTTTTTAATAATGTTTTTCTTATGTAAATGGACTCAGTTATGTTATCCGAGTGTCGTTTTTCAGTGTTTCGGTCTGATTTCACGATTTGCTGGCATGAATAGTGTAACCGTGAATAGTGCACGCAACATTTTCTATCAACACTTTTAAGACATTGTTTGCTTGGGTTCGCAATGTGGCGAAAACCAACAAATGTTTTAGCATTGTTTTCCTTGTCCTAACTCTGTTATCTAGTTTACGACAAAGTTACGTAATTAAATTACGCTAAATGCATGAGATTATGTAAATAAAATAGTGATTAGTTTGTACGGAATTGCCGGGTTATTGCCATTTGTCACATTCTCCCCCTGTTAAAAAGAATTTCGTCCCGAAATTCACGTTGAGTTATCCTTTAAAGGACTCTTCTCGACCAGGTGGATGGGTACTTTGTATTGATCTGAACTCCACGTTCCCATGTATTCTCGGGTTCATGATGTGTGTTCTAGCGGACCTTTACTAGTTTAATACGACTTCTCCTTTTCTTGTGGACTTTCCAGTCCATAACCTAAACAGGTTCTTCGGTAAACAGGAGTTTGTCGTCTACGTGAATTCCATCCGCTAGGATGATAACTGTTTTCATTTGTTGGACTTTTCTTAAGATTCGACACATGAAATGTATCGTGTACGTTACCGAGTTCTTCTGGAAGTTTCAACTTGTACGCGACAGTACCGATCTTTTCTAGAATTTCAAATGGCCCAATGTATCTCGGGTTTAGTTTTCCTCGTTTCTCGAATCTAGCTACGCCTTTCCAAGGCGAGACTTTCAGTAAGACTTTGTCTCCGACCTCGAAGACTAATGGTTTACGTCTTCTATCCGCGTAGCTCTTTTGCCTATCACGAGCCGCTTTGATATGGTCTCTTATCTTTGCTATCTTGTTAGTAGTCTCTTGGACTAGTTCAGGGCCAATGAGTTGTTTGTCTCTGACTTCCGCCCAATACAGCGGTGATCGACACTTCCGTCCGTATAGTGCTTTGTATGGGGAGGCTTTGATGCTTGTGTGATAACTGTTATTATAGGAAAACTCCACCAGCGGTAAATGAGTATCTCAGTTTCCGCCAAAATCCATCACACAGGCGCGAAGCATGTCCTCCAACGTTTGGATGGTTCGTTCGCTTTGTCCATCGGTTTGCGGATGAAATGATGTGCTTAGATCCAAACGAGATCTAAGCGATTTCTGAAATGATTGCCATATTCTTGACACAAGCGACCATCGCGATCCAAGATTATTGAAATAGGTACTCCTTGAGGTGCTATTATTTCTTTGAGATGAAGCTCAGCTAACTTCTCTGTACTGTCTTTCTCGCGAATTGGTAAGAAGTGAGCTGACCTGGTTAATCGATCGACGATAACCCAAATCATGTCATGATCTCAAGAGGTCCGTAGGAGTCCTGTAATGAAATCCATTGATATATGTTCCCATTTCCAAACGGGAATCTCAGGTTGTTGTAATAGTCCAGATGGCTTTTGATACTCGGCTTGACCTTTGCACAAGTTAGGCATTTCCCAACGTAGGTCACTATATCTCCTTTGAGATTAGGCCACAAGTAATATTCCTTTACATCCTGATACATCTTGTCAGATCCGGGATGTATTGAATATTTTGACTTATGTGCTTCATACAATACTAAGTCTCGCAATCCGCGAAAGTAAGGAATCCAGATTCTTCCCATGAAGTACCTTGTGCCATCTTTGATCTCTTCTAGTTGTTTCTCTAATCCTCGCAAGGATTCTGCTCGAATGTTCTCCGGCTTTTGAGCTTCTAGTTGTGCATCGTGCACACGGGTAGTGAAGTTCATCTGAATGGTTAACTCTAAAGCTCGTACTCGTAAAGTTTTGACTCGCTCTTTTCTGCTCAAAGCATCCGCCATAACATTTGCTTTGCCCGGATGGTTCTTGATTTCACATTCATAGTCATTCAACAATTCTACCCATGTCGCTGGTGCATGTTTAATTCTTTTTGATTGAATATACGTTGAAGACTTTTATGGTCTGTGAATATTGTCACACCCCCAAAATCCACCTGCGGAGTATCACCGCTTGAGAGCGTGACTGACCAGGATCAAGCCACCAATCATATAGAACAATATATATAGTAAAAGTAATTGCCATTAAACCAAACCAAATCCATATGAAAGGTGTTCCAAAATCATAAGTAAGTTATCATTGTTTAGCGGAAGCGTATAAGTAAAACCCAATATAAATAAGTATGTAATGTCATAATGTGTTCAACAAACAATCACGATCCAAGCCCACAACGACCAGCTCCTCCCTGTGCAAGCTCGATGTATCTAACGACCTGCAAGGCATGTAACAGAGGATCAACAACTAGTTGAGCGAGTTCACAGAAAGTAAATGCGTAATAGTAAGTTCGTTTGTAACATATGGCGCTACTGGGCCGATAGTATGTTCTATTGGTGGGGGCTTCCCATGTTGTATAACCACTAGACTATGCGTAACCATAAGTGTTCTACATATCCCGAGAACAGTAATACGTACAAGTTTACGTAGGTTTTACGTAAGTAATCCTTCACAACCGAGGATAGGGGTACGCGGGGGTTTACGTAGGTTTTACGTAAGTGCCTGACACAACCGAGGCAGTAGTGAGTATAAGTTCACGTAGGTTTTACGTGAGTATCCTTCACAACCGAGGATAGCGAGTAGCATAGATATACGTAGGTTTTACGTATGTGTCCTGCACAACCGAGGACGATGGTATGGTAGTCTAGTAACAGTATGTGTATGAATCTATTCAACCTTATTTCTTCAATCCCATTCCCAAACCCTGGGAATCCCATGCCTTAGTAAGGGTGTGAACTCACCTTGGTTTGCTCGGTATGCTATGCTCTAGGGTTTATCAAATGTCTAAGTCCATTACACGCGTCCTAGGATATGTTACACATGATACGATGTAAGTGTTTGCATCAATTAAGGTTTACACATCTTTGATATCCAAGCGATTGTGTTTTGTGTGTTTATTGTGTACAGGATCATGCAGTTGCAATCAAAATCATGCAATCATATATCGAATCATTCAGTTATAAGCAAGCATGAATAGTTGCATGAAACTATATACAGAAGCATACAGAAAGCTTAATTACTGGTGTTTGTCATAACCCTGAACCCTTGTTTACTTATTCATTACATACAATCAACAAATTTGGACCCCTTTGCATCATTAAAAAGGTCGCACAGGGCCTTGCCCTTTTTAAAACTCAGACAAGTATGTGGGGGGGGGGGGGGTTCCCCTGTTCAAAAAAATCAGACAAGAGTCCCTAGCATGAAACTCGGACCCTTATGTGCCATTAAAGGTCGGATATATGTGGGGGGTTAAAATTCGGACAAGAGGGGCAAGGAATTAAAAGTCAGACCAAGGGAAGTGGTCACAAAACTCGGACCATATACATGTCTAAAAGCTCGGACATCTTGTAATACAATAAGGTCGGACCTTGATATTATTTCCAAAAGTCGGACAACAAAAACAAGCAAAGAACTCGGACATATAAGTTATTCAAGAACTCGGATTATATGATTTATGCATAAAGCTCGGACTAGAAGTCATGTATATACTCGGACTCCATGTGCTTGATTAAACGTCGGACAACATGTTATTATAAAACTCAGACATGTTTTTCATTAAAACTCTGACCTTTACATTCAAAGGTCGGACTAACATATCGTATCAAAACTCAGAAAATAAAATAACGATTGTAACAGTTACACACATACATTCAATCAGTTACGTTCTTACTTTCTACGATCTGGAAACCTAAGTTTCAGTGCATTGCAAACATCAATTCAACATCCAACCATTCTATCATTCACAGGCAATCGATTAAACAACTATTCAATATCAATCATCATAATCCGAATCAAATCAAGAATCGCAGAGTATTATATGAAGAACTAGGGTTTCTATGAACACCTAATCAAGAATCAAGAATTAATAATAATCAAGAAATCAATTAGGGTTTACAAGTACTACAATGATCAATAAATAATTACCTTGAATGATTCTAGAGAAAATGCGGAATCGAAAGTGATGAATAGCTTGCCAATGATGATGGTGATGATTGCTAGAGAGAACCCAAGAAGTGAAAGTACGTGCTTTGTTTTGTGTGCCAAATGATTAGTGAAAAGGGATTAGGGTTAAGTATCTCTAGGATTTAACTAATTACCCTCTACCTCCCTAAGTATCATATTTTACACATGTACACCATCTCATAACCATTTCATACTTTCACCACCAAGTTCATATATTTACCAAGTCTTTCACAATTAACAAACAACCATGCATAATCACACAATACGATTCATTGCATCAAAACGTATATAATTCCATAGCAATTAATTGTGCAAATAATCAACTAAACAATACAAGAACGTGCAATAAATGCGAAATAGAAATCTTGGAAATTCGAGTTGTCACATTATCCCCAACTTAAAAGAAATTTCGTCCCGAAATTTGGTACGCACTCACTGAGGAAGCTAGGTAAGTTGTATCGTTTACTGATTTTCCTGGGGTGTCACATCATCCCCCCATTGATTTGGAATTTCGTCCCGAAATTCCGCAGTAGTAGCTTCAGTCTCAGTAGTGGTTGCATTGGTTCCGAATAACTGGGGGTACTTTTCTTTCATTTGGTCTTCGCGTTCCCAGGTATACTCTGGGCCGCGTCGGGAGTTCCAACGAACTCGAACAAGAGGGATTCTCTTGCTTTTGAGGACCTTAACATCCCGGTCCGTGATTTCAACTGGTTCCTCGACGAATTGCAACCGCTCGTCGATAGTGAGTTCCTTAAAAGGAATTATGAGGGTCTCATCTGACAGGCACTTCTTCAGATTCGACACGTGAAATATGTTGTGAACTGCACCGAGTTCAGCTGGTAGGTTTAGCTTGTAGGCCACTTTGCCTATTTTCTCAATGATCTCGAACGGTCCGACATACCGCGGATTTAGTTTGCCCCGTTTGCCAAAACGAACCACACCCTTCCAGGGTGAGACTTTTAATAAAACCCGGTCCCCGACCTGAAATTCCAAAGGCTTCCTACGCTTGTCCGCGTAGGCTTTCTGACGGTCGCGTGCTGCCGCCATGCGTTTTCGTATCTGTGCAATCTTTTCCGTGGCGTCCACTACAATCTCCGGACCCGTGATATGACTATCCCCCACCTCCGCCCAACAGAGAGGTGACCGGCATTTACGTCCGTACAATGCCTCGAATGGAGCGGCTTGTATGCTGGTGTGATAACTGTTATTGTATGAAAACTCCACTAACGGGAGGTGCTTTTCCTAGCTGTTGCCGAAATCGATAACACACGCCCGAAGCATGTCTTCTAAGGTTTGAATCGTGCGCTCAGACTGCCCATCCGTCTGAGGGTGATACGCTGTGCTCATGTCTAATCGTGAGCCAAAAGATTTATGCATCGCTTGCCATAGCTCTGACGTGAATCGTGCATCCCGATCCGAAATGATGGAGGTGGGCAACCCATGCCTCGAAACAACTTCATTAAGATAAACGTTTGCGAGAGTGGAGAACTTATCCGTTTCCTTAATAGCCAGGAAGTGTGCAGACTTGGTGAGTCGATCCACGATCACCCATATAGTATCATTCCCACGCTGGGATCTGGGTAGGCCTGTAACGAAATCCATGGAAATTTCTTCCCATTTCCACTGGGGTATCCTGGGTTGTTGCAGTAGACCTGAGGGTTTCTGGTACTCTGTCTTGACTCTCGCACAAGTCAAACATTTGCCGACGTAAGTAGCAATGTGGGCCTTCATGCTAGGCCACCAATATGTAGTTCTGATGTCGTGGTACATTTTATCCGAACCTGGATGTACCGAATAGCGAGACTTATGAGCTTCATCCATCACAAGTTCTCGTAAACCGCCGTATAGTGGTACCTAAATACGTCCTGTTACATAGTAGGCGCCGTCTTCCTTTTGTTCTAATCGTTGCCTCGAACCACGTAAAGCTTCAGCCTTTACGTTTTCTGGTTTCAATGCTTCCACCTGAGCATCTCGTATTTGTGCAGGAAGATCAGACTGAATGGTGAGCTGCAAGGCTCGTACACGCCTAGGTAGAGTGTCTTTTCGACTGAGAGCATCAGCCACAACATTGGCTTTGCCTGGATGGTACTTGATGGCGCATTCGTAATCATTAAGCAGTTCGACCCATCGTCGTTGACGCATGTTCAATTCCTTCTGCTTGAAGATATGCTCGAGACTCCTGTGATCGGTGTAAATAGTGCACTTGGTACCGTACAGGTAGTGTCGCCATATCTTAAGCGCAAAAACAACAGCTCCCAGCTCTAAATCGTGCGTCGTGTAGTTCCGTTCATGAACTTTGAGTTGACGAGAGGCGTAGGCAATAACTTTATCCTGCTGCATCAATACACAACCAAGCCCCTGTATCGATGCGCCACAATAGACTACAAAATCGTCCGTGCCCTCTGGCAATGAGAGAATAGGTGCGCTGCAAAGCCTATCCTTTAAGTACTGAAAAGTCGTTTCTTGTGTATTACCCCAACGATAGGTAACACCTTTCTGTGTCAACATAGTAAGCGGCTGTGCGATCTTGGAGAAGTCTTTAATGAATCGCCTGTAGTACCCCGCCAAACCCAAAAATTGGCGTATTTCTGTCGGTGTACGCGGTGCAGGCCAGTTCCTGATCGAATCTACCTTGGATGGATCAACATGAATCCCATCCCTGTTCACCACATGGCCTAAGAAGTGGACTTCACGAAGCCAGAAGTCGCATTTTGAAAACTTGGCGTACAGTTGTTCCTTTCGAAGAAGTTCCAAGATAAGTCGTAAGTGCTGCTCGTGTTCCTCCTGACTCTTGGAGTAGATCAGAATGTCGTCGATGAAAACAATGACGAACTTGTCAAGATAGGGTTTGCACACCCTGTTCATTAGATCCATGAAAACTGCAGGCGCGTTCGTAAGCCCAAATGGCATGACTAGGAACTCGTAGTGACCGTAGCGAGTTCTGAATGTTGTCTTGGAGACGTCCTCATCCCGGACTCTCAGCTGATGATACCCTGACCTTAGATCAATCTTGGAATAGTAACTCGACCCTTGCAACTGGTCGAATAAGTCGTCAATGCGTGGAAGAGGATAACGGTTCTTCACTGTGACCTTGTTCAGCTCGCGGTAATCTATGCACATTCTGAAAGTGCCATCCTTCTTTTTCACAAATAGTACTAGAGCTCCCCAAGGCGAAGAGCTTGGACGAATGAAGCCCTTATCCAAGAGCTCTTGTAGTTGCTTAGACAGTTCTTTCAGTTCAGTTGGGGCTAGACGATACGGTGCTCGAGCTATCGGTGCTGCTCCTGGAGCTAGCTCGACTTGAAATTCGACCTGACGATGAGGCGGTAGACCAGGTAAATCTTCTGGAAACACTTGAGGAAATTCGCGTACAACTGGAATATCCTCTATTCTTTTCTCTTTCGTAGCTGCATCTGTAACTAGTGCCAAAATGGCAGTGTGACCCTTTCGCAAACATTTCTGAGCCTTCAAGAAAGAGATGATGCCAACCACAGCACCACTCCTGTCGCCTTGAACTTCAAGAGGTTCTTTACCCGAACGAGGAATACGAATGATCTTCTCCTTACATAAGATCTCTGCTTGCTGCTTGGATAACCAATCCATGCCGATGACGATGTCGAAACTACCCAGAACTATTGGAATAAGATCAATCGAGAAGGCCTGACCCGCTAGAGCGATGTTACAACCCTTGACTACATGTGTGGCTTCTACACTCTTACCATTTGCTAGTTCTACGACATGTTTGGTGCTTAGGGGTGTTGGTGTACGTTTTAACAATTTACTCATTTTCAAAGACATATAACTCGTATCCGCACCCGAATCAAACAAAACAGTAACATAAATGTCGTCAAGAAGAAACTTACCCATAACGACGTTGGGATCATTTCTGGCATCACCCTGCCCCAACACAAACGCACGACCCCTTGCTTCATTGTCGTTGTTGTTTCCACCGTTGTTGTTGTTGTTGCCATTTCCCTGATTGTTGTTATGGTTGTTGTTGTTCTGGTTCCTGTTCAGCTGGGGGCAGTGCCTTTTGAAGTGACCCTCTGCACCGCAATGAAAACACCCTTTGTTGCCCTGCTGTTGATTCTGCTGTGCTGGTGGCTGCTGCTGATTCTGATTCGCAGGTCGAGGGCTTCTACAATCTTTGGCCTCATGACCCATCTTGAGGCATCTTTGCCAACGACCCTTGTTACACTGGCCACTGTGGTGTCTGTTGCAGGTGTTACACTTTGGGAGATTCCCTCGATATCCGCCCTGCCTGTGGCTACCTGAAGAGTGCTGACTGGGACTCTGGTAACTGTCAGTCTTTCGCTGCTGAACCTGTGACTGAACTGAAGTTGATCCCTTGCTAGAATCCCCATCCCATTTTCTCTTATTGTCACTGGGAGTACAAGTGTAGTAGAAGCAGTAGCGGTAGCAGTAGCGCTGATACGTTTAGGCAGTCTGTTCTGATCCACTGCCTGATCTGTGATACGATGAGCGAGGCGCTGAATAGCCTGAATGTTGTCAAGATTAGCCGATGTCACATGGCTCTGAATCTCTGGTGCTAATCCCTTGAGGTACAACTCGATGCGCTTGTATGGAGGGTCCACCATAGTTGGACACAGCACGGCCAGCTCGTTTGACCGTTTAGTATAAGCTTCGATTTCTGACCCAGTCATTTTCAAATGACAAAACTCATCCTCCAGCTTGTGGATGTCTTCCCGAGTGCAGTATTCCCTTTTTATCAGTTCCTTGAAATCATTCCATGGGGTGGCGTTAGCAGCTGCCAACCCTAAGATCTGCACTTGCGCGTTCCACCAAGTGAGCGCAATCCCTTCAAGTGTGCCAGTGGCGTATTTCACCCTGTGAGCCTCAGGGCATTCACACATCTCGAACACAGACTCGAGCTTTTCAAACCAGTGGAGGAGTCCAACCGCTCCTTCAGTGCCACTAAATGTGCTAGGACGACAATCCATGAAGTTCTTGAAAGTGCAGACGGGCTACTGAGCGTGTTGACCTGCTTGAGCAGCTGCAAGTGCCGCAGCAACTTGTTCATTAACGAAAGCCGTCAACTGGGCTTGTGTCATGTTAATTCGTCCGGCCATTGATCTTCACATCAAAGGCAACATAAGTGAGAAAGATTCGCGAATAGTGCGATGACAGAAGAGTGAATACACATAGGTGTTCTCAAGCAATAACAAGTAGTGAGCAAAGTAATGTAAGCATACTACGAGCAAAGTTCTATTCAATTCTAGCATGTAGGCAATAAACATAAACCTTATTACCTAGGATGTTGAGTCTTGCACGTGGAGCGAAGCGTCGTTGTGGATCGTTGAGAGCACTGTTCTGGTTATAGTCTGGTTTTAATAAAAACGTTTTCCCATATTAAAACCAAGTTCTCTATAACCAATGGCTCTGATACCAATCTGTCACACCCCCAAAATCCACCTGCGGAGTATCACCGCTTGGGAGCGTGACTGACCAGGATCAAGCCACCAATCATATAGAACAATATATATAGTAAAAGTAATTGCCATTAAACCAAACCAAATCCATATGAAAGGTGTTCCAAAATTATAAGTAAGTTATCATTGTTTAGCGGAAGCGTATAAGTAAAACCCAATATAAATAAGTATGTAATGTCATAATGTGTTCAACAATCACGATCCAAGCCCACAACGACCAGCTCCTCCCTGTGCAAGCTCCATGTATCTAACGACCTGCAAGGCATGTAACAGAGGATCAACAACTAGTTGAGCGAGTTCACAGAAAGTAAATGCGTAATAGTAAGTTCGTTTGTAACATATGGCGCTACTGGGCCGATAGTACGTTCTATTGGTGGGGGCTTCCCATGTTGTATAACCACTAGACTATGCGTAACCATAAGTGTTCTACATATCCCGAGAACAGTAATACGTACAAGTTTACGTAGGTTTTATGTAAGTAATCCTTCACAACCGAGGATAGGGGTACGCGGGGGTTTACGTAGGTTTTACGTAAGTGCCTGACACAACCGAGGCAGTAGTGAGTATAAGTTCACGTAGGTTTTACGTGAGTATCCTTCACAACCGAGGATAGCGAGTAGCATAGGTATACGTAGGTTTTACGTATGTGTCCTGCACAACCGAGGACGATGGTATGGTAGTCTAGTAACAGTATGTGTATGAATCTATTCAAACTTATTTCTTCAATCCCATTCCCAAACCCTGGGAATCCCATGCCTTAGTAAGGGTGTGAACTCACCTTGGTTTGCTCGGTATGCTATGCTCTAGGGTTTATCAAATGTCTAAGTCCGTTACACGCGTCCTAGGATATGTTACACATGATACGATGTAAGTGTTTGCATCAATTAAGGTTTACACATCTTTGATATCCAAGCGATTGTGTTTTGTGTGTTTATTGTGTACAGGATCATGCAGTTGCAATCAAAATCATGCAATCATATATCGAATCATTCAGTTATAAGCAAGCAAGAACAGTGGCATGAAACTATATGCAGAAGCATACAGAAAGCTTAATTACTGGTGTTTGTCATAACCCTGAACCCTTGTTTACTTATTCATTACATACAATCAACAAACTTGGACCCCTTTGCATCATTAAAAAGGTCGGACAGGGCCTTGCCCTTTTTAAAACTCAGACAAGTATGTGGGGGGGGGGGTTTCCCCTGTTCAAAAAAATCGGACAAGAGTCCCTAGCATGAAACTCGGACCCTTATGTGCCATTAAAGGTCGGATATAAGGTGTGGGGGGTTAAAATTCGGACAAGAGGGGAAAGGAATTAAAAGTCGGACCAAGGGAAGTGGTCACAAAACTCGGACCATATACATGTCTAAAAGCTCGGACATCTTGTAATACAATAAGGTCGGACCTTGATATTATTTCCAAAAGTCGGACAACAAAAACAAGCAAAGAACTCGGACATATAAGTTATTCAAGAACTCGGATTATATGATTTATGCATAAAGCTCGGACTAGAAGTCATGTATATACTCGGACTCCATGTGCTTGATTAAACGTCGGACAACATGTTATTATAAAACTCAGACATGTGTTTTCATTAAAACTCTGACCTTTACATTCAAAGGTCAGACTAACATATCATATCAAAACTCAGACAATAAAATAACGATTGTAACAGTTACACACAAACATTCAATCAGTTACGTTCTTACTTTCTACGATCTGGAAACCTAAGTTTCAGTGCATTGCAAACATCAATTCAACATCCAACCATTCTATCATTCACAGGCAATCGATTAAACAACTATTCAATATCATTATCATCATAATCCGAATCAAATCAAGAATCGCAGAGTATTATATGAAGAACTAGGGTTTCTATGAACACCTAATCAAGAATCAAGAATTGATAATAATCAAGAAATCAATTAGGGTTTACAAGTACTACAATGATCAATAAATAATTACCTTGAATGATTCTAGAGAAAATGCGGAATCGAAAGTGATGAATAGCTTGCCAATGATGATGGTGATGATTGCTAGAGAGAACCCAAGAAGTGAAAGTACGTGCTTTGTTTTGTGTGCCAAATGATTAGTGAAAAGGGATTAGGGTTAAGTATCTCTAGGATTTCACTAATTACCCTCTACCTCCCTAAGTATCATATTTTACACATGTACACCATCTCATAACCATTTCATAGTTTCACCACCAAGTTCATATATTTACCAAGTCTTTCACAATTAACAAACAACCATGCATAATCACACAATACGATTCATTGCATCAAAACGTATATAATTCCATAGCAATTAATTGTGCAAATAATCAACTAAACAATACAAGAACGTGCAATAAATGCGAAATAGAAATCTTGGAAATTCGAGTTGTCACAAATATGGTACACTTAGTACCATAAAGATAATGACGCCAAATCTTTAACGCGAACACCACTACGCCCAATTCTAGGTCGTGAGTGGTATAATTATTTTCGTGAACTTTCAACTGCCGTGACGCGCATGCAATGACTTTTTCACGTTGCATTAATACACAACCCAAGCCCTAATGCGATGCATCACAATACACCACAAAGTCATCGGTGCCGTCAGGGAGTGATAAGATTGGCGCTTGGCATCGTTTATATTTGAGCGTTTGGAATGCCATTTCTTGTCTTTCACCCCAATCGAACTTTTTATCCTTTTGAGTGAGTGAGGTTAGCGGTTGAGAAATTTTAGAAAAATTCTCAATGAATCTTTGATAGCATCCCGCTAAACCCAGAAATTGTCTTACTTCTGTTGGGGTCTTTGGAGTGTTCAAGTTCTTTATGGACTCTATCTTAGCTGGATCAACATGTATTCCGTTCTCGTTCACCACGTGACCGAGAAATTGTACTTCACGAATCCAAAATTCGCATTTTGAGAACTTGGCGTACAATTGTTCTTTCTTAAGCAGCTCTAGAATAGTTCTCAAGTGTTGTTCGTGTTCCGCCTATATTCGTGAGTATATTAAAATGTCATCAATGAATACGATCACGAATTTGTCGAGGTATGGTTTACATGCCCGATTCATCACGTCCATGAATACGGCGGGACGTTTGTTAAGCCGAAAGGTATAACAAGGAACTCATAATGCCCATAGCGAGTCCTGAACGCTGTCATAGGAATGCTTTCCTCTTGGATCCTCAGCTGATGGTGTCGGGATTATAGATCAATTTTGGAATAGAAGCTAGAACCTTGTACTGATCGAACAAGTCGTCAATCCTTGGTAAAGGATACCGGTTCTTTATGGTTAACTTGTTCAGTTCTCGATGAGAAACTCGGTCTATTGAATCCTTTGTCAAACAATTCCTGAAGTTGAGTAGATAATTCCTGCGTCTCCAGGGTGTGAGTCTATACGAAGCTTTCACCACCGGTGCAGCTCCTGGCACAAGATCGATACTGAATTCGACTTGTCGCTGTGGAGGTAGTCCCGGCAAGTCTTCTGGAAAGACTTCAGGGTATTCCCTTACCACAGGGATGTCCTCCACTTTGCGCTACTCGGCCTTCTTGTCGGCCACATGGACAAGAAAGGCGATGCATCCTGTTCTCAGACTCTTCCGAGCCTTCATACAGTTGTTGGTCAGCAGCCATGTGTCGTGTTTCTCTCCGTGAACTAAAAGATGTTCTCTCGTCAGACAGGGGAAAAAGAATAATAGCTTTCGTAGCACAACTACTTCTGCTCGGTTGTCGGCCAACCAGTCTATGCCAGAAGTTAAGCCGTAACAACCTAATTGAATGAGTGAAAAGTCGTTACTGAATATTCGTGCTCCAAGTTCGAGTGTGCATCCTTTGATGTCTTTCCTGACTTGACTAATTTACCATTGGTCAATCCTATTGAATGGGAGGACGTCTTGTTTACTTGACTCGGCCAAGCATACTTTGAATTTTATGGGGATGGAGCTATTACCGACTGATGTGTGTAAAATGCAACATATAAATCACATCAATTAAGGCATAAAACTAACCCTTTTTAAGTACTAATGTTGGAAAAAGAGTGTTTTTGTCTTCCTTTTGTATTTTCAGGATGAAATGAGCTCAAAATCACAAAAGAAGCAAAAAGACAACTAATTCTAGCATACATACAAGAAAAGGAATAAAAGTAGACTGCCCGGATCCTCAACGGCACCTCCCAAGGCAAAGAAGAGAAAACAGAAGACTGAACACGCCCCGTGTCCAGCGAACACGGGGCCGTGCCCAGGAAGCAGCAGAAAAGACAAACCAGTAGAAGCTTCTATTGCCCACCACGGGGCCGTGTCCAGTGGGCACGGGGGCGTGGTGAAAGTACAGCAGGCGCATTAATTGTAATTGCGAATTACAATTAATGAAGAGAGAGAATGTCAGACGGGCACGGGGGCGTGTCCAGCGGACACGGGGCCGTGCCCAGCCTTCTGTTCAGCCTATAAATAGGGGTGCTTGGTTTCATTCCATCTCATCCCTTGGCACACCACCTCTCTCACACTTCATCCACCACCCACCACCACCATAACACCATCATCCACCACCATCATCCATTGTCCATCATAGAGTGTGTGAGTCGTCTCGGGATCCAAGATTGATCGTAAGAGTTCTTGACAATCAAGGCCATGTTTGCCTAAGTCTCTTACATCACTTGGTGAAGACAAGTGTTTAGTATAATACTTTTTATTTTTAATCTTTTGCACTTTTTATTTGGTTTTGTATTAATGACTTTAATAACTAGTTACTTATGTTGAAGGTGATCTTTCCTTATCGTTTGTCCGTGGTGTCTTGGCGTTATTTTACTGTCTATATAATATAAAAGATTTTCACCATTCATATCTCCACGGTCTATATGGAGGTATGTTGGCTACCTGGTCGGGGGTTAAGGGAACGGTTTGGTAAGGGTCTTGCCCTTGTTCAGCGTTTAGAGGTCCTGCTTGGGACCTGGGTCAAATTTAGTAGGATCTCCTTCAATGCCCATAGGTATTGGATGGCGGGGATCCAAACTCTTTGACCCCCTCATAAGTTAACTACTATTAATACTATAACCCGGCTATTTAGGACTGTATCCCTGCTGACTCAGACTACTTATCCGAGGGTAACGTCACCGCCGAAAGCGGGGCCTACCACAATTTGCATTAATAACTTAATTCATTATCTTTCAATAATCCGACCCTTTAGGATTGTATCCTTGCTGACTCAAACTACTGGGTTGAGGGTAACGTCTCCTTCAAAAGAGGGGCCTACTACAATAACTAAGATAATCTCTTAAACAAGTGCAAAAGTGCGAAAATAATCAAAGGTTATACTAACACACGTGTCGGATCCAAGTGATTCATCTTGTCTATCTGTTTTTATTTTATTTTATTTTTCAGCATTTAGTTAGTTTTTATTTTTCTTAGTTTAAAACATTTTTCTCACTTTTTGATTTGATTAGACGTTGAGGATAAACCGGTATTAAAAGCTCTTGTGTCCTTGGACGACCTCGATATCTTACCAACACTATACTACGTCCACGATGGGTGCACTTGCCCATATGTGTGTTTAGTGTTAGTAAATATCGTGTTTTATAAATTTAAAACTTGGCTAAAAGTGTAAAAAGGGGCTTAAATATACATCTAAAATATATACACACCGACACACGTCAAGTTTTTGGCGCCGTTGCCGGGGACACAAGGATTTTAAGAAAGTTAGGAATCAACGGCCTAATCATATTTTTATTTTTTTCTTTTATTTTTAGGATTTTTCGTAGATTTTCAGCTTCTGCAGAGCTCAGCACGGGGCCGTGCCTGCTGAACACGCCCCCGTGCTCAATCATTGGAACTGGCAATCCTGTTTTAAGTCAGACAGTAAGCTGAACACGGGGCCGTGTCCACTCAACACGCCCCCGTGCCCAAGATTCTCTTACTGAAAACAGAACCGTTAGATCCCGGCGGTTGGTGATTTCTGACACAAACATGAGTGATAGTAATTGTTTTTACTTTCGGCACTCTTATGGTATGTGGTGTCGATTATGTGGAGGCGAACATGAGGAATTAAAATGTTATTTTCTCAATTATAGGCCCCACTATATAGACCCACCTATTCCTTGTAACCTTAAGAGGGGCGAAAGTAAAAATAAGCACTACCTCTCCCTCGAATGCGCCCAGCCAGATATTCTAGGAGAAATGCTCCTTGACGAGTTATTTCAACTAGAAGAACTAATTCTCAATTGGTCAAAAGAACTTAGGAAGGATTTTATAGATCCATCCCAAGATGATGACCATGAGGAAATGTTGGAACCGCATTCCGACAACCTCGTTGCTTCCGAAAATACCTTCATACCTAGAAAAGACGTGGACGATAGTCGTCCCTGTGTCGATTGTGCCGTGAAGGACTCCCCATCGACTTCGTTCGGTGCATACATAGACCTGAGCGATTCGGCATACACCTTCTTTAACGAGAGCCCGGAAAAGGGTTGGACTTGTCCACCTAGAATGAAAATAGGAATTACCCTCACCGATAACCTCTTGCGTTCTCGCCTTAGTATAGGACAATTAAGGTATCTTAGGCACTTTGGGGTTGTTCCCACAAATCAAGAACCACCCGATATAAATAAACTCCTTAGTAGCGACAAACTTCATAAAACAGCTATCTGACATGGGGCCGTGCCCGGCCAACACGCCCCCGTGTCCACCAAAAGATTCCCTTCTGATCAAAACGTCAGAATACGGACAAACTGTGTCAGTATTTCATCTGCACACGGGGCCGTGTCCAGCGGACACGGGGCCGTGTCCAGGAGGCTGTCGTTTTCTATAAATGCAGCCAAAAATCCTGCACATTTGGACCAACTTGGGACAGAGATTTGAAGGAATCTTCTCTCAAAAAATCCTAGGTAAGTCTAAAAGAAGGTTCCAACAACCCATCTTGTCCTTTCCTCTTCTAGACATTTCCTTCTTTTCATCTTTCTTCAAGAACTACCATGAAAAGTTTGAATTTTTCAACCTTTGTGGTAGGAAACAAGGAGTTTTGATCATGGAATCTTGGTGAAAACATGTTGTGTAACTTTGTTTAAAGTTATTTATGACCAAAAAGTCTACATAAATTCAGAAAATAACTTAGAAACCCAAGATTCCTTGCTTCAAAATTCTGCAGAAAGATGAACACGGGGCCGTGCTCAACGAGCACAGGGCCGTGTCCAGAAACTGTTTCGTCATATAAACTACTTTTGGTTTATTTTTCGTAGAATGGCGAGTGAAAACAGCGAGACATCATCCGTTCATTCCTCAAACAGCAGAAGGGGAAGAAGGCCCTCCGTTGAAGCTACACTTGTGCACTATGTGATAGCATTGAGGGAAGCTCTCGACGAAATGACGTCGGTAGAGGAGGTCCTTATTGACCGTATTAACGATCTTACGATGGGACTTGAAAGTAGCTTCCAAGAAATTAACCTTTTGTGTGACACTCTAGGTTTTTCCGAACGAACACCTTGTAATATTTTGTGTATATATATGTTATTAAATGAAAACGTGATCTTTTTGCTTGATATGTGTTGTGTATGTATTATATATATAAGTATACACGTATAATCTAGTGAGTCGAGACCATGACTCGCAACCACTCGGTTGCGAGTGGGCCACTCGGTTTCGAGTGGGCCTCTTGGGCCGTAACCGGTTTGGGCCGAAACCCCTTAGCCTATGTTGAACCTTGTATAAAATCCTAACCTTCCCCACTTTCCTTCACTTTTACACAAACATATCCACACACTCCTACTATTTCTCTCTCACTAGAAAACTCTCAACAACACCCCAACCTCTTCCAACTTTCGGACCAAGCTCGGATCGCACAAGGATCTCGGACAAGAAACTCGGTCAAGATCATCACTCGGACACTCCATCTTCTCGGTTCCTTTTCTTTGTTTTCGGCTCCTTCTTCTCAACCGGTTAGTTTTGAGATTTACTAAATGTTATGTGAACTATGATGCCTACTTTGAATGCTAGAAAGATGAGAGTTAAAAAAATGTTATGCATGATCTTTGAAGTGATTTGTGGGCTTAATGATGTGTGTAAATCATTATGTGATAACATTTGATAACATGATTCAAAATGGCTAGAATGATATTTTAGGAATTATGATAAATCAACCAAATTCATGTTTGATGTTACAAAAGTATATTTCTCTTGTTTTCTTGCATAATGATCTTGTTAAAACATGTGTTGGGACTCATAAAATGCATATTTATAATTACTTTGTGTGAATGAGAAAACCCTAGAATGATGAATATGTGATGAAGATGGTTGAATGTTAAAGTGAATATTTGAAAAACCTAACTGTTTGATCCATTTTTACTAATAGACTGATTAGGAAAACTTGTTAGTGAAATCCTATTGGTTGTTTCCTGATTTGGGCCTGATTTCATAGTACATATTGGACTGATGTATCTGAATCAACACGTGAACATGAAATGGACAGCATTACGACTCGCAACCATACAGTTGCGACTCGCAACCATAGCATGACAACTCGAAACCACACGATTGCGACTCGAGACTACGACGGTTGCGACTCGCAACCACAGCACGACAACTCGAGACCACACGGTTGCGACTCGCAACCACAGCGTGACAAGCCGAGACCTCCTGGTTGCGACTCGAGATCACCTGGTTGCGACTGGGCTGTTCCCTTCGGTTATTGGGCCATAATGTGTGTAACATGGGCTACCTGTTGACTGGACTGTGTGTTGCTGTTTGACTGTGTAAATGTTAGGGCCGGCCCAATAACCCACTGTTTACTTGTATGCATGATACGTGGTAGTAATGTGTAAGTTTTTACGTGAATGCTTGTACACCGAACCTGACCCATACCGGTAACCATGTTAGGACGTGGTGACCAGCGTGTTTGACCAAGTAACCTAATCTGCCGAGCAACCCAAGGTGAGTTCACACACTAAAAGCATACATCCCGCAGAGGGACACGAATAAACTACCAACTAGGGGAAAAACACTTTTGACCCATTACTCCGGGGGAAAACAGAATGGGTAATTACTATCTCCGGGGGAGATACGTTTGGATACTATTTATAAATCACACTAGCCATGCTAAACGAAACTCTATCGCTTTAAGTCCCTGCTTACAGTACCGATTAATCGCCGGGGGCGAACGGGTTATTAGTTGATAGCGCTATTAGGTTTGACAACCTCACACCGTGACCGGGGGAGATCGGGCGTGAACTAGTAGACCTTGCAACATGGTCAATGACGATAGACATTGACTCGTGGCACGATATTATTCCGTCAACAGTTTCGGTATCTACAGTTTAGTGAGCTTACAGATGGGGTAGCTCCCCACAACGTGATTATAAATGCTTTATCTAAACAACCTAAGTTTTTGGTAAACTAAAACCGAAACTAGTGAACTCACTCAGCATTATTGTTGACCCTTTACTGCATGCTTTGCAGGTAACCCGTGACTGAGGAGCTGCTGCTTGGGGATGTGTAGTGTTCGTCAGACCCGTGTGTTGGGTTTTACTATCTTGAACTAAGGACTATCTCTAAAACTACTTTGGTTTATGCTTCCGCTGTTTTGTTAAACTAATCATCGAACTTAAACTGCAATGTTGCTAACTACTTTGGATAGTAAATATTTCTAATATTAAATCAATGCTCAGTATGATTAGTGGCTGGATCCTGGTCAGTCACGCCCTCAAAGCGGGTGTTATCCGCAGGTGGATTTTGGGGGTGCGACAGATTGGTATCAGAGCCATTGGTTATAGTGAACTTGGTTTTAAAAAGGGGAAAATCTTTTTGGGAAAAACCAGACTATAACCTGTGACTCGCGACGACACTACACTCCAAGTGCAAGGCTCAGCACTTTTGACCTCATAGCTCGGACCAGTGTTTACTTGTTTGCTTACCTTATGTTTCCTGTTATGCTATACGTACTAGTGTGCCTAATTAGATAGATGCACCTCTCTCTCCTATCTCATTCTCGCTACATTATGATCTCACGCTCATACTGTGTTTTCTGGTTATGAAGACAATGAGTGGACGCGGAAGAGGAAACATCAACATGACTCAGGCTCAATTCACTAACCTGCTTAACACGGTGGCTGCAGCTTTCGCAGCTCACCCTGGAGGTAAACTCGATATCCCAGGATGTTTAGATCCTACCGCCACATCGCCTTTTATCCCTAACCCTATACGCTTCGCTTCTCACGAACAGGTCAGCATGCACCTGCGCAACCACCCGTGTGTACCTTCAAAACTTTCATGGATTGCAAGCCTCTCCCTTTCAACGGCACTGAGGGTGCCATAGGTCTTCTGCATTGGATTGAGAAAGTTGAAGCTGTCTTTGCTGTCTGTGAGTGTCCCCCTGCGAATTGGGTGAAGTTTGCTACTGCTACGCTTGAAGGAAACGCGCTTTCTTGGTGGAAGGCGCAAATTCAGATGTTTGGATTGGAAACTGCTAATGCTACTGCGTGGGAGGACTTCAAGGACATGATTAAGGAGGAGTACTGTCACCGGGATGACATCCACAAACTTGAGAACGAGTACTATGCGCTTAAGATGGTTGGGTCAGAGATTGAAACCTACACCAAGCTGTCCAATGACTATGCTGCTCTATGCCCAAACATGTCTCGACCCATGTATCGAAGAATCGAGTTGTACGTCAAGGGTTTGGCTCCAGAAATTCGAAGCCATGTAACTTCAGCCAACCTCACTACCATTCAGCCGATCGTTCGACTTGCTCACAAACTTACTGATCAGGCCGTAGAAGAGGGCAGGTTGCCCAAAAGGATCAGTGCTACTGTCGGAACTTCTAGTGACAACAAGCGTAAGTGGGAAGGAAATCAAAGCAAGGATGCTAACCCCACTCAGGCCCCAGCACAGCAAAGGAAAACTGAAAACAACAAGGGCACTCAACAACAGGGTGGCTATCGTGGTAACCACCCCAAGTGCAACAAGTGCAATCGACATCACAGCGGGCCGTGTGGGAAAGGTCAGTGTCAGCGATGTAACAAGATGGGGCACGAGGCCAAGGACTGTAGGAGTCCACGTCCCGTGGGGCAGAACCAGCAGCAACAACATCACGGGAATGCCAAGGGTTGTTTCCAATGTGGAGCTGAGGGGCACTTTAAGAAGAATTGCCCTGAATTGAACCAGAACCGCAACAACAATCAGGGAGCTGGAAACAACGATCAGAACAACAACGCTGGGAATGGTGCTAGAGGAAGGGCTTTTGTGATTGGAGCTGGAGAAGCAAGGAATGACCCCAATGTCGTGGCGGGTAAGTTCCTACTCGATGATCGTTATGTTTCTGTATTATTTGATTCTAGAGCCGATGCTAGTTATGTGTCCCTACGTATTAGTAAGAAGCTTAAGCGTCCGCTTTCGTTACTAAGTTCTCATCACATCGTCGAGTTAGCTAATGGTAGAAACATCGAGGCCTCACATGTTATCAAAGGCTGCGAACTAGAGTTGTCTGGTCAGACATTTAGTATCGATATTTTCCCTGTTACTCTTGGAAGCTTCGACGTCGTCATCGGTATGGATTGGTTATCCAAGCATCGCGCTGAGATCCTCTGTCAAGAGAAAGCAGTCCGTATTCCCCGCCGCTCTGGCAAACCTCTTATTGTACAAGGTGGCAAAGGCGGAGAAATCTCCGGCGTTATCTCAATCTTGAAGGCCCAGAAGTGTTTACGAAAAGGGCACACTGCTATCCTAGCGCTTGTCACCAACACGCAGGAAAAGGAAAAGAGGATTGAAGATTTTCCAGTAGTGCGTGACTACCCCGAGGTATTTCCTGAGGAATTACCTGGACTCCCTTCCCACCGTCAGGTCGAATTCCAAATCGAGCTAGCTCCCGGAGCAGCGCCAATAGCTCGTGCACCTTATCGACTAGCCCCCGCAGAATTGAAGGAACTCTCTACTCAACTACAGGAACTATTGGATAAAGGGTTTATCCGCCCTAGTTCATCGCCCTGGGGAGCACCGGTACTCTTTGTTAAGAAGAAGGATGGCACGTTCCGAATGTGCATTGACTATCGTGAGCTGAACAAGGTTACCATCAAGAATCGTTACCCTCTCCCGCGAATCGACGACCTATTTGATCAGTTGCAAGGATCGAGCTACTATTCTAAGATTGACCTGCGATCAGGTTATCATCAGCTAAGGGTCCGTAATGAAGACATCTCCAAAACTGCATTCAGAACTCGTTATGGTCATTATGAATTCCTTGTTATGCCCTTTGGAATGACCAACGCGCCCGCAGTATTCATGGATCTCATGAACCGAGTGTGCAAACCCTATCTCGACAAATTTGTGATCGTGTTTATCGACGACATTCTAATCTACTCAAAAAGTCAAGAAGAGCATGAACAGCACCTACGCCTTATCCTCGAACTCCTTCGCAAAGAGCAATTGTATGCCAAGTTCTCGAAATGCGACTTCTGGCTTCGAGAAGTCCATTTCCTTGGGCACGTGGTTAACAAGGATGGAATCCACGTCGACCCTGCAAAGATCGACTCAATAAAGAATTGGCCTACCCCTAAGACTCCGACCGAAGTCCGCCAATTCTTGGGACTAGCGGGATACTATCGAAGATTTATCATGGGATTTTCAAAGATCGCTCAGCCTCTCACGGCTCTTACCCAGAAGGGTGTGGTTTATAAATGGGGTGAAGCTCAGGAAACCGCATTTCAGACACTAAAGGATAACCTCTGTAGCGCTCCTATTCTCTCGTTACCTGAAGGAACGGACGACTTTGTGGTTTACTGTGATGCATCCATCCATGGGCTCGGTTGTGTGTTAATGCAACGCGACAAGGTTATTGCTTACGCCTCTCGACAGCTTAAGACGCACGAAAGGAACTACACTACGCATGACTTGGAACTAGGAGCAGTGATCTTTGCGCTTAAGATATGGAGACATTACCTGTACGGTACCAAGTGCACCATTTACACCGATCACAGGAGTCTCGAGCATATCTTCAAGCAAAAGGAATTAAACATGCGACAACGTCGATGGGTCGAACTCTTGAATGATTATGAATGCGCCATCAAGTACCATCCGGGCAAGGCCAATGTCGTGGCAGACGCTCTCAGCCGAAAAGACACTACGCCCAAGCGCGTGCGAGCCTTACAACTTACCATCCAGTCTAATCTCCCTACCCAGATTCGAAATGCTCAGATTGAAGCCCTGAAACCGGAAAACGTCAGGGCTGAGTCCCTGCGAGGATCGAGACAACGACTAGAGCAAAAAGAAGACGGCGCCTACTATGTGGCAGGACGCATTTGGGTCCCACTTTACGGAGATCTACGAGAGCTTGTGATGGACGAAGCCCATAAGTCCCGTTATTCAGTACATCCTGGTTCAGATAAGATGTACCACGACTTAAGGACCACTTACTGGTGGCCTGGCATGAAAGCCCACATAGCAGCTTACGTTAGCAAATGTTTAACCTGCGCAAGAGTCAAGACTGAGTATCAGAAACCAGCAGGACTACTCCAGCAACCCGAAATCCCGAAGTGGAAATGGGAGCAAATTTCCATGGATTTTGTTACGGGGCTACCTAGATCCCAACGCGGGAATGACACTATTTGGGTGATAGTAGATCGATTGACCAAGTCCGCGCACTTTCTGGCTATTAAGGAAACAGACAAGTTTTCTACCTTGGCGGAAATTTACTTAAAGGAAGTAGTTTCGAGGCACGGGGTGCCAACTTCTATTATTCCCGATCGAGACGCTCGTTTTACTTCCGAGTTGTGGCAAGCTATGCACAAATCCTTTGGCTCACGTTTGGACATGAGCACCGCTTATCACCCGCAAACGGATGGGCAGTCTGAACGCACCATCCAAACCCTGGAGGACATGCTTAGAGCATGTGTGATCGATTTTGGCAAGAACTGGGAGAAGCATCTACCGCTGGTGGAATTCTCCTACAACAACAGCTACCACACTAGTATTCAGGCGGCACCTTTCGAGGCATTGTACGGTCGTAAATGCCGATCACCTCTTTGCTGGGCGGAAATAGGTGATAGTCAACTCACAGGCCCAGAACTGGTGGTAGATACAACGGAAAAGATTACCCAGATCAGACAACGCATGGCGGCAGCTCGTGACCGTCAGAAAAGCTACGCTGATAAGCGTAGGAAACCGCTAGAATTCCAGGTCGGGGACCGGGTTCTACTTAAAGTCTCACCCTGGAAGGGTGTGGTTCGTTTCGGTAAACGAGGCAAGCTGAATCCGCGATATGTTGGACCATTCGAAATTACCGAGAAAATCGGTAAGGTTGCTTATAGATTGAACCTGCCTGCAGAGCTGAGTGCAGTGCACAATGTTTTTCACGTGTCTAATCTGAAGAAGTGTCTGTCAGATGAAGCACTCATAATTCCTTTCAAGGAACTCACTATTGATGAACAGCTACACTTTACTGAGGAACCAATTGAGATCACGGATCGAGAGATCAAAACCCTCAAACGTAGCCAGATACCTCTTGTGCGAGTTCGTTGGAACTCACGGCGCGGCCCAGAGTTTACCTGGGAGCGGGAAGACCAGATGAAGTCCAAGTATCCCCAGTTGTTCCCAAACGAAACCCCCAGCACTAAAGCTACAACTGAATTTCGGGACGAAATTCCAAACTAACGGGGGGATGATGTGACACCCCGTTGAAACACGCTAGCTTGGCAGTGGCTGCCTTAACTTTCGGGACGAAAGTTCTTAAAACTTGGGGATAATGTGACACTCTAGGTTTTTCCGAACGAACACCTTGTAATATTTTGTGTATATATATGTTATTAAATGAAAACGTGATCTTTTTGCTTGATATGTGTTGTGTATGTATTATATATATAAGTATACACGTATAATCTAGTGAGTCGAGACCATGACTCGCAACCACTCGGTTGCGAGTGGGCCACTCGGTTTCGAGTGGGCCTCTTGGGCCGTAACCGGTTTGGGCCGAAACCCCTTAGCCTATGTTGAACATTGTATAAAATCCTAACCTTCCCCACTTTCCTTCACTTTTACACAAACATATCCACACACTCCTACTATTTCTCTCTCACTAGAAAACTCTCAACAACACCCCAACCTCTTCCAACTTTCGGACCAAGCTCGGATCGCACAAGGATCTCGGACAAGAAACTCGGTCAAGATCATCACTCGGACACTCCATCTTCTCGGTTCCTTTTCTTTGTTTTCGGCTCCTTCTTCTCAACCGGTTAGTTTTGAGATTTACTAAATGTTATGTGAACTATGATGCCTACTTTGAATGCTAGAAAGATGAGAGTTAAAAAAATGTTATGCATGATCTTTGAAGTGATTTGTGGGCTTAATGATGTGTGTAAATCATTATGTGATAACATTTGATAACATGATTCAAAATGGCTAGAATGATATTTTAGGAATTATGATAAATCAACCAAATTCATGTTTGATGTTACAAAAGTATATTTCTCTTGTTTTCTTGCTTAATGATCTTGTTAAAACATGTGTTGGGACTCATAAAATGCATATTTATAATTACTTTGTGTGAATGAGAAAACCCTAGATTGATGAATATGTGATGAAGATGGTTGAATGTTAAAGTGAATATTTGAAAAACCTAACTGTTTGATCCATTTTTACTAATAGACTGATTAGGAAAACTTGTTAGTGAAATCCTATTGGTTGTTTCCTGATTTGGGCCTGATTTCATAGTACATATTGGACTGATGTATCTGAATCAACACGTGAACATGAAAAGGACAGCACTACGACTCGCAACCATACAGTTGCGACTCGCAACCATAGCATGACAACTCGAAACCACACGATTGCGACTCGAGACTACGACGGTTGCGACTCGCAACCACAGCATGACAACTCGAGACCACACGGTTGCGACTCGCAACCACAGCGTGACAAGCCGAGACCTCCTGGTTGCGACTCGAGATCACCTGGTTGCGACTGGGCTGTTCCCTTCGGTTATTGGGCCATAATGTGTGTAACATGGGCTACCTGTTGACTGGACTGTGTGTTGCTGTTTGACTGTGTAAATGTTAGGGCCGGCCCAATAACCCACTGTTTACTTGTATGCATGATACGTGGTAGTAATGTGTAAGTTTTTACGTGAATGCTTGTACACCGAACCTGACCCATACCGGTAACCATGTTAGGACGTGGTGACCAGCGTGTTTGACCAAGTAACCTAATCTGCCGAGCAACCCAAGGTGAGTTCACACACTAAAAGCATACGTCCCGCAGAGGGACACGAATAAACTACCAACTAGGGGAAAAACACTTTTGACCCATTACTCCGGGGGAAAACAGAATGGCTAATTACTATCTCCGGGGGAGATACGTTTGGATACTATTTATAAATCACACTAGCCATGCTAAACGAAAATCTATCGCTTTAAGTCCCTGCTTACAGTACCGATTAATCGCCGGGGGCGAACGGGTTATTAGTTGATAGCGCTATTAGGTTTGACAACCTCACACCGTGACCGGGGGAGATCGGGCGTGAACTAGTAGACCTTGCAACATGGTCAATGACGATAGACATTGACTCGGGGCACGATATTATTCCGTCAACAGTTTCGGTATCTACAGTTTAGTGAGCTTACAGATGGGGTAGCTCCCCACAACGTGATTATAAATGCTTTATCTAAACAACCTAAGTTTTTGGTAAACTAAAACCGAAACTAGTGAACTCACTCAGCATTATTGTTGACCCTTTACTGCATGCTTTGCAGGTAACCCGTGATTGAGGAGCTGCTGCTTGGGGATGTGTAGTGTTCGTCAGACCCGTGTGTTGGGTTTTACTATCTTGAACTAAGGACTATCTCTAAAACTACTTTGGTTTATGCTTCCGCTGTTTTGTTAAACTAATCATCGAACTTAAACTGCAATGTTGCTAACTACTTTGGATAGTAAATATTTCTAATATTAAATCAATGCTCAGTATGATTAGTGGCTGGATCCTGGTCAGTCACGCCCTCAAAGCGGGTGTTATCCGCAGGTGGATTTTGGGGGTGCGACATTTTGCACCAAAGGTTAAACATTCTTGTAGCACCTCCTATGGAGCCAGTCCTTCCACAACAGGACTGGAACTTGGCACCCGGGATTAACAACCCTACCGGGTGGGAAGACTTTCCCGCAGAACCTCCCATGGAACACCCACAAGAAATTCCAACGGAAGTCGAAACTCCTCAAACTAATGCAAATGAGCCCTCTTTTCTCCTTCCAAGGGAGGTAGAGGAGTGGCTCGCCGACATATGAGGAGGACCACGCCCGGAAGAAGGAGTTCTAAAAAGCCTTATCTAACCAAGATTAGTAGCTTCATGGAAATTTTGCTAATTTAGAATAAAACATAGGGCTAGAACTCCATAGTTTAATATTTATCTTTAACTTTATGTAATGTCTCTCTATGTTTGCAATGATATGATGGTTTTTAAGATTGATGGGTGTTTAATGAATAAAACACACTCATGGTGGTAATGGATGAAAAAGGGAACGAGAAAAATGGACCCATGCACGAAGAACAGAGCAACCCGACACAAATCTCCATCACAGAAGGCTCAACACGGGCCGTGCCCAACCAACACGACCCCGTGCTGAGCCACCTGCAGAAAAACACCCAGTTCAGGTAACTGGACACGGGCCGTGTTCAGCGGACACGCCCCCGTGTCCAGGCTTCTGTTTCAATTCATTAATTTTTGTTACTGGCACTTGACCACGGGGCCGTTCCCGGTCACCACGGGGCCGTGTCCAGGATGCCAGTAACATAAATCTTTGCTTCTTAACTTACTTTTACACATTCTAATCAACCAAAAACCTTATTTTTGGACACATTGAGGACAATGTGTAATTTAAGTGTGGGGGGGATGCTAAAACCTTGAATTTTGCAAATCCTAAATACAAGCCTTACACAAAACTCTATTGGAACCGCTAAACACCCCAAATTTTTTCAAAAACTTTTTCATTTTTTTTATCATTTACTTGTCTTAGTTTAAGTTGGGAATAACAAGTTCTAAAAAGGTTATATTTTTACAAATTTACAACCGATAGCGTCGTGATAACAAAGAACCAACATAAGAAAATTACGAAACGGCATAACAAGTCTAGTTAAAAATTTGATTATATATACTTGATCACATTAAAAACCCATTCCCACAAAAGTGAGTTTTGAGCCTTTATTGAGCATAAAGATATACATATTTAGACTAAATGCTCATTTTTCGTTTCTTGTGTGAATAGCCGCTTGTTTTTACAACTCTAGAACTTGCCACGACGATACATTCCCGGTCCTTACCAACTTAAACCCAAGTAAGTAAATGATGGAGGCATTAGGACTAACCATATTTTTTCTTTCTAAACCATTATTTTTCATTTTTTTTACCACCTACCCAAAATCCCCCTAGATAGCCCCTTTGAGCCTAAACCTTTCATTTCATTATCCCAAAACCCTTTTTACCCACCAAAAACCTTTTTTATTTTTCACCTTTTATTTTAGTAACAAGCTCGGTTTTTCGTAAACTCGCCTTTTTATGTGATGAAAAAAAAAATGATGATGAAGTCAAAAAAAAAAAAAAACAAACAAAAGCTATATAAAAGCTTGTTTGGAGAAATACTTCAAAATAAAATCACTAAAAACAAGGTATGTCACGAAAACCGACGCTTTTTACGATTTTCGCCCTTTTACTAACCACTAACCCAAACCACCCACCTTTAACCCAAGCCTAACCCTTCACCCCAAAAGTCCTCTTGATATTTACAAAGGTAAAAAGTTAAAAAGGAGGAGGATTGATTGCTTGGCAAGCCTATGGAAGGCGTAAGCTCCATGCCGCTCTCGAGTGATTCACTAAAACTTACACCTTCGGCCGAGTGTTGAGTGATCCCCCGTGAGGTATGTGAACTTGTATATAAATGGAATTTTAATAAGGCATGCTATGCCCGAATAAGTAATTTATCTTATGAAACGTTCAAAATAAATCATAACGAATAGGATTGTAAATAAATAAAAATAAAACTTAATAAGACCTTGGATTCCCGACACTCTAGGACAAGCTAAAAACTTTCTCTTCTACCTATTCCATTTGGGAGTGTAAGCCACATTTAAAGAGTTTTGCTTGAGGACAAGCAAAAGTTCAAGTGTGGGGGTATTTGATGTGTGTAAAATGCAACATATAAATCACATCAATTAAGGCATAAAACTAACCCTTTTTAAGTACCAATGTTGGAAAAAGAGTGTTTTTGTCTTCCTTTTGTATTTTCAGGATGAAATGAGCTCAAAATCACAAAAGAAGCAAAAAGACAACTAATTCTAGCATAAATACAAGAAAAGGAATAAAAGTAGACTGCCCGGATCCTCAACGGCACCTCCCAAGGCAAAGAAGAGAAAACAGAAGACTGAACACGCCCCGTGTCCAGCGAACACGGGGCCGTGCCCAGGAAGCAGCAGAAAAGACAAACCAGTAGAAGCTTCCATTGCCCACCACGGGGCCGTGTCCAGCGGGCACGGGGGCATGGTGAAAGTACAGCAGGCGCATTAATTGTAATTGCGAATTACAATTAATGAAGAGAGAGAATGTCAGACGGGCACGGGGGCGTGTCCAGCGGACACGGGGCCATGCCCAGCCTTCTGTTCAGCCTATAAATAGGGGTGCTTGGTTTCATTCCATCTCATCCCTTGGCACACCACCTCTCTCACACTTCATCCACCACCCACCACCACCATAACACCATCATCCACCACCATCATCCATTGTCCATCATAGAGTGTGTGAGTCGTCTCGGGATCCAAGATTGATCGTAAGAGTTCTTGACAATCAAGGCCATGTTTGCCTAAGTCTCTTACATCACTTGGTGAAGACAAGTGTTTAGTATAATACTTTTTATTTTTAATCTTTTGCACTTTTTATTTGGTTTTGTATTAATGACTTTAATAACTAGTTACTTATGTTGAAGGTGATCTTTCCTTATCGTTTGTCCGTGGTGTCTTGGCGTTATTTTACTGTCTATATAAAATAAAAGATTTTCACCATTCATATCTCCACGGTCAATATGGAGGTATGTTGGCTACCTGGTCGGGGGTTAAGGGAACGGTTTGGTAAGGGTCTTGCCCTTGTTCAGCGTTTAGAGGTCCTGCTTGGGACCTGGGTCAAATTTAGTAGGATCTCCTTCAATGCCCATAGGTATTGGATGGTGGGGATCCAAACTCTTTGACCCCCTCATAAGTTAACTACTATTAATACTATAACCCGACTATTTAGGACTGTATCCCTGCTGACTCAGACTACTTAGCCGAGGGTAACGTCACCGCCGAAAGCGGGGCCTACCACAATTTGCATTAATAACTTAATTCATTATCTTTCAATAATCCGACCCTTTAGGATTGTATCCTTGCTGACTCAAACTACTGGGTTGAGGGTAACGTCGACTTCAAAAGAGGGGCCTACTACAATAACTAAGATAATCTCTTAAACAAGTGCAAAAGTGCGAAAATAATCAAAGGTTATACTAACACACGTGTCGGATCCAAGTGATTCATCTTGTCTATCTGTTTTTATTTTATTTTATTTTTCAGCATTTAGTTAGTTTTTATTTTTCTTAGTTTAAAACATTTTTCTCACTTTTTGATTTGATTAGACGTTGAGGATAAACCGGTATTAAAAGCTCTTGTGTCCTTGGACGACCTCGGTATCTTACCAACACTATACTACGTCCACGATGGGTGCACTTGCCCATATGTGTGTTTAGTGTTAGTAAATATCGTGTTTTATAAATTTAAAACTTGGCTAAAAGTGTAAAAAGGGGCTTAAATATACATCTAAAATATATACACACCGACACACATCAAGTTTTTGGCGTCGTTGCCGGGGACACAAGGATTTTAAGAAAGTTAGGAATCAACGGCCTAATCATATTTTTATTTTTTTCTTTTATTTTTAGGATTTTTCGTAGATTTTCAGCTTCTGCAGAGCTCTGCACGGGGCCGTGCCTGCTGAACACGCCCCCGTGCTCAATCATTGGAACTGGCAATCCTGTTTTAAGTCAGACAGTAAGCTGAACACGGGGCCGTGTCCACTCAACACGCCCCCGTGCCCAAGATTCTCTTACTGAAAACAGAACCGTTAGATCCCGGCGGTTGGTAATTTCTGACACAAACATGAGTGATAGTAATTCTTTTTACTTTCGGCACTCTTATGGTATGTGGTGTCGATTATGTGGAGGCGAACATGAGGAATTAAAATGTTATTTTCTCAATTATAGGCCCCACTATATAGACCCACCGATTCCTTGTAACCTTAAGAGGGGCGAAAGTAAAAATAAGCACTACCTCTCCCTCGAATGCGCCCAGCCAGATATTCTAGGAGAAATGCTCCTTGACGAGTTATTTCAACTAGAAGAACTAATTCTCAATTGGTCAAAAGAACTTAGGAAGGATTTTATAGATCCATCCCAAGATGATGACCATGAGGAAATGTTGGAACCGCATTCCGACAACCTCGTTGCTCCCGAAAATACCTTCATACCTAGAAAAGACGTGGACGATAGTCGTCCCTGTGTCGATTGTGCCGTGAAGGACTCCCCATCGACTTCGTTCGGTGCATGCATAGACCTGAGCGATTCGGCATACACCTTCTTTAACGAGAGCCCGGAAAAGGGTTGGACTTGTCCACCTAGAATGAAAATAGGAATTACCCTCACCGATAACCTCTTGCGTTCTCGCCTTAGTATAGGACAATTAAGGTATCTTAGGCACTTTGGGGTTGTTCCCACAAATCAAGAACCACCCGATATAAATAAACTCCTTAGTAGCGACAAACTTCATAAAACAGCTACCCGACACGGGGCCGTGCCCGGCCAACATGCCCCCGTGTCCACCAAAAGATTCCCTTCTGATCAGAACGTCAGAATACGGACAAACTGTGTCAGAATTTCATCTGCACACGGGGCCGTGTCCAGCGGACACGGGGCCGTGTCCAGGAGGCTGTCGTTTTCTATAAATGCAGCCAAAAATCCTGCACATTTGGACCAACTTGGGACAGAGATTTGAAGGAATCTTCTCTCAAACAATCCTAGGTAAGTCTAAAAGAAGGTTCCAACAACCCATCTTGTCCTTTCCTCTTCTAGACATTTCCTTCTTTTCATCTTTCTTCAAGAACTACCATGAAAAGTTTGAATTTTTCAACCTTTGTGGTAGGAAACAAGGAGTTTTGATCATGGAATCTTGGTGAAAACATGTTGTGTAACATTGTTTAAAGTTATTTATGACCAAAAAGTCTACATAAATTCAGAAAATAACTTAGAAACCCTAGATTCCTTACTTCAAAATTCTGCAGAAAGATGAACACGGGGCCGTGCTCAACGAGCACGGGGCCGTGTCCAGAAACTGTTTCGTCATATAAACTACTTTTGGTTTATTTTTCGTAGAATGGCGAGTGAAAACAGCGAGACATCATCCGTTCATTCCTCAAACAGCAGAAGGGGAAGAAGGCCCTCCGTTGAAGCTACACTTGTGCACTATGTGATTGCATTGAGGGAAGCTCTCGACGAAATGACGTCGGTAGAGGAGGTCCTTATTGACCGTATTAACGATCTTACGATGGGACTTGAAAGTAGCTTCCAAGAAATTAACCTTTTGCACCAAAGGTTAAACATTCTTGTAGCACCTCCTATGGAGCCAGTCCTTCCACAAAAGGACTGGAACTTGGCACTCGGGATTAACAACCCTACCGGGTGGGAAGACTTTCCCGCAGAACCTCCCATGGAACACCCACAAGAAATTCCAACGGAAGTCGAAACTCCTCAAACTAATGCAAATGAGCCCTCTTTTCTCCTTCCAAGGGAGGTAGAGGAGTGGCTCGCCGACATATGAGGAGGACCACGCCCGGAAGAAGGAGTTCTAAAAAGCCTTATCTAACCAAGATTAGTAGCTTCTTGGAAATTTTGCTAGTTTAGAATAAAACATAGGGCTAGAACTCCATAGTTAAATATTTATCTTTAACTTTATGTAATGTCTCTCTATGTTTGCAATGATATGATGGTTTTTAAGATTGATGGGTGTTTAATGAATAAAACACACTCATGGTGGTAATGGATGAAAAAGGGAACGAGAAAAATGGACCCATGCACGAAGAACAGAGCAACCCGACACAAATCTCCATCACAGAAGGCTCAACACGGGCCGTGCCCAAACAACACGACCCCGTGCTGAGCCACCTGCAGAAAAACACCCAGTTCAGGTAACTGGACACGGGCCGTGTTCAGCGGACACGCCCCCGTGTCCAGGCTTCTGTTTCAATTCTTTAATTTTTGTTACTGGCACTTGACCACGGGGCCGTGCCCGGTCACCACGGGGCCGTGTCCAGGATGCCAGTAACATAAATCTTTGCTTCTTAACTTACTTTTACACATTCTAATCAACCAAAAACCTTATTTTTGGACACACTGAGGACAATGTGTAATTTAAGTGTGGGGGGATGCTAAAACCTTGAATTTTGCAAATCCTAAATACAAGCCTTACACAAAACTCTATTGGAACCGCTAAACACCCCAAATTTTTTCAAAAACTTTTTCATTTTTTTTATCATTTACTTGTCTTAGTTTAAGTTGGGAATAACAAGTTCTAAAAAGGTTATATTTTTACAAATTTACAACCGATAGCGTCGTGATAACAAAGAACCAACATAAGAAAATTACGAAATGGCATAACAAGTCTAGTTAAAAATTCGATTATATATACTTGATCACATTAAAAACCCATTCCCACAAAAGTGAGTTTTGAGCCTTTATTGAGCATAAAGATATACATATTTAGACTAAATGCTCATTTTTCGTTTCTTGTGTGAATAGCCGCTTGGTTTTTACAACTCTAGAACTTGCCACGACGATACATTCCCGGTCCTTACCAACTTAAACCCAAGTAAGTAAATGATGGAGGCATTAGGACTAACCATATTTTTTCTTTCTAAACCATTATTTTTCATTTTTTTTACCACCTACCCAAAATCCCCCTAGATAGCCCCTTTGAGCCTAAACCTTTCATTTCATTACCCCAAAACCCTTTTTACCCACCAAAAACCTTTTTTATTTTTCACCCTTTATTTTAGTAACAAGCTCGGTTTTTCGTAAACTCGCCTTTTTATGTGATGGAAAAAAAATGATGATGAAGTCAAAAAAAAAAAAAAAAAACAAACAAAAGCTATATAAAAGCTTGTTTGGAGAAATACTTCAAAATAAAATCACTAAAAACAAGGTATGTCACGAAAACCGACGCTTTTTACGATTTTCGCCCTTTTACTAACCACTAACCCAAACCACCCACCTTTAACCCAAGCCTAACCCTTCACCCCAAAAGTCCTCTTGATATTTACAAAGGTAAAAAGTTAAAAAGGAGGAGGATTGATTGCTTGGCAAGCCTATGGAAGGCGTAAGCTCCATGCGGCTCTCGAGTGATTCACTAAAAATTACACCTTCGGCCGAGTGTTGAGTGATCCCCCGTGAGGTATGTGAACTTGTATATAAATGGAATTTTAATAAGGCATGCTATGCCCGAATAAGTAATTTATCTTATGAAACGTTCAAAATAAATCATAACGAATAGGATTGTAAATAAATAAAAATAAAACTTACTAAGACCTTGGATTCCCGACACTCTAGGACAAGCTAAAAACTTTCTCTTCTACCTATTCCATTTGGGAGTGTAAGCCACATTTAAAGAGTTTTGCTTGAGGACAAGGAAAAGTTCAAGTGTGGGGGTATTTGATGTGTGTAAAATGCAACATATAAATCACATCAATTAAGGCATAAAACTAACCCTTTTTAAGTACTAATGTTGGAAAAAGAGTGTTTTTGTCTTCCTTTTGTATTTTCAGGATGAAATGAGCTCAAAATCACAAAAGAAGCAAAAAGACAACTAATTCTAGCATAAATACAAGAAAAGGAATAAAAGTAGACTGCGCGGATCCTCAACGGCACCTCCCAAGGAAAAGAAGAGAAAACAGAAGACTGAACACGCCCCGTGTCCAGCGAACACGGGGCCGTGCCCAGGAAGCAGCAGAAAAGACAAACCAGTAGAAGCTTCCATTGCCCACCACGGGGCCGTGTCCAGCGGGCACGGGGGCGTGGTGAAAGTACAGCAGGCGCATTAATTGTAATTGCGAATTACAATTAATGAAGAGAGAGAATGTCAGACGGGCACGGGGGCGTGTCCAGCGGACACGGGGCCGTGCCCAGCCTTCTGTTCAGCCTATAAATAGGGGTGCTTGGTTTCATTCCATCTCATCCCTTGGCACACCACCTCTCTCACACTTCATCCACCACCCACCACCACCATAACACCATCATCCACCACCATCATCCATTGTCCATCATAGAGTGTGTGAGTCGTCTCGGGATCCAAGATTGATCGTAAGAGTTCTTGACAATCAAGGCCATGTTTGCCTAAGTCTCTTACATCACTTGGAGAAGACAAGTGTTTAGTATAATACTTTTTATTTTTAATCTTTTGCACTTTTTATTTGGTTTTGTATTAATGACTTTAATAACTAGTTACTTATGTTGAAGGTGATCTTTCCTTATCGTTTGTCCGTGGTGTCTTGGCGTTATTTTACTGTCTATATAAAATAAAAGATTTTCACCATTCATATCTCCACGGTCTATATGGAGGTATGTTGGCTACCTGGTCGGGGGTTAAGGGAACGGTTTGGTAAGGGTCTTGCCCTTGTTCAGCGTTTAGAGGTCCTGCTTGGGACCTGGGTCAAATTTAGTAGGATCTCCTTCAATGCCCATAGGTATTGGATGGCGGGGATCCAAACTCTTTGACCCCCTCATAAGTTAACTACTATTAATACTATAACCCGGCTATTTAGGACTGTATCCCTGCTGACTCAGACTACTTAGCCGAGGGTAACGTCACCGCCGAAAGCGGGGCCTACCACAATTTGCATTAATAACTTAATTCATTATCTTTCAATAATCCGACCCTTTAGGATTGTATCCTTGCTGACTCAAACTACTGGGTTAAGGGTAACGTCGCCTTCAAAAGAGGGGCCTACTACAATAACTAAGATAATCTTTTAAACAAGTGCAAAAGTGCGAAAATAATCAAAGGTTATACTAACACACGTGTCGGATCCAAGTGTGTTTTTATTTTTATTTTTCAGCATTTAGTTAGTTTTTATTTTTCTTAGTTTAAAACATTTTTCTCACTTTTTGATTTGATTAGACGTTGAGGATAAACCGGTATTAAAAGCTCTTGTGTCCTTGGACGACCTCGGTATCTTACCAACACTATACTACGTCCACGATGGGTGCACTTGCCCATATGTGTGTTTAGTGTTAGTAAATATCGTGGTTTATAAATTTAAAACTTGGCTAAAAGTGTAAAAAGGGGCTTAAATATACATCTAAAATATATACACACCGACACACATCACCGACACTGGTGTTAAACAACACGGATGCAACGGGTCGGTTGATAGGAACGTATCGGTGACCTTTAATGACCTCACATGACTCCACTAATTCCTCATTAGCTAACTTGATAGAGCAAGACATGTTTAACCTACATGACTCTAATTCATGTATATGCTTAGTATCTAAAGACACTAAGTTAAGCTGACGTTGGTATTTAAGGAATTGATACATGTTGGTTATGGAGTAGAACGTACCCATGGCAACATTGGGATTTTGGGGAGTATTCATAGTTCTACCCATGCACACGCTTATTCACTTGCTTGATTCGTCCTTAGACGTCCATGCTCGTAGTGGCCTCTTTGCCACATTTAAACCTCCTCATTCATTCTTGAATATAACTAACTCATTAGTTTCCGTTTTATACCCGGTCTCACCACACTGTTACTCTTGGCACTTTTGCAAAGTGCCCTCCTGATGAAAGTTTCACTTATCTCTTTCAGGATTTTGGCAAGTTACTAGCATGTTTCTTAATGTCAGATTCGTATCTCAGTCTATACCCCAAATGTAGCGCTCTGTGCGTTTGGATTCGGGTGTTATCTAGTATGCAACAATCTTTTAGAGATCGTAGAGGCGTCGGGGGTAACCAGCTGCGTTCGCTCTAATCATAATCGAGTTCTAGAGCTCGGTTCCCAAACTTGGAATTTTTCCACTAGCGAGCAATACTCTTATCGCTTAAGATTCTTGAGTTCTTCCCACAATAACCTCTTTGTTGTATTACTCCCTATAGTTTGCACTTGGAGATTCCACCAAGTTAACGCCTCATTCAATAAAAGGCTATTTGTTTACCAAAACGTTTACTTAGGAGTACATTTATTAGCAAGGTTAACTGACTTCCTTGTCTTTATCTAGCGGATAGAACTCACCGCACCTTCCATATCAATGAGGTCTCGCGGCTTATAATCCGGAAAAGCCTTAGGATTAAAATCTGGTGTGATTGCATCTCCAAGTGTGGCATTGCCACTCATTCTCGTCCCATCGGGATTTGAACCACTTGAACTACCGGTACCATCAGTACCGTCACTAGTGTCGACTCACAACCTCATGTTGTTCCATATGACCTCTAGTTCAACTTTATTAGTAGGGCGCTGATTAACTGACCCTCTTCTAGGCGTAGATTTTCTTGTCGACGCCACGTTGTTTCCGATACATGGTATCATTGGGTCTAGGCTTTTATTTGGACAGATATAGCCTATCATGCGCCTAAGAATTAAGAATGTGATTGGTCATGGAAACCTCAAGACAGCGTTGCTCCGGTATGTTTGAACAATGATATTCATGAATAAATGCATTCCAAAATGCATAGTACCTCTTGAGTGTATTAGCCATGTGCCAAAATGGGAAAAGAAGTAATTCGTTGAGGAGGAGAAACCAAACGATCATCTCCAATTTTACAACGTGTATCCCATACTTCCTGGATCTCGATCGCCCAAAGTAGGAAAAATCCTTCGCCGCACTAGCCCGTGTGACGAATACGTTCATACTCCTTGAGCTCCACGAGCTTCGACAAAATTGTTATAATTTCCATAGATGTCGAATAATACAATGAAGGGGTTGTAGCTTGGCTCATGCCATAGTATCCCTTGGAATAAGACAAATATCAAACGACAGAGTTTAATGTAATCATCTCCGATAACTAAGATAAGGTAAGATGTCATAGACACCAAAGAACCAGCCCATGTACAAGAATTTCGAGAATGTTGAGGAAAAATCCTCCATGAGTGGCTAACGAGTTTTGTTTGCTTTCGATGACTAGTCTTAGACGACTCGTGTTATAGATCGAATGTTAAGTGCAAACAATACGTGTAGTTTTCCTGTATCGTAGAGTGTTATAGTAACCATCCCGGTTAGTGTTCTACTAGATAGAAATTTGAACAACTTAAGAACTTCGAATGGATAGTGATCTCTTGGTTTGACCCGCAGAGCCTACCAGGATTCCCATGCACTACAAGTTGTTATTACGTGGGCCCCCGTAATAATAACTTGTCTTGCATGGTCACCCCAGCGTCTCTCGTTCAAAGCAGGCGATCAGTCAGAGAGAGGAGTCTATTGTCTACATACCTTCAACATAGAAGGGACCTTCGTGCGGGTCCACGTGCCAATGCCCCTTGTCATTATTCGTGAAAGGGAACAACCTTAGTCTAAAAAGAATTCGTAATAATAACCACTGGAGGGGCACCTTCAAGATGAATATCTCATCTTCCTTGCCTTAACAAGAATGTAATCAATCAAAACCTTTATGAATCTCAGGGACTTCTTCCCACTAGTAGAGTTGTTGTCCAAGGCTGCCACCTCAGCCTCGTCGTCACAACCGAAGCTAGACATATACTACCCGAGGGAAGCAACCATCTTCCACGGAATCAATGCTTTAGGGTCTCGATTAGGGACCACTTCCGCTAAAAGCTTCGTAATTGACGCGAGGTCGTCATTCTCATCGAGTGAGTTAAGTGTAATAATAGAATTCATAGTCGAAGGTATTTTCATTCATGGCAAATATTCCATACAACACATATATAAGTATATTATATATATATATATATATATATATATATATAAAATTAATCACTAAATCTCATTCTGTTTTTGTTCTCATGTTTCACATGTAAGCTATAGTGTTTTCAAGTCTATTCCTTATAGACTAAACATGTATTGAACCATATCAGTTACTAAACATGTTTCACATGTAAGCCTTAGTGTTTTCAAGTCTATTCCTTAGTGGTGAGTTACCTGCTGATAAAACAGAGGCTGAAAGGGTTCAAATCAAATCTAGACAATACGTGTTGCAAGGTGAAATCCTCTACAAAAAGGGTTATCTTACACCCTTGCTGAGATGTGTTGGTCCTGCACAAAGCCAGTACTTGGTCAAAGAGGTTCATGAAGGGATATGCGGAGCCCATTTTGGAGCAGGAACGGTGGTTGCTAAACTAATGAACCTTGGGTATTTTTGGCCATCCATGCACCGAGACACCGCTGAACAACTGAGAAAATGTGATTCTTGCCAAATTCATGCACCGGTCCCAAAGAGCCCCAAGCATGACCTTGTCCTGATATCTTCAGCCTGGCCATTTTATAAGTGGGGCATGGACATTGTCGGCCCATTCCACCAGCCAAAGGTGGAGTGAAGTTCTTATTAGTTGCCATAGACTACTTCACCAAGTGGCCGAAGGTTAAACTGCTTGCAAAAATTACGGGCAAACAGGTCATTGAGTTCGTTTGGGAAAACATCATTTGTCGCTATGGATTGCCGGGAGTGCTTGTCACCGATAATGGAAAGCAATTCGCTGAAAAGCCTTTCAGCGTTTGGTGCAAAGAATTCAGAATAGCTCAGGTTTTCAGCTCAGTGGCATACCCACAATCAAACAGTCAAGTTGAAAGGATGAATCGAAGCGTAGTTGAAGGAATCAAAGCCAGATTGGGAAGGCATGAAAGCAATTGGCTTGAAGAGTTGCCAAGTGTTCTATGGGCCATAAGAACAACCGAAAAACAAGCCACAAAAGAACACCTTACAGCTTGGTGTTTGGATCTAAAGCTGTGATTCCAGCTGAAGTAGGAGTTGTAACTCAAAGAACGGTCAACATGGATCCCAAAGCAAACCACAAAGAGACCATGTTGAACTTACAACTCCTAGAGGAAGCACGAGACCAAGCTGCAATTCAAGAAGCCAAGTACAAACAAATGATGGAAGCCTATTACAATAAAAGAGTCAAGCACGAACGCTTCAAGCCAGGAGATCTGGTGCTTAGAAACAACGAGGCTAGTAAAAAACAGAACCAAGGAAAGCTTGGCCCAAAATGGGAAGGGCCATATACAATCCTTGAGGCACATAAGGGTGGATCCTATAAGCTAGCCGACTCAGAAGGTAAAAAGCTTTCAAGACACTGGAATGGAAAAACCCTTAAGAGGTTTCATGTCTGATCAAGAAAGATGAGTTTGTATTTCACAAGTTGTGTTTCAAGAGTTGTCCTATGATCACTTTTTGTAACACAATATCTCTTGAATGAATGATGATGTTTTTATCAAATTTGTCTTTCTATCCTAAAATCAGGTTGAGAACCTAGCAAAAAAACTCCATGGCAAGGGACATGTAAGGGGATGAGCTCCAAGGCCATATCGTTCAATAGGTTCAAGGGTTAAATGAACCTATATAAGGGGTGAGTTCCTAGATCAATACAACTCCATGAGATTTATAATTAAAAACAAAGTTGTCTCATAGACGGGTCCGAACAACCTACACCAAATGTTCCTTAAGCCTTAGAGAATTTATCAAAAACAGGCTTACGAACTAAAATCAAACTAAGGAAAGTAATAGGATAGGTGCTATCTCTTCTTGTTAAAAATACCAAGGCTAACTGACTGCAGCACTGAACCCTTTAAGGTATAGAAAACATAAAGACAACATAAACCTAACAAAGACAATACCATAAAGATAAAAAATAATTCAAGGAACAATGCAACAACACAAGTAAAAAGGTTGCACACAACCCAAATCTCAAAAATACAAACCAAGACATCAAATTATAAAACTAAAGTAGTAATCGGAAGCCTTGAGGGCTTCAAGCTACAAATATCCAAACATCCAGAAGCCTTGAAGGCTTGAAGCCAACCAAACTGTCTTACTATAACAAGCACCAGCACAAAAATCATAACACAAGGCAAGTAGTAGAAACTTAGTAACATAAGAAAAGAATCCTTAAAAGGCTTCCAAACACCTAAACAAGTTAAAACAAGCCTTAGTGGCTTGTAAACCTAAGAATTGTTCAAATGGTCATCAAGGCCAAACCACAACCACATAGCAAGAACCTTAAGGGTTCCTGCAAAACCTAAGATTGTTGAAAGTAACATACAAACCATTAAATTGTTTAGTAGTGCTAAGAAAGCTACGAATATTGTTCAAGCATCAACAGGAGGCTTAGAAGCCCCGGAACCATCACCCTTTACCTTCTTGGCCTTCTTTGACTTCATAGCCTTTGATCCACCATCACTCCCGACAGCTGAACCTTGGAGGCTTGCTTCCTTAGATACATCGGCATCATCTGAAAAAGTTTCATCACTATCTCCTGAACGAGAACGTTTCTTGGACAGGGAATCAAACACCTCAGCACAAACTTTTTCATTAAGCCCAGCCGGCTTCAGTTCCTGTAAAATAGAAAGAGGTTTACCAAAGCAATTAGCAACTTGACATACATATGTGTAACACCTCGAAATTTTGCGTCCAATGATGTAGTGACACGTGTCATAAGTATGCACGTGGTATTAAATACTAAATAAAGGACCAAGGTTGACAAACATTGAAAGTATGTAAATTCGAGGGTTAAAAATGTCAACGAGGGATAAATATACTGTACAGTTGTAACACCTCGAATTTTTGTGTCCAATAAATAAATGACACGTGTCAAATACGACAAAAATAATATAAACCCGGATTTAATTAAGATATGCGGTAGGATTTTCGGATACGTCGACATGTTAATTTTATACCTCTGAGCGACTCCGTTATTATAAATCCCAAGACCCCAAGCAAATTTATAAGCACCTAATCTTAATCGGGTCATCATTAATAATAATCAAAAGTATCCAAGTTAATTAAAATGGGTTCTAAGAAAATAATGCAATGCAAATGATAAGACATGAGCCCATCCTCTTTTGCAAACCCATATTGCATAATGGGGTAGACATCTGGTCAAGTATGGGTAAAAGGCCAGCCATCAAAATTATTAATTCAAAGTTGACCGTTCAATGCATGAAAGGTTAATTTTTTTGCCACTGTTGAGCATTTACGGACCGTAAGGGTCATGCCTTACGGACCGTAAGGGGGTGAAGGGGTAAAAGTGTTTCCGCCACAGGCTTACGGACCGCAAGGCCTAAGCCATACGGTCCGTAAACGATGCCCAGCGACAAAAAGTTGGCTGTTTAAAGCGGTAAAACATTAATGTAAGGATCTTCCAAAGATATGGGCGACCCCTACTCACTCCCTAACACTATAGGACACTTGTTGATGATCAAGGAGCATGGGTAGACTTGTTTGTCAACAATCTAGGGCCTTATGGACTATATAAGGGCCTCATTGCACAACAAGTCCTTCACACCCTTCTCTTGCATCTCTGATCATCTTTGGAGCTCAAGACTTTTATCTAAGCTTCACATTTCGTGCATAGAACTTCTGTAAGTTGGTTCAACCCTTTATGGTTTAGTTTTTGCTTAGTTTTAGCTTAAAAGTCAAACCGTCGTAATTAACGGTTGACATAACGGTTAATCACAAATGGTCCAGTGATTAACCGAATAAAAAGTAGTTATAAGTTGGTATTCATGTGGGCTTTAATCCCTTAAAAGGGTTCCCCCTGATCACCACTCTAACTAGTTCAAATGACGAGTCAAACATGCTTAGAAAAAGTCAACAGAAGTACTATTTTGCGATTTACGCATAATCTGTAATGTGGATGGTATGCAACCAGTTTAAACACTCATGAAACATGATAATAAGTGTATTAACAAGTCTAAGCTTGTTTGATCCGGCCATTTGCTATATTGACCCGGTTCGGAGTCGAAAGTCGCAAAACTTTGACTTTTGCTTTGACTTCAGTTCTGACCCGTTTTAGGGTAATGTAGATATGCCTTAGGACTCTCTTAGGACCAGGTTACATGATGGTATAACCCTCTGTGACCGGTTCGTCGTTTGTCCAAGTCTTTTACACCTTTCCGTTAATTGCTTAAAAGTTGACCGTAACGCCCTTTTCAAATTAAAACGAGAATTTCGGACAGGCGAAAGGACCAGAACCTTGGTTACTGAATTCTAAGCATGTCCCTAAAGTTTCACGTCAATCCGAGGTCTAGAACAGAAGTTATGCTAAATAGCGCAATTAAAGAAAACTTTTGTAATTAACGGCGCAATTAGCATAACGCCTATATAAACCAAGATTTCGACACCAAACCTTTTACACACTGATGTAAAATAATATTTTGGGATTTTTAAAGATTTTTAATTATTTTTGACCTGCTCATAACCTGCGGTTATGGCATCGGTTCGGTAAATACCGAATATGCCCTTTTTGGCCATAATTTGAGTTCTACAAGGTCTTTTGACCCGATTCCAGTTGCTACTGATTTTAAATAATAAATAAAGTATTTTAGACTTTATAAACTGTCCGGGAAACTCAGATTTCCTGTAGAACTCAGAAAGCTCTTTAAAAGCCTTTAAAATGACCGAAAAACCCCTACGGGGCGTATAATGAACTTAAACTCGTTACGGGCAATACGGAAGGTATCCTACTGATACCACAACC
The DNA here is from genome assembly GCF_002127325.2 of Helianthus annuus. Classification (NCBI taxonomy): domain Eukaryota; kingdom Viridiplantae; phylum Streptophyta; class Magnoliopsida; order Asterales; family Asteraceae; genus Helianthus; species Helianthus annuus. Next base: position 58,991,001 of record NC_035435.2, on the reverse strand, counting down.
TCTTTAAAACATATTGACTTAGGAAACAAGTGTAGGACCCCTACGGTTACCCGTTACGCCTTTTGCGCGCACGGTTCGGCTTATGTAACTAGTTTACATAAACTAGCCGAAACGGGCCAAACCATATCGGTTTGACCTCAAATTCCAGAGTGTGAGTATTATACCCACATAAAACGAGTCTCCGAGCTTGTTGGGTCTAAATCACATTCCATTCCCGGTTTTCGCCTTTCACGCGATTAAACCGTAAACATCCTTTGAAACTGACCCGTTAGGATTCTAGTAGGTTATTTTAAAACCTTCGTTCCAGAATAGGAGACCAGTAAAAGCTATCTGCAATTTATTTCAATTAAGGATTATACTTGCAAAGGTAAATACTTTTAACTTATTTTCCGTTATACGGGCTTGGGTTACGGTATCTAAAATACCGCTTGGTCGGGCAATTGACCCCAACTCATTAGAAGTTGGGTATTATCAATGTGACCCGTTTGAAAACTTGTTTTGTTGGCTTGACGCCTTTGGGGGCTTAATGACCATGTCCCGGATATCCTTGGCAGCATTTACGAATGGCCACGACCTTGACATCCCGGTGTAGGCGTACACCCGGCATTATGTCTATAATTATAAAAGTGTAGCCGTTGGTTACCCGCCACGGTTTTATACTATGTGGTGTGTCTATTAAACTTTAACCCGACACGACTCAGGCGACCGAACGCATAGTAACATGTAATTCTTTACAAGATTTGATTATAAATTATCCCTAGTTATAAAAAAGTTTGTGCCTTGTGCATTCAAATCAATTTTATTAAACATTTTACAAAAGTGTCGGTTGAATGTATTTACCAGTGTAAACTGACGTATTTTCCCAAAAAAGATTAAATGCAGGTACTAAACGCAATCGGCTGGCTATAGCTCCTTAGCATCTTAAAGAGTCTCGCAAGCTTTTGATGCCTTATCTGTTGAACAATATTTTTATGTATTATTTGATCCCCTGTGGATTTTATTTCAACGAACAGTGATACTTTGATATTACGGTAAAGGTTGAAATATATTTATCTTTATGCTTCCGCTGTGCATTCATATAATTGTGTGGTTTGACTATATTGTTGCCAACTACGTCACGGTAATCCCCCACCGGGCCCACCGGTGAGACACGTGGAAATCGGGGTGTGACAGGTTGGTATCAGAGCCAACATTGAGTGAATTAAACACTAGCCTTTGTGTTTAATCTCAGTTACACAATTGCACATACTTGAGTCTAGACAAGAACATAGGACAAATTCGAATTTGTTATTCCAGTTTGTCTTTTTATTGTTTATTGTTATTTAAAGTTTTAAAAGCAGGAAAAATGCCACCTGCAATCAGACGAGGAAGAGGAGGAAGAGGCAAAGGAACGATCATTACTCACAATGATCACGAAGCTGGACCTTCGAACACGCGAGCTCCTTCCAGTACAAGGAGTGAAGAACCACAGAGACGAAGAAACCTTTTTGAACCTGCGAGACATTCTACCTCGCATAGCTCAACACCCTCATACCGCTATTCATTTGGACCAGACTCGGAAAATAATCCCAATAACCCTCAACCATCCTTTTTACCTCTACAGCGATCTGCATCGCACCGTGCTTTTGATGATCCCACTCCTTACTTCAGAGGTCAGTTTAACCCAGCAGATTACATTCAGGAACCTGCAGGCTTTGTCCCGTTAGGACCACAGGATCACTTCTCAGAAGACCATATGGATGAGGACACAGATCCCATAGAACCTGCTCGTGGTACGCCCACACATCCTATCGAGATCTATGATGGATCTTCTTTTCATGGCACACCTTATCAAGGGCCCGATAGTTTTCAAGCGCTGTTCAACCAGCACGAGTGGTACTTCACACCCTCCCATCAGACATCGCAACACCAGCAGCAACAGCAAGATCCCTCTGAGGATCCACGTTTCGTGGCAGTTACGCCACCACCTCCGCCACCGGTTCAACCAGAAATGCCTGATCCGCCAAGGCGTAGGAGATCGGGTGCTCGTATGTCCACCCGAAGAGGGGAATTCCACTTCAGCACCCCTCGACACTCAAGTGGTAGTCACTACCCGCCACTACAAGAAGAATGACCTTCAAGTCCAGTACAGGAGGCGAACTCCGCACCAGTTGCACCATCTTCGCCACCATTTGGGTATGACCACCCAATACTTGCATACACGGGTCCAACAGCATACAACCCGTTCGAACAGCCGTCGTACACGCATTACAATTACAACTATGAGCGCAACCCATATGTGATAGCGGCTAGGTATAATGCCCGCTATCCCGACGGAGCTTTTGGAAACCTAGGGATACCAGATTACTCAGCTCATGGGTATCCAGCACCTCCTAGACCTCCAGTTCTGGAACCGGCGCCACAACCATGTTTCTCTCCTCCTGAACAAGAAGAAATCCTCCATCGGTTAAGTCGTGTGGAACGGGATTTCGAGGAAGAACGAAAGAACAACAGGGGATTCCTTAAAGGTCTAGCGAACCTGTTGAAGGGAAAGAAGAAGAAACGTGACCATTAGTCCTTATATATGTAATTTCTATTTTAAAACAAGTCCCTACGTGGACGTTTATCGTATTTCAGTCCCTACGTGGACTTATCATTTAGTCCCTGCGTGGACACCTATCTTGTATTGGTCCCTGCGTGGACTTGTCTCTTTATTAACCTCTATGTAGGTATGTACTTGTTTAAAATTCCCGTTTAGGGCAGCGTGTAATCGTATTTGAAGTTTATGGAATGTTATGTTATAGATTTCATTTTGTTATTACTATATATGAAATAAATCAAAATCATTCCTTTTAAATTTAAATCTGCCTAAATAAAGAATCTTAAGAGTGAAACCTAGCCAAGTGTCTTTTTAGACCCGGCCAAGATGGTAAGACCTGATTAAAAGATTCAGAATTCCAGTTAACCTCTGCAATCATGTTAACGTTCATGGCAAATGTGATTCGTTAAAATCGCACGCGTCATTCTTGTATAAGAATCCTTCTAAGGATTCCAAAGCCCAAATTAATGATATAATAAATCATGGGTTAAATCATCAATAAAGATGATCAATTATTAAACATCCATTAGCGATGTAGTGCCTACGGGCCAAACTTGTTAAACATCCATTAGTGATCTAGTGCCTACGGGCCGAATTATTAAGCATCCATTAGTGATGTAGTGCCTATGGGTCATAATTATTGTCATAATAAGACAAAAGACAGTGGTGGTCTATGACTCCCTGTCAGAAAGGGTAAAAGGACTACGGTTCAAACCTTCATACCTTGATTCTCTGTAATCTCGGCTAATATTATAAAAACGTCCTCGTGACTAGGCTTTTGTGCCAATAACAATATTAATTGTAATTAGGATAAGTATGTTCAAATCCTAAATAAAAGTGAGTAACAAATTAACCAGATATGGTCTCTGTTACCATGGTTAATGAATTGCCATAAAAGACAATTCCATAATAAACTCCTAAATAAAATTTTCGTTATCTTCTGTAACAGATTCAAGTTACCATGGCTGACCCTAGTGGAGAAAATAGCCACTCGAAGGAAGACGAATATGATAACGCCCAAGTTCATCTGACGGGCGCAGAGTTGAAAGCTCTTGTCGATAATGCTGTCAAGGCAGCTCTGGATCGACAATATGAGGAATATACTGAATCTCGGAGCCGAACTATATCCAAACCACACTCAAAGCCAAAAACCCACACCAAATCTCACAGCAAATCGCTGTCCAAGCCTAAAAAGGACGATGATAATCATTCGTCCAATGAAAACAATGTCTGTCAAGAGAGAGTATATACTGACGCATCTCGCGCCAGAGGCTGCACCTACAAGTACTTTATATCATGCAAACCCCGAGACTTCATTGGGGAGAAAGGAGCGGTCGATTGTATGACGTGGCTTGACGAGATGGACACCGTGATGGACATCAGCGGCTGTGCAGAAAGAGACGTGGTAAAGTTTGTGTCTCAATCATTCAAGGGCGAGGCCCTGGCTTGGTGGAGGTCGTTGGTACAGGCCTCGGGAAAGGCTGTTCTATACAGCATGACATGGGAAGAATTCATTTCTCTCATTAAGGAGAATTACTGCCCTCAACATGAGGTGGAAAAGATAGAATCCGATTTTCTATCATTGGTGATGACAAACCTTGACTGCCAAGCCTACCTAACGAGCTTCAACACGATGTCCCGGTTGGTTCCATATCTGGTAACCCCGGAGCTAAAAAGAATCGCTCGTTTCATCGGTGGGTTAGCCCCCGAAATAAAGGCAAGCGTGAAGGCCTCTCGGCCAGCGACCTTTCGATCTGTAGCCGATATATCTATGTCCCTTACTCTGGATGAGGTCCGACAAAGATCGCTAAGGAATAAAGAAGCTGAAAAGAGAAAGCGTGAAGATGAAACTTCATGGAGGTCGAGCAAGAAACACCGTGGAAACGGTGATAACAAGAGGGGGTCGGAGTCAAGGAAGGATGGGCAACAGTCTGGTGAGAAGCCCAAGTGCAAGACTTGCAAGTGACATCACTTTGGAAAGTGTAGGCTCGAGTCAAACTCGCAGACCCAGTCGAGGTCGTATGCTTGTGGGTTGTGCAAGTCCAAGGACCACAAGACCGTGGACTGCAAGAAGATAAAAGATGCAACCTGCTATAACAGCAATGAGAAGGGGCACATTAAAAGCAACTGCCCTAAATATGCCAAGAAGCCTGAAGAGGCCAAGAAGAACAATGCTAGTGTCTTCAGGATGGAGGCGAAAGATGCAGTGCTGGATGATACGTGATCACAGGTACTTTTCTCGTAAATGATATCTTTGGATGATAACGTGATCACATGTACTTTTCTCGTAAATGATATCTTTGCAAGAGTACTTTTTGATTCGGGCGCTGATAAATCTTTCGTAGATCATAAATTTTGCAAATTGCTGAATATGCCTGTCAAAACCTTAAATGTGAATTATGAGGTAGAGCTAGCAGATGGTACCATAGAAACCGTCTCCACTGTGTTAGATGGATGTGTGATATCCATTAAGAACCACTCTTTTCCTCTATCTCTACTTCCCTTTAAATTGGCCGGTTTTGACCTAGTATTGGGTATGGACTGGTTATCTCACAACCAGGCCCAAATCATCTGCAACAGAAAGCAGATTGTGATAAAGACTCCGGCTGGTGAATCGCTTACCATTCGGGGAGATACCCAGTACGGATTGCCTGAGCAAGTGACTATGCTCAAGGCTTCAAAATGTCTAAAGAAGGGTTGTGTCATCTACATGGCACAGGTGATTATTGAAGAGCCTAAACCGAAGATAGAAGAAATTCCCGTCATTTCGGAGTATCCAGAAGTTTTCCCTGAAGATCTGCCTGGTTTGCCACCAGATAGGCAAGTGGAGTTCAGGATCGATATCATCCCTGGAGCAACACCTATTGCTAGAGCACCTTACAGGCTAGCACCAACCGAAATGAAGGAGTTGAGAACCCAGCTGGATGAACTGCTAGCTAAAGGTTTCATCAAACCTAGTTCGTCTCCCTGGGGAGCACCTGTCCTGTTTGTTAAGAAGAAGGACGGATCGATGCGTCTGTGCATCGATTATCGCGAGCTTAATAAGGTCACGATAAAGAATAGATATCCCTTGCCGAGGATCGACGATTTGTTCGATCAGTTACAAGGGGCAAGTTATTTTTCGAAGATTGACTTGAGGTCAGGCTACCATCAGCTGAAAGTCAGAGATGAAGACGTACATAAAACAACATTTAGGACTCGTTACGGTCACTACGAGTTCCTAGTGATGCCTTTTGGGCTCACAAATGCACCGGCTGCGTTCATGGATCTCATGAATCGCGTCTGCAAGCCGTACTTGGACAAATTTGTCATCGTTTTCATCGACGATTTTCTTATTTACTCTAAGAACCAAGCTGACCATGAGAAACACCTTCGCTGTATTCTCAAACTGCTACATCACGAGAAACTCTATGCCAAATTCTCTAAGTGCGAATTCTGGCTACGAGCAGTCCAATTTCTAGGATACGTTGTCAGCGAGCGTGGTATCCAGGTGGATCCCGCTAAAGTAGAGGCTGTCATGAATTGGCAAGAGCCAAAGACGCCTACTGAGATTCGTAGTTTCCTGGGGTTAGCAGGATACTACAGGCGATTCATTGAAAATTTTTCAAGGATTGCTGCGCCCTTAACTTCCCTGACCAAGAAGAAGATAAAATTTGTTTGGGGCCCTAAGCAGCAAGAGTCCTTTGATATTCTGAAGCAAAAGCTGAGCAACGCTCCTGTGCTGACACTACCGGAAGGTACCGAGGAGTACGTAGTTTACTGCGACGCATCACACACTGGCATGGGGTGTGTGCTCATGCAGAAAGGCAAGGTTATTGCCTATGCTTCGAGACAGTTAAAGGTGCACGAAAAGAATTACACCACCCATGACTTGGAGCTGGGTGCCGTTGTGTTCGCACTAAAGCTGTGGAGGCATTACCTGTATGGTATCAAGTTTGTGATCTATTCGGATCACAAGAGCCTTCAACATCTGTTTAATCAGAAGGAGCTAAACATGAGGCAACGCCGTTGGATGGAGACTTTAAATGATTATGATTGTGAAATCAGATATCATCCCGGCAAAGCGAATGTAGTCGCTGATGCCCTGAGTAGAAAGGAAAGGGTGAAACCCATCCGAATCAATGCCAAGAGCATTGAAGTCAAGAATAATTTGATTGAAAGGGTGTTAGCTGCACAGAGAGAAGTTGTGTTGGAAGCTAACTATCCTCAAGAGAAGCTAGGAGTAACTGAGGAGCAGTTAACTCTTAGCAAGGACGGAATTTTACATTTGAATGGACGAATATGGGTTCCGATTTATGGAGGACTACGAGATGTTATCCTCCAGGAAGCCCATAGTTCCAAGTATTCTGTTCACCCGGGAGCTGATAAGATGTATCAGGATCTAAAGGCAAATTATTGGTGGATAGGCTTGAAAAAGTCTGTAGCCGCTTATGTAGCAAAATGCTTAACTTGTGCGCAAGTCAAAGCTGAGCATCAAAAGCCATCTGGCTTGCTACAACAGCCTGAACTTCCTGAATGGAAGTGGGAGTGTGTAACTATGGATTTTATTACCAAGTTACCCAAGACGAGGAAAGGAAATGACACAATATGGGTTATAGTTGATAGACTGACTAAATCGGCACATTTCTTACCCATCAAGGAGACTTATAGCTCCGACATGTTAGCCCAGTTATACGTTGATAAGATTGTAGCCTTGCATGGCATACCTGTGTCTATTATCTCTGACCGAGATACTAGATACACGTCTCATTTCTGGAAAAGTTTCCAGCAATCTTTGGGCACACGTTTGAATTTTAGTACGGCTTACCATCCTCAGACAGACGGTCAGAGTGAGCATACTATTCAAACGTTAGAAGACATGTTGCGTGCATGTGCTATCGATTTAGGTGGTAATTGGGATAAGAATCTACCACTAATCGAATTCTCCTACAACAATAGCTACCATACCAGCATTAAGGCTGCGCCCTTTGAGGCATTATACGGTAGAAAGTGTAGATCGCCTGTTTGTTGGGCGGAAGTTGGAGATGTCCAGTTATCAGGACCAGAGATAGTCTTCGAAATGACGGACAAGATTGTCCAGATTCGAGACCGTCTCAAAGCTGCCCGAGATAGGCAGAAGAGTTACGCGGATCCAAAGCGTAAAGATTTTCACTTCGAAGTAGGTGATAAAGTATTATTAAAAGTATCACCCTGGAAAGGGGTGATGCGTTTCGGTAAGAAAGGCAAGCTAAGCCCGAGATACATAGGACCTTTCGAGGTTATCGAACGGGTCGGGTCCGTTGCCTATAAGTTAAACTTACCAGAAGAGCTCAATGGAATTCACAATGTGTTCCACATCTGCAATCTAAAGAAGTGTTTCGCCGATGAATCACTGGTAATACCACATACAGATGTGCATATAGATGAGAGCTTGAAATTCGTGGAAAAACCTTTGTCGATTGAAGATCGACAGGTAAAGAAGCTTCGAAGGAAGCATGTACCTATTGTTAAGGTCAAGTGGGATGCCCGTAGAGGTCCCGAATTCATGTGGGAGGTTGAATCCATGATGAAAGAAAAATACCCTTATTTGTTTCAGTAAATCTCGGGTCGAGATTTATTTTAAGGGGGTGAGGATGTAACACCTCGAATTTTTGTGTCCAATAAATAAATGACACGTGTCAAATACGACAAAAATATTATAAACCCGGATTTAATTAAGATATGCGATAGGATTTTCGGATATGTCGACATGTTAATTTTATACCTCTGAGCGACTCCGTTATTATAAATCCCGAGACCCCAAGCAAATTTATAAGCACCTAATCTTAATCGGGTCATCATTAATAATAATCAAAAGTATCCAAGTTAATTAAAATGGGTTCTAAGAAAATAATGCAATGCAAATGATAAGACATGAGCCCATCCTCTTTTGCAAACCCATATTGCATAATGGGGTAGACATCTGGTCAAGTATGGGTAAAAGGCCAGCCATCAAAATTATTAATTCAAAGTTGACCGTTCAATGCATGAAAGGTTAATTTTTTTGCCACTGTTGAGCATTTACGGACCGTAAGGGTCATGCCTTACGGACCGTAAGGGGGTGAAGGGGTAAAAGTGTTTCCGCCACAGGCTTACGGACCGCAAGGCCCAAGCCATACGGTCCGAAAACGATGCCCAGCGACAGAAAGTTGGATGTTGGCTGTTTAAAGCGGTAAAACATTAATGTAAGGATCTTCCAAAGATATGGGCGACCCCTACTCACTCCCTAACACTATAGGACACTTGTTGATGATCAAGGAGCATGGGTAGACTTGTTTGTCAACAATCTAGGGCCTTATGAGCACTATATAAGGGCCTCATTGCACAACAAGTCCTTCACACCCTTCTCTTGCATCTCTGATCATCTCTGGAGCTCAAGACTTCTATCTAAGCTTCACATTTCATGCATAGAACTTCTGTAAGTTGGCTCAACCCTTTATGGTTTAGTTTTTGCTTAAAAGTCAAACCGTCTTAATTAACGGTTGACATAACGGTTAATCACAAATGGTCCAGTGATTAACCGAATCAAAAGTAGTTATAAGTTGGTATTCATGTGGGCTTAAACCCTTAAAAGGGTTCCCCCTGATCACCACTCTAACTAGTTCAAATGACGAGTCAAACATGCTTAGAAAAAGTCAACATAAGTACTATTTTGCGATTTACGCATAATCTGTAATGTGGATGGTATGCAACCTATTTAAACACTCATAAAACATGATAATAAGTGTATTAACAAGTCTAAGCTTGTTTGATCCGGCCATTTGCTATATTGACCCGGTTCGGAGCCGAAAGTCGCAAAACTTTGACTTTTGCTTTGACTTCAGTTCTGACCCGTTTTAGGGTAATGTAGATATGCCTTAGGACTCTCTTAGGACCAGGTTACATGATGGTATAACCCTCTGTGACCGGTTCGTCGTTTGTCCAAGTCTTTTACACCTTTCCGTTAAGTGCTTAAAAGTTGACCGTAACGCCCTTTTCAAATTAAAACGAGAATTTCGGACACGCGAAAGGATCAGAACCTTGGTTACTGAATTCTAAGCATGTCCCTAAAGTTTCACGTCAATCCGAGGTCTAGAATAGAAGTTATGCTAAATAGCGCAATTAAAGAAAACTTTTGTAATTAACGGCGCAATTAGCATAACGCCTATATAAACCAAGATTTCGACACCAAACCTTTTACACACTGATGTAAAATAACATTTTGGGATTTTTAAAGATTTTTAATTATTTTTGACCTGCTCATAACCTGCGGTTATGGCATCGGTTCGGTAAATACCGAATATGCCCTTTTTGGTCATAATTTGAGTTCTACAAGGTCTTTTGACCCGATTCCAGTTGCTACTGATTTTAAATAATAAATAAAGTATTTTAGACTTTATAAACTGTCCGGGAAACTCAGATTTCCTGTAGAACTCAGAAAGCTCTTTAAAAGCCTTTAAAATGACCGAAAAACCCCTACGGGGCGTATAATGAACTTAAACTCGTTACGGGCAATACGGAAGGTATCCTACTGATACCACAACCTCTTTAAAACATATTGACTTAGGAAACAAGTGTAGGACCCCTACGGTTACCCGTTACGCCTTTTGCGCGCACGATTCGGCTTATGTAACTAGTTTACATAAACTAGCCGAAACGGGCCAAACCTTATCGGTTTGACATCAAATTCTAGAGTGTGAGTATTATACCCACATAAAACGAGTCTCCGAGCTTGTTGGGTCCAAATCACATTCCATTCCCGGTTTTCGCCTTTCACGCGATTAAACCGTAAACATCCTTTGAAACTGACCGGTCTAAGCTACGGCTAAATTAAAGACCCGTTAGGATTCTAATAGGTTATTTTAAAACCTTCGTTCCAGAATAGGAGACCAGTAAAAGCTATCTGCAATTTATTTCAATTAAGGATTATACTTGCAAAGGTAAATACTTTTAACTTATTTTCCGTTATACGGGCTTGGGTTACGGTATCTAAAATACCGCTTGGTCGGGCAATTGACCCCAACTCATTAGAAGTTGGGTATTATCAATGTGACCCGTTTGAAAACTTGTTTTGTTGGCTTGACGCCTTTGGGGGCTTAATGACCATGTCCCGGATATCCTTGGCAGCATTTACGAATGGCCACGACCTTGACATCCCGGTGTAGGCGTACACCCGGCATTATGTCTATAATTATAAAAGTGTAGCCGTTGGTTACCCGCCACGGTTTTATACTATGTGGTGTGTCTATTAAACTTTAACCCGACATGACTCGGGCGACCGAACGCATAGTAACATGTAATTTTTTACAAGATTTGATTATAAATTATCCCAAGTTATAAAAGAGTTTGTGCCTTGTGCATTCAAATCAATTTTATTAAACATTTTACAAAAGTGTCGGTTGAACGTATTTACCAGTGTAAACTGACGTATTTTCCCAAAAAGATTAAATGCAGGTACTAAATGCAATCGGCTGGCTATAGCTCCTTAGCATCTTAAAGAGTCTCGCAAGCTTTTCATGCCTTGTCTGTTGAACAATATTTTTATGTATTATTTGATCCCCTGTGGATTTTATTTCAACGAACAGTGATACTTTGATATTACGGTAAAGGTTGAAATATATTTATCTTTATGCTTCCGCTGTGCATTCATATAATTGTGTGGTTTGACTATATTGTTGCCAACTACGTCACGGTAATCCCCCACCGGGCCCACCGGTGAGACACGTGGAAATCGGGGTGTGACAACAGTAACCCTAAATGATGCTCGTACCTTCAAACGAATGAATCATGGATCGTACGGAACGAATTGTGGAAGAAAGTGAGAAATTACAAACTACAGGGGCCAAATGTGTCAACATGTTTAAGTTATACCTCTGAGTGACCTTTGGGCATACCCAAGGCTTTGTAATGGTAAATTATACTCACTAGAATGCGCGATATAAATTTCGCGAAGTTCCGATTCAAAACAAGAAAGTTATGATCGAATTCGTTAAAAAGGGTTAAAAGCGTCAAACATTGAAAGATAAGACTTTTCGGGTAATAATAAATTAACCAAGGGTTAATATGTTGGGTAGAAGTTCCGAGGCCCTTATCCGTAAATAAACGAGGCCCTAAAACGCAAAGTTACCCCTTCGAAACCGAAAGGCCAGGGCAATAATGGCAAAAGATTTGAAAATCTTGGAAATCAAGTCTCAGGCGGGCCGCGTTACAGATCTGAGTGATCTTACGCGGGCCGTGAGCCATGTGCAGATTCATTTACTGACAATAGGATCCAGGCGACCCGCGTAAAGGTAGCCTGATCCTTAACGCGGGCCGCGTCAGACCGCCAGATGCAGAATTCGGGGACAAGTTCACTGTTTGCTATTTTAACCGCCTTAGAATGCCATTATGAGAGCATGGGCGCCCCCTAAACGACCCCTAGCACCCAGGGACACATGTTGATGATCAAGGAACCCTTGTAGCCTTAGTTGTGATGATCTTGTGCTTCCATTTTCACTATAAAAGGCCATGAGTTGTGCACTTAGTGAACACACCTCAAACCTGCTTTCTTGATCACCTCTGGAGCTCAAGAGCACTCTTCTAACATCTCTGGGCGTGTACCAAGCTTCTGTAAGTATGCCTAACCCTTTCTGGTTTAGTTTTCACATAGTTATAGCTTGAATGTCAATCCATCGTAATTAACGATTGACTTTACGATAAATCACAAATGGTCCAGTGGTTTGTCGAATCAAAGGTAGTTATATGTTGGTGATCATGTGGGCTCTAAACCCCTAAAAGGGCACCCTCTGATTCCCAATCTAACTAGTCCAAATGTCGAGTCAAACTTGCTTAGAAAAAGTCAACAGAATGCTATTTTGCGATTTTATGCATAATCAGTAATGTAGATAGCGTGTAACCTGTTTTTACACTCATATAACATGATAATAAGTATATTAACTAGTCTAAGCTTGTTTGATCCGACCATTTACTGTTTTGACCCGGTTCGGAACCGAAAGTCGCAAAACTTTGACTTTTGCTTTGACTTCAGTTCTGACCCGTTTTGGTATGATTTAGATATGCCTTAGGACTCTCTTAGGACCAGGTTACATGATGGTATAACCCTCTGTGACTGGTTCGTGGTTGTCCGAGTCTTTAGCACATTTCCGTTAAAAGCTTAAAAGTTGACCGTAACGCCCTTTTTACTTTAAAATGAGAATTTTGGACATGTGAAAGGACAATAACCTTAGTTACCAATTTCTAAGCATGTCCCTAAAATTTCACGTCAATCCAAGGTCTAGAATGGGAGTTATGCTAAATAGCGCAATTACGGAAACTTTAGTAATTAAACGGCGCAATTAGCATAACGCCTATCTAAACCCAGATTTCGACACCAAACCTTTTACACACTGATGTAAAATAATATTTTGAGATTTTTAAAGATTTTTAATCATTTTTAACCTGCTCATAACCTGCGGTTATGGCATCGGTTCGGCAAATAACGAATATACCCTTTTTGGACATAACTTGAGTTCTACAAAGTATTTTGACCCGATTCCAGTTGCTACTGATTTTAAATAATAAATAGAGTATTTTGGACTTTATAAACTGTTTGGAAAACTCAGATTTCCTGTAGAACTCAGAAACCTCTTTTATAATCTTTAAAATGACCAAAATACCCCTACGGGGCATATAATGGATTTAAACTCGTTACGGGCATTATGGGAGGTATCCTACTGATACCACAACCTCTTTAAAGCATATTAACTTAGGAAACTTGTGTAGGACTCTTACGGTTACCCGATATGCCATTTGCGCGCACGGTTCGGTTTGTGTAACTAGTTTACATAAACTAGCCGAAACGGGTCAAACCTTATCATTTTCACTTCAAAATCCAGAGTGTGGTTGTTATACCCATATAAAATAGGGCTTCAAACTTGTTGGGTCCAAACCACATTGCATTCCCAGTTTTCGCCTTTCACGCGACTAAACCGTATATATCCTTTGAAACTGACCGGTCTAAGCTAAGGCTAAATTAAAGACCCGTTAGGTTTCTAATAGGTTGTTTAAACCTTCGTTCCAGAATAGGAGACCAGTAAAAGAAACTTGCATTTGTTTATTAAGTATATTACTTGCTCAGGTAAATACTTTTAACTTATTTTCCGTTATACGCGCTTGGGTTACGGTATTAAAATACCGCTTGGTCGGGCGATTGACCCCAACTCATTAGTAGTTGGGTATTATCAATGTGTCCCGTTTAAAAATTGGTTTTGTTGGCTTTACGCCTTTGGGAGCTTAATGACCATGTCCCGGATATCCTTGGCATCATTTTACGAAATGGCCACGACCCCGACACGCGGGTGTAGGCGTACACCTGGCAATGTGTCTATATTAATTAAAGGTATAACCGTTGGTTTTCCCGCCACGGCTTTATGCTTTGTGGCGTGTCTATTAACCTTAAACCCGGCACGAACCAGGAGACCGAACGCATAGTGAACATGTAATTCTTTTACAAGATTTAATTATAAATTCTCCCAAGTTATAAAGAGTTTGTGCCAAGTGCATTCAAATCAATTTTATTAAACATTTTACAAAAGTGTCGGTTGAATGTATTTACCAGTGTAAACTGACGTATTTTCCCCAAAAAGATTAATGCAGGTTCTACTCGTAATAGGCTGGCCACTCCTTAGCATCATTAGAGTCTCGCAAGCTTGGGATGCCAATATCTGTTGAACAATTATTTTTCTATCTTATTTTGATCCCCTGTGGATTATATTTCGACGATTGAGATACTTGGATATTACATTCAATAGTTGAAATATAATTATCTTTATGCTTCCGCTGTGCATTTATATATTGTGTGGTTTGACTATATTGTTGCCAACTACGTCACGGTAATCCCCCACCAGGCCCACCGGTGATACACGTGGAAATTGGGGTGTGACAGGTTGGTATCAGAGCCAACGTTGAGTGAATTAAACACTATCCTTATGTGTTTAATCTCAATGACACAATTGCACATACTTGAGTCTAGACAAGAACATAGGACAAATTCGAATTTGTTATTCCAGTTTGTCTTTTATTGTTTATTGTGATTTAAAGATCTGTTAAGCAGGAAATATGCCACCAGCAATTAGAAGAGGAGGAAGAGGCAAAGGGCCGATCACTACTCATAATGATCACGAGGCCGGACCTTCGAACATGCGAGCTCCTTCCAGCACGAGGAGCGAAGAGCCTCAGAGACGTAGAAAAAACCTCTTTGAGCCCGCAAGACGGTCTACCTCACACAGTTCGACACCTTCATACCGTCACTCTTTTGGGCCAGATTCGGAGAACAATCCCAGTAACCCTTAACCCTCGTTTATACCTCTCCAGCGATCTGCTTCGCACCGTTCCTATGGCGATCCTACTCCTTTCTTCCAGGGTCGATTTAACCCGGCTGATTACGTCCAAGAACCAATAGGTTATAACCCTTTAGGACCTGAAGACCATTTCTCCGAAGATAATGCGGTAGATATGGACGAGGATACAGATCCCATAGAACCTGCACGAGGTACTCCCAACCATCCTATCGAGATCTCTGATGGGTCATCCTTTCATGGAACACCCTATCAAGGTCCCGATAGTTACCAGGCGAGGTTTAACCAGTGTGATTGGTACTTCACACCTTCTCACCACTTCACGCCTCATGAGCAGCAGCAACAGGATCCCTCCGAGGATTCGCGTTTCGTGGCAGTTACGCCACCGCCTCCACCGCCACCAGTTCAGCAAGCACCTCCAGATCCGCCAAGACGTAGGAGATCAGGCGCGCGGATGTCCACCCGAGGAGGGGAATTCCACTTTAGCACCCCTCGCCACTCGAGTGCAAGTCACTTTTCGCCAGTGCCTGAAGAACCACAGTTAGGGGAACCTTCGGGTCACCCTGCAGAGGTGAATTCTGCACCAGTTGCACCACCTCCGCCACCATTCGGCTATGACAATCCTATACCAGCATACGCCGGTTCCACCGCATACAACCCGTTTGAGCAGCCGACTCACACACACTACAACTATAATTATGATGCCGACCCATACGTGGTAGCGGCTAATTACAATGCCCTCCATCCTGACAGACCTTATGGAAACCTTTGGGGACTAGATTACTCAGCTCATGGGTATCCAGCACCTCCTAGACCTCCGGTCCAACAACCGTCGCAGCAGCCACGTTTTTCTCCACCGGAGCAGGAAGAAATCCTCCACCGTCTAAACCGAGTGGAACGAGACTTTGAGCAAGAACGTAAAAGTAATCGTGGATTCCTTAAAGGCCTAGCAAACCTACTAAAAGGGAGGAAGAAACGAGATCATTAGTCTCTTTATGTACTATAGTATTTACTATTACAATCAAGTCCCTGCGAGGACATTTATTTTGAGTATTTTAGTCCCTGCGTGGACATTTATCGTGTTTAGTCCCTGCGTGGACAATCGCATTTCAGTCCCTGTGTGGACTTATCTTTTTGTCCCTGCGAGGACATCTATCGTATTTAGTCCCTGCGTGGACAATTGCCTTTCAGTCCCTGCGTGGACTTATCTTTTTGTCCCTGTGCGGACATCTATCCTTGTATTTGGTCCCTGCGTGGACTTGTTTTCTGTAAAACCTCTGCGTAGGTATTTGGTCTATTTAAAAAGTCCCGTTTGGGGCAGTGTGTAATCATTATTACGATTAATGGAATGTTAAGCTTATAAATTTCATTTTTGTCATTATATATGAAATAAATAAATCAAAAATCATTCCTTTTAAATTAATCTGCTTAAATAAAGAATCTTAATGGTGGAACCTAGCCTGGTGTCATTATAAGACCCGGCCAAGATGGTAAGACCTGATTAAAAGGTTCAGATTCCTGTTAACCTCTGTAAACATGTTAACGTTCTTGGCAGATGTGATTCGTTAAAATCGCACGCGTCATTCCTATATAAGAATCCTTCAAAGGATTCCAAGACCCAAGTTAATGATCTGTAAATCATGGGTTAAATCGTCAATAAAGATGATCATTTATTACACATCCATTAAGCGATTTAGTGCCTACGGGCCATACTTATTGTCATATAAGACAAAAGGCAGTTGTAGTCTATGACTCCCTGTCAGAAAAGGTAAAAGAACTATGGTTCAAACCTTCGTGCCTTGATTCTCTGTAATCCCGGCTTATATTGTAAAACGTCCTTGTTACTAGGCTTCTGTGCCACTAGCAATATTGTTATAATTAGGATAAGTTATATTCAAATCCTAAATAAAAGTGAGTAACAAATTAACCAAATATGGTCTATGTTTACCATGGTTAATGAATTGCCATAAAAGACAATTCCATAATAAACTCCTAAATAAAACATTGTCATTATCTTCTGTAGCAGATTCAAGTTTGCAATGGCTGACCCAAGTGGAGTTAATAGTCAATCAAAAGAGGATGAAAATGATAACGCCCAAATTCATACAACGGGCGCGGAATTGAAAGATCTAGTAGACGGCGCTGTTAAGGCAGCCTTGGATCGACAGATGAAGAATACACCGAGTCCCGAAGCAGAACCTTGTCTACACCACACTCAAAGCCAAAAACCCACTCTAAATCTCACAGCAAACCACCCTCGGCTCCGTCTAAGCCTATGAAGGACAACGATAGGCACTCATCCAATGAGAATAGCGTCCACCCTAAGAAGAAAGTGGTTGACGATGCACCTCGCGTCAGGGGTTGCACGTATAAGTACTTCGTTTCCTGCAAACCCCGAGACTTTACGGGGGAGAAGGGCGCTGTAGATTGTATGACCTGGTTAGACGAAATGGACACTGTTGTGGACATCAGTGGTTGTGTTGAGAGAGACGTGGTGAAGTTTGTTTCACAGTCGTTCAAGGGTGAAGCCCTAGCGTGGTGGAGATCTCTGGTTCAAGCCTCTGGGAAGGCTGTTCTGTATAGCATGACGTGGGAGGAATTTATCGCTCTCATCAAGGAAAATTATTGCCCTCAGCATGAGGTTGAAAAGATCGAGTCTGACTTCTTATCTTTGGTCATGAAGAACCTGGATTGCCACGCATATCTCACGACTTTCAACACTCTGTCGAGATTGGTTCCGTATCTTGTAACACCGGAACCCAAACGGATCCGCGCTTCATTGGGGGTTTGGCCCCAGAGATAAAAGCTAGTGTGAAGGCTTCTAGGCCTGCTACCTTCAGATCCGTGGCAGATATATCTCTGTCTCTCACACTAGATGCAGTGAGGCAGAGATCGTTGAGAAATGCTGATAGCGAAAAGAGGAAACGTGAGGATGATGATTCACGTAGATCCAGCAAGAAGCATCGGGGCAATCGTGACCACAAGAGGGGGTCAGAGAACAAGAAAAATGACCGACAGTCGGGCGATAAGCCCTTGTGCAAGGTTTGTCAGAAGCACCACTTCGGAAGGTGCAGATTTGAAAAGAAATCCCAGCCAAAGGCCTGTGGGATATGCAAGTCCTCTGAGCATAGGACTCTTGAGTGCAAGAAACTCAAGGATGCAACTTGTTACAGTTGCAATGAGAAGGGGCATATCAAGACGAACTGCCCGAAGATAGTAAAGAAGGCTGAAGATGGGAAAAAGACCAATTCGATGGTCTTTCAAATGGATGTTAAGGAGGCTATCCAGAACGACAACGTCATAACCGGTACGTTTCTTATCAACGATGTATTCGCAAGAGTATTGTTTGATTCTGGAGCAGATAAATCCTTTGTGGATGATAAGTTCTGTGAATTGTTAAAATTACCTGTTAAAGCCTTGAATGTGAAATATGAAGTAGAACTAGCTGATGGTACAATGGGAACAGTCTCAACTGTTTTAGATGGATGTGTTATATCCATTAGGAATCATTCATTTCCTTTATCCCTGTTACCCTTTAAACTAGCTGGTTTCGACGTAGTGTTGGGTATGGATTGGTTATCGCATAACCAAGCCCAAATCATGTGCAACCAGAAGCAAGTGTTAATCAAGACTCCGTCTGGAGAACCACTTACCATCCAAGGAGATACTCGACATGGATTGCCTGCACATGTATCTATGCTAAAGGCATCCAGATGTTTGAAGAAAGGATGTGTCATTTATATGGCACAGGTGACCATCGGTGAGGAGAAACCCAGAATTGAAGACATCCCAGTCATCTCTGACTATCCAGAAGTTTTCCCAGAAGAACTGCCTGGTCTGCCACCAGACAGGCAAGTAGAATTCAGTATCGACATCATTCCAAGAGCCGCACCTATTGCGAGAGCACCTTATAGATTGGCACCCACGGAAATGAAAGAATTGAGGACGAAGCTAGATGATCTACTAGCCAAAGGTTTTGTTAGACCCAGTTCGTCTCCCTGGGGAGCACCAATCCTGTTCGTCAAGAAGAAAGATGGTTCGATGCGTCTATGCATCGATTACCGTGAGCTGAATAAAGTTACAATCAAGAATAGGTATCCTTTGCCCAGGATCGACGATTTGTTCGATCAGTTGCAAGGAGCGAGCTATTTCTCCAAGATTGACCTACGGTCAGGCTACCATCAATTGAAGGTCAAGGACGAAGACGTACATAAAACTGCATTTAGGACTCGATATGGTCATTTCGAGTTCCTAGTGATGCCTTTTGGGCTCACTAATGCGCCTGCCGCATTCATGGATCTCATGAATCGCGTTTGTAAGCCTTATTTGGATAAATTTGTCATTGTCTTCATCGATGACATCCTCATCTATTCAAAAAGTCAAGCTGACCATGAGAAGCATCTCCGATGTATTCTCAAACCGCTTCATCAAGAAAAGCTTTACGCCAAATTCTCTAAATGTGAATTCTGGCTACGAGAAGTCCAGTTCTTTGGACATGTAGTCAGCGAACGTGGTATCCAAGTAGATCCCGCCAAAGTTGAAGCCGTCATGAATTGGCAGGAGCCGAAGACACCTACGGAGATTCGCAGTTTCCTAGGTCTGGCAGGATACTACAGACGCTTCATCGAAAACTTTTCAAGAATTGCTGCACCCCTAACTTCCTTGACTAGGAAGAGTATAAAGTTTAATTGGGGCCCTAAGCAGCAAGAAGCTTTTGATATCCTCAAACAAAAGCTGAGCAATGCTCTAGTGTTGACATTGCCAGACGGAATGGAAGAATTTGTTGTGTATTGTGATGCATCGCACACCGGTATGGGTTGTGTGCCTATGCATCACGACAATTAAAGGTGCATGAGAAGAATTACACCACCCACAACTTGGAGTTGGGTGCCGTTGTATTTGCACTAAAGCTCTGGAGACATTACTTGTATGGCATTAAATTTATGATCTATTCTGATCACAAAAGCCTCTAACACCTGTTCAATCAGAAAGATCTGAATATGAGGCAACGACGTTGGATGGAAACTCTGAACGACTATGACTGTGAAATAAGATACCATTCAGGCAAGGCCAATGTAGTCACAGATGCCTTGAGCAGGAAAGAAAGTGTGAAACCAATAAGGATCAATGCCAAGAGCATTGAAATCAAGAACAGTCTGAATGAACGATTTTTAGCTGCACAGAAAGAAGCTGTGTTAGAAGCTAACTATCCAAACGAAAAGCTAGGGGTAACTGAGGAGCAGTTATCCTATGGCAAAGACGGAATTCTGAGATTGAATGGAAGGATATGGGTTCCTGTTTATGGAGGTCTTCGTGACGTTATCCTTCAGGAAGCCCATAGTTCCCGATATTCCGTACATCCTGGGGCTGATAAAATGTACCAGGACTTGAAGGCAAATTTCTGGTGGATAGGCTTGAAGAAGTCTATAGCCACCTATGTAGCAAAGTGCTTGACTTGTGCGCAAGCAAAGGCTGAACATCAAAAACCATCAGGCTTGCTACAACAGCCTGAGCTTCCCGAGTGGAAATGGGAAATGGTGACGATGGATTTCATCACCAAGTTGCCGAAGACAAAGAAGGGAAACGATACAATATGGGTAATAGTTGATAGACTGACTAAGTCAGCACATTTCCTACCCATAAAGGAGACTCATAGCTCCGATATATTAGCCCAGTTGTTTGTAGACAAGATTGTAGCCCTTCATGGCGTGCCTGTGTCTATTATCTCTGATAGAGATACCAGGTACACGTCACACTTTTGGAAGAGCTTCCAGCAATCTTTGAGTACACGTTTGAATTTCAGTATGACTTACCACCCTCAGACAGATGGACAGAGTGAGCGTACAATCCAAACGTTAGAAGACATGCTTCGTGCATGTGCGATCGACTTAGGTGGCAGTTGGGATAACCATCTACCCTTGGTCGAATTCTCCTATAACAACAGCTACCATACCAGTATTAAGGCTGCACCTTTTGAAGCCCTATATGGTAGAAAATGTAGAACGCCCGTTTGTTGGGCAGAAGTTGGAGATGTCCAGATGACAGGACCTGATATAATATTTGAAACAACGGACAAGATTGTCCAAATTCGCGATCGATTGAAAGCTGCCCGAGATAGGCAGAAGAGCTACGCAGATGTGAAGCGTAAGCCTTTCAATTTCGAATTAGGCGACAAGGTATTACTTAAGGTATCACCCTGGAAGGGGGTGATGCGATTCGGTAAGAAAGGCAAGCTAAGTCCGAGATATATTGGACCTTTTGAGGTAATCGAACGAGTCGGATCGGTTACCTACAAATTAAACTTACCGGAGGAGCTCAGTGGTATCCACAATGTGTTCCACATCTGTAACTTAAAGAAGGGTTTCGCCGATGAATCACTGGTTATACCGCATACAGATGTACACATCGATGAGAGCTTAAAGTTCGTTGAAAAACCTGTGTCGATCGAGGATCGACAGGTTAAGAAACTTCGCAAGAAGTATATACCGATTGTGACGGTGAAATGGGATGCCCGTAGAGGTCCCGAGTACACATGGGAGGTAGAGTCCACGATGAAGGAGAAGTACCCTCATCTATTCCAATAAATCTCGAGGTCGAGATTTCTTTTAAGGGGGTGAGAATGTAACACCTCGAAATTTTGCGTCCAATGATGTAGTGACACGTGTCATAAGTATGCACGTGGTATTAAATACTAAATAAAGGACCAAGGTTGACAAACATTGAAAGTATGTAAATTCGAGGGTTAAAAATGTCAACGAGGGATAAATATACTGTACAGTAACCTTAAATGATGCTCGTACCTTCAAACGAATGAATCATGGATCGTACGGAACGAATTGTGGAAGAAAGTGAGAAATTACAAACTACAGGGGCCAAATGTGTCAACATGTATAAGTTATACCTCTGAGTGACCTTTGGGCATACCCAAGGCTTTGTAATGGTAAATTATACTCACTAGAATGCGCGATATAAATTTCGCGAAGTTCCGATTCAAAACAAGAAAGTTATGATCGAATTCGTTAAAAAGGGTTAAAAGCGTCAAACATTGAAAGATAAGACTTTTCGGGTAATAATAAATTAACCAAGGGTTAATATGTTGGGTAGAAGTTCTAAGGCCCTTATCCGTAAATAAACGAGGCCCTAAAACGCAAAGTTGCCCCTTCGAAACCGAAAGGCCAGGGCAATAATTGCAAAAGATTTGAAAATCTTGGAAATCAAGTCTCAGGCGGGCCGCGTTACAGATCTGAGTGATCTTACGCGGGCCGCGAGCCATGTGCAGATTCGTTTACTGACAATAGGATCCAGGCGACCCGCGTAAAGGTAGCCTGATCCTTAACGCGGGCCGCGTCAGACCGCCAGATGCAGAATTCGGGGACAGGTTCACTGTTTGCTATTTTAACCGCCTTAGAATGCCATTATGAGAGCATGGGCGCCCCCTAAACGACCCCTAGCACCCAGGGACACATGTTGATGATCAAGGAACCCTTGTAGCCTTAGTTGTGATGATCTTGTGCTTCCATTTTCACTATAAAAGGCCATGAGTTGTGCACTTAGTGAACACACCTCAAACCTGCTTTCTTGATCACCTCTGGAGCTCAAGAGCACTCTTCTAACATCTCTGGGCGTGTACCAAGCTTCTGTAAGTATGCCTAACCTTTTGTGGTTTAGTTTTTACATAGTTATAGCTTGAAAGTCAATCCGTCGTAATTAACGATTGACTTTACGATAAATCACAAATGGTCCAGTGGTTTGTCGAATCAAAGGTAGTTATATGTTGGTAATCATGTGGGCTCTAAACCCCTAAAAGGGCACCCTCTGATTCCCACTCTAACTAGTCCAAATGTCGAGTCAAACTTGCTTAGAAAAAGTCAACAGAATGCTATTTTGCGATTTTATGCATAATCAGTAATGTAGATAGCGTGTAACCTGTTTTAACACTCATATAACATGATAATAACTATATTAACTAGTCTAAGCTTGTTTGATCCGACCATTTACTGTTTTGACCTGGTTCGGAACCGAAAGTCGCAAAACTTTGACTTTTGCTTTGACTTCAGTTCTGACCCGTTTTGGTATGATTTAGATATGCCTTAGGACTCTCTTAGGACCAGGTTACATGATGGTATAACCCTCTGTGACCGGTTCGTGGTTGTCCGAGTCTTTAGCACATTTCCGTTAAAAGCTTAAAAGTTGACCGTAACGCCCTTTTTACTTTAAAATGAGAATTTTGGACATGTGAAAGGACAATAACCTTAGTTACCGATTTCTAAGCATGTGCCTAAAATTTCACGTCAATCCAAGGTCTAGAATAGGAGTTATGCTAAATAGCGCAATTACGGAAACTTTAGTAATTAAACGGCGCAATTAGCATAACGCCTATCTAAACCCAGATTTCGACACCAAACCTTTTACACACTGATGTAAAATAATATTTTGAGATTTTTAAAGATTTTTAATCATTTTTAACCTGCTCATAACCTGCGGTTATGGCATCGGTTCGGTAAATACCGAATATACCCTTTTTGGACATAACTTGAGTTCTACAAAGTATTTTGACCCAACTCTAGTTGCTACTGATTTTAAATAATAAATAGAGTATTTTGGACTTTATAAACTGTTCGGAAAACTCAGATTTCCTGTAGAACTCAGAAACCTCTTTTATAATCTTTAAAATGACCAAAATACCCCTACGGGGCATATAATGGATTTAAACTCATTACGGGCATTATGGGAGGTATCCTACTGATACCATAACCTCTTTAAAGCATATTAACTTAGGAAACTTGTGTAGGACTCTTACGGTTACCCGTTACGCCATTTGCGCGCACGGTTCGGTTTGTGTAACTAGTTTACATAAACTAGCCGAAACGGGTCAAACCTTATCGTTTTCACTTCAAAATCTAGAGTGTGGTTGTTATACCCATATAAAACAGGTCTTCAAAATTGTTGGGTCCAAACCACATTCCATTCCCGGTTTTCGCCTTTCACGCGACTAAACCATATATATCCTTTGAAACTGACCGGTCTAAGCTAAGGCTAAATTAAAGACCCGTTAGGTTTCTAATAGGTTGTTTAAACCTTCGTTCCAGAATAGGAGACCAGTAAAAGAAACTTGCATTTGTTTATTAAGGATATTACTTGCTCAGGTAAATACTTTTAACTTATTTTCGTTATACGGGCTTGGGTTACGGTATTAAAATACCGCTTGGTCGGGCGATTGACCCCAACTCATTAGTAGTTGGGTATTATCAATGTGTTCCGTTTAAAAATTGGTTTTGTTGGCTTTACGCCTTTGGGAGCTTAATGACCATGTCCCGGATATCCTTGGCATCATTTTACGAAATGGCCACGACCCCGACACGCGGGTGTAGGCGTACACCTGGCAATGTGTCTATATTAATTAAAGGTATAACCGTTGGTTTTCCCGCCACGGCTTTATGCTTTGTGGCGTGTCTATTAACCTTAAACCCGGCACGACCCGGGCGACCGAACGCATAGTGAACATGTAACTCTTTTACAAGATTTAATTATAAATTATCCCAAGTTATAAAGAGTTTGTGCCAAGTGCATTCAAATCAATTTTATTAAACATTTTACAAAAGTGTCGGTTGAATGTATTTACCAGTGTAAACTGACGTATTTTCCCCAAAAAGATTAATGCAGGTTCTACTCGTAATAGGCTGGCCACTCCTTAGCATCGTTAGAGTCTCGCAAGCTTGGGATGCCAATATCTGTTGAACAATTATTTTTCTATCTTATTTTGATCCCCTGTGGATTATATTTCGACGATTGAGATACTTGGATATTACATTCAATAGTTGAAATATAATTATCTTTATGTTTCCGCTGTGCATTTATATATTGTGTGGTTTGACTATATTGTTGCCAACTACGTCACGGTAATCCCCCACCGGGCCCACCGGTGATACACGTGGAAATCGGGGTGTGACAATATGGGTAAGTCAACCTCTCCATCTGCTGGACAGAAGCCTTGAACACTTCGGAAGCATCAGGACGGAAAAAGGGAGATTGCTCCAAGGCATGGCCAGAGTCGTGAAGCTTAAAACCAGCAATAAGGCTTTGATGTTTCCCCAAATTCAATAGCTTCGTATAAACCTCTCCAAGGGCAGAGTTGAACTCATTGGAATGAAGGAGGTAGGTAACAACCTGGTGGAAGCCTTGTTCAATGAGCCACTAGTTATCACCAGTGGCTTGAACAACTGAAGCCTTTCAGACCTTCTTTCTTTTCATCAAAGGCCTTCTGTTGAACAGCCAAGGCCTCCCTATCAGCTTTTAACTTCAATCGGTCAGCTTCGAAACTTTTCTTGAGATCATTTATCTCAATCTCGTGCCTCCTTGTCAATTCACCCACCTTCTTGACCCAAGCTTCTTCCTTCTTAGAAAACCGATCAATTTCCTTCTTCATCGCGGCCATTGAAGACTTCATCTTTTCCTTCTTCTTAGAAAACTTCTCGTACACCTGCATTCCCTTCTGAAAACGGGTGACACCCTCAGCCACCAAGCCAGAAAGGTTGCAGGAACTCAGCATCAACCTCGCTATAAAGTGGTCACTTTCCATTTCAGATATAGCACCACGAACGCTAGGAGGAGCAAAGTGAGCTAACACATTAGCACAAACATTCGGATCTTTGAAACTATCACCAACCTTCACAGTCCAATCAGGAACATACACTTCATCTTCATTCAACCCTTCAACGTCTCTGCTTGATGAACCTTGAACAGGAGTAGTCACAACCTTCTTGGCTGAAGCCTTCTTCTTCCCATGAATAACCAACTTCTTCTCCTTTTCAACATCAACATCTTTACCCTCAGAAGCCTCAATATCATCACTTAATTCCACCGGATCAGAAGAAGTAGATTGAGGTGCACTCCTTAACAAACGACGAGTAGAACAACGGGTTGAAGCCTTGGGAGCAGCAGGCTTAGTAAAACGCTTGACGTTAGAAACACTAACATAGCCAACATCTTCAAACCTTTGTTCTACACCCCTAGCAACAACATCATCCCCTTCAGCGACTTGAGCATCCATAAAGGCAACATCAGATGTATCATCACTCTTGATAAAGTCCAAAGCAGACATGACTGCAAAATATTTTAAAAACAAAAAACAAATAAGCTACCAAATAAAGATATCCCAAAAAGGCAAAACAAGGAAAAAGCATACCCTGGCCATTCCTCATAAGAACCGGATCCCGATTAGCCCTATCCCACAACTTGCTAACACCTAACAGAACTAGCAAATGTTCGGGAAAAGGATGAACCCTTGAAGGGCACTCTCGGATGGCTTTAAAAAAAAACTTCATTCAAATTAGACTCGGAAGGTTCCGGTTCATTGAGAACGGCGTCCGGGTGCCTCCACACCATTTTGAACGGGACAATAGAATCAGAAACCCAGAAAAATCGATCCTTCCAAGTACCAAATGTGGTAACCATGGAAGAGATTAGGCAAGTGTCAACCTTGGATGTCTCCAAGATGAAACAATCACCATTTTTTGCCAAACGAAAAATCGACGGAATAACAACAACGAAGGGTCATAACCACAAGCCCGACATAAAACCTCGAAGTGTAAAACCCTAGCCATGCCCTTCGGATGAATTTGACCAAAGGAAACACGATAGTACTCCAACACGTTCAATACAAAAAGCGAGAAAGGATGACGAAGGTTGGAAAATTCAAAATGCCGACAGTACAAAGCAACCGAACCAGGGGGACAATGATCAACGGATTTATCACAACCCGGTGCAACCAGATTAAATTTAAGACGAATGCCCCAATCCATACAAAAATTCTCCACTTCCTCTTGAGTAAGGTGCGAAAAACTAACGGGAAGATCTTTCCGTGCACCCATGATCAAAGTAAAGAAACAAGCAAAAGACAAAAGGAAATGAGAACTAACCTGAGTTTAGAAGAGGAAATCGGAATTCTCGGAAGAAGATAACTGAAAAATCTCACCAAAAGATGTTAATAAATGGAAAAGTAATTAAATGAGAGGTTATTATTACCTAGTGTATAAAAACCGCCGACTGAAAAACTGCCACACATCAATCACATCAGTTGTCAGTTTTAAAATTCAAAAAATTCTCAACTGTTCTCAACCCTTGAAGCGTCCAAGCCTTTAAGCAATACAAATAAATGTGTAAAAGTCAGAAGTCTTTGAGCTCATTTCCCAAAAACTCTGACTTGGGGGCTGATGACGGGGGTAGCCCAAGACCAAATAAAATGACATAGACATATGAACGCTTAAAAGGTTAAAGGGTTAAAAGGTTCAGATCCCGCGAACTTGGGTGAGCAGCAAAAAGGATGTGAACAGTGAGCCATCACTTCTCTAATTACTTGTTCAGCCTCTCATAGCCGTAAAAGAAGACATGTGCAGAGAGTGTAGTCTTTTACCCGCAGATCTAAACGTTTCAACCCCTAAAAGGGTAAGTCCCCCACTGCAGACATATCTCACTAGTCAATGGTTTCTTCTTTGGGAGATGTCCTTCTCTAAAATGACACTTCATTTAGTGCCAAAGGACATTCGATCAGCTTTGATTCCATTGGGATCTCTGGTCTTTGCTCTTGAGTACTTGTTCCATGCAAGTCACTCTTCCTCACATTCAACACACACATTTCCATTGCTCCCACACCCGAAGCTGAACACACTTCAGTGGAGGATCTCGAGCAAACAACAAAATCTAACTAGTGAACCTCTCTCCACGTCTTGCAAACGCGGGGGGAACCCACGACCTGCGTTAAGCAAAACTAAACCCTCCAACCCTTTTGCCTGACCAGTCCCGCCACTACCATTGGTCTAGTATTTGTTGGAAGTCATTTGTGTTAATGGCCGCAAGGATAACCAACATATTCAGTCGTGTTATCGATATGTGGACTTTGGTCTTCTTAAATCCATGTCATAATACCATGTCGGTGATCAGAATCAACAATCTGAAGTACAGGCATTGGTTCCATTTAAGCAATTATTTCCATGCCAACCATCAGTGTGCTGTTTTTATTTGTGAGATGGAAAGGGAAAATGGTGATCATACTCGCAAGATGTTATGCTTACCCAATTCGGTTGGAAATTATATGGTTTCGGATAATTATATGGTTTTTGCTTCAAGATGATGACTAAGGATAGTGGGCAGTGGTTCTGGTAGAACAGTTGGTTTAGTGTTCCTGTCATGATATCATGGGCGAAGCTTTTAAGGGGCAGGAGGGGGCGGCCGACCCCTCTGAACTTTTCGCTCAGTAGTGGAGAGTATGTAGTTTTGAATAGAAATTTTTGGGTATATATGTTTTCGACCTCTCAGTTTTGTAGAAATTTTTAGGTCCGGTGACTTCCGCCCCCGGTCGGAAATCTCAAGCTTCGGCGTCACTGCATGATATTACATGAAAAGTCCAAGGTTTAAACTTTAAGGCAGCAATTTCAAACCACAAATTAGTATATCATATTGAACATGATAGCATGGGTATATTACAAATTCAACTTCATAGATATATGTCCCCAGTCATCATCACCTAACAGCATTTGAAATTAAAAAACATAAGTTTTGATAAAATACAAGTAAATATAAATAAAAATTTAGCTATTTCTAGCATACTTTAATTAAAAGAAGTTTATTAGAATGTGACCTGCTCAAGATATGATGAGGCACGTGACCTTGGCCGATATCTTGAAGGGTGGTCAAATTGTGGTCAGTAACAACAGAATTGGGGTGGTTTGTTGATGGAGATGAAGAAGGGGAGATTGAAATTGAGCGCGGGCGTGTGAAGGGAAGTGCAAGAGGAAGAGGGAGAGTGTATGAAAATGGTAACCTCAAATTCAATGAGAGACCCAGCATTTCAGTGGAACAACAAGTTTATTAAAACCCGCACCTCTCCGCATCAACGCCTCTTTCGTCATGAGACACCCCAACACAGCCCCTTCACATAAGGTAATTCACTTTAGGAGTGACTCATTAGAATAACTGGGTTGGGATGTCTCGCGACTAAAGAGACGTTAATGCGGAGAGACATGGGTTTAAATAATACTCTATGCTACAGATGTGGGCTGGCTACTGAAGACGAGAATCACATTTTTGTCGAGTGTTTATCGGCCAGAAATGTGTGGTGGCAAGTATCTAGATGGATGGGGATTGACCCCCCAAATGATGGTGACTCGGTGGCGACTAGAGTGGAGCATTTTAGAAACCAACCAGGAGCGAAGAAGTGGAAAAAGGTAGTGTCAGTTGTTATGCTTGCTAAGTTTTGGAGGTTGTGGTTTTGCCCAAATGACAAAGAGTTCAACTAGAAAGAGACGCCTTATTACAAAATGGTTGAGTTGGTTAAAGAAGACGCGTTTCTTTGGATCAAGAGCAAATCTAATTTCGGGGACCTTGTGTGGGAAAAATGGGCGGAATTTGATATTGTAGAATTCTTGTAATTGTTGTTTTGGTGTAAGGGTGTAAGGGGCACTCCCCTAAGAGGGGAGTCCCCTCTCTTACGCATAACCAATACTCGTGTGCCACGTCAACTCCCCTTTTAAACTCCCCTCACACCCTAAACTGATGGCGGCACTCCCCTCTTAGGTGACTTGGTTTTTAATTAAAAAAAAAAGTTTTCATTGGTTGATTGAATGGGGCCCACCTTCTCTCTCCTCCCCTCTCTTCGGTGCCTCCTCACCGATCATGCTCCCCGATTTTGGCTCCCCGCTGGACGGCGGCACCTCCCCGATCGGTGAAATTGGTCCCCGCACGGGGTCACCGAGGGTGCCCCGCTCCCCCTAATGTTACTGACATGGGCTTTATATCTAGTTACAAAGTTTGCTGCAATTAAGTTACTAATTTTTTTTTTATAGAATTAAGTTACGATTTTTTCTATAAAGTATCTAGTACTAAGTAATTTTACAAGTTAAGCTACCATTTTTTTCTTTTTACTTTTTATTTTCTTTTAATGCTTAACTGGATTTTATTGATAAAAGAGTAAAAATATCAAAATGCTTCTGAGTTTAGGTCAGTTTTGTCATTTATCTGAGATTTCATTTTTGTTGTCATTTCTATCCAAATGACAAACTCAGTTAAAATGTATTGTTATCTTCCATGGACGTTTTGGCAATTCTCAAACCTTAGGGACAATTTTAACACTTTCCCATTTATTCTTTTGTTTTATTAATTTTATTAATTTTATTTTTATCTTTAAATAAAAAATTAAAATAATTATAAATAAAATATATATACATTCACACACATTTAAATACACATAGATTTATATGTTTATACACTTATTTTTTTTTTGTTTTCCTTTTTACCTTTAAATAAAGAGTGAATTACAAATTTTGTTATTTATCTTTATACTTTTTTTCAGGTGGTGTCATTTGTCTTTAAAATTGATTATTTTGTACTTATTGTTTTAAAACGAGTTGACGTCATCCCACGCGTTGTGGCGGGATGTGGATTATGAAATTCCTTTGTATCATTATATGACATGCGTAATTTTCTTTTAGTTTCATGCAGAGACAATATTAGGTATAATGATGAAAACATACACATCCAACCAACAATTACATGATATTTTGTAATACATGTGCTAATACATAAAGTTTATACATCAAGTATTAGACCATTTAGATATTATTATACATAAACCTTATCAAAGTAGGTTTCTATAAAAGCATCTGATTATTTGATATATACGATGAAGCGTGAACTGTGGATTGCTCCTTTCTAATATATGCATAAAAGAACATAAGTATTTTGTCTAAATATAAATCAAAGCTTATCAAATAGTGTAGGTGTGAGAACTCACCTTTTGTTATTATGGTGTTGGCAATGACTACATATCTTGGTCTTTTGTTTTTTGTACATAAATTGATTTAAAACAGTGTTGGAAATATGTTTAAACAATTTGAAAATATAATAATAAAATTGTATACAAAGACAAAGCAGAATTTCTACACCCTTTAAAAAAAACAATTCAAAAATAGGAAACATGCTCAAATCATGAAACCCAAAACATACATACGTGCTTAGAAAGCCTAACATGCCCAAGTCATGAAACCAAACTGACGACGGGGTAGCCCAAGGATAAACAAAATGATTAATATGCAAATAGCTTAAAAGGTTGAAAGGTTCATCGGATGAAAAGCTGTAAAATGAGGAAATCGAGAAACAGTAATCAGTCATGTCTAGAAACTCGTCCCACCAACTCATGCTCACCAACTCACAAAGTCAGAGCAGGTCTGCACAAGCACACTCTATTAACCAGGGGTCCAAAGCCTTCAACCCCAAAAGGGGAAACCCTCCATTTGCAAACAGGTTTAGCTAGTATAGTTTATGCTATTTCAGGAGATGTCTTCCACTATAAGAAGACAGCTCATGTACACTTCTAAGACATTCCGAAAAGGCAGAGATTCCTTAATCTCTAGTCATTCAAAGAGTTCTTTGTCACCTCCAAACAACTCTTCATCACTTTCATTCTATTTGCTCTCTTTTCTGGATTCGAGCTGGCCTCGGAGAAAGAACCTCAAAGCAAATAACAAGAACATACTAGCGAACCTCCTTCCACGTTTTGCAAACGCGGGGGGACCCCGCGACCTGCGTTAGGCAAAACTGAACCCTTCAGCCCTTTTGCCTAACCAACTTAGCTACCATCCTTGGTCCAGTGTTTGTTGCATCAACAAGTTGGCGCCCACCGTGGGGCTACGCCGCTGTTTCTCCTCAAAAGAGACCTGGTACGTGTAGCTCCTTTCATTCAAAACCACCATGTCAGAAAGTGGATCTCCGGGAGAGGTAAACCAGATCCCTAACACCTCTACCCCGGGAAGTGGTCAAGCTCACACAACAATAACAACGCCTTTTTCAACTCCGGGGAGTACACCCGAGTTTCTTACCTTTAACACACCAACCCCATCCAGATCTGGAGCTCCGTCTCCCAACGTTGGTGTGTCAGACACTCCGGCACGTGTTGAACTTACCCCCGAGGGGGTCGCTAATAACTTCCTTGAGCTAAGATCACTTCTTAACCAACATGTGAACAAAGAAAGGGAAAAAGGGGTAAGGATTCGTCTAGATTACGACGAACCTGAGCCAAGGTTGTCTCCTGGGCCACCTCTACCACCCTTCGTTACAAGAGGTGAGGCCGGTCCCAGCAACCCTTCAAACCTTCACCCTTATCTGTCCACTGTGACAAACCCCACTGTTCATCCTATTCTCTCTTCCCAACCAACTGTTAGTGGTACTCCTCTGGGACACGAGTTAACACTCGACCAACTCCTACAATCCCCGGTGACCAGTTGTCCCACTTCTCTAACTACCACATGGGAGCAAGCCCTGTCCGTGCTCCCTTTAGCACGAAGTGCTGTTGCCAGCACCCCTCTTGGGGTAAGTTGCTCAGTTGGTCCGGGAAGCCTTCAAGGTTTCAATTTCATACCCAACATGATGTCTCAGATGATGGCCAACTTCCCCTGGCAACACTTTATCAATCAAGTGCTTGCCACCCAGGGAAACCATGGCAATAACAACAACGTAGGTACGAGACCTGAAGAAGACCTGGCTAAACCTTACAAGCCAAGTAACCTTTCATGCTTTTCTAGACAGATAGCTGATTATGATTTTCAGTCTAAAATCAAAATGCCAGCTCACATCAGAACGTATGATGGGACTGAAGATCCCGAAGATCATCTTCAGATCTTCACTGGAGCTGCTCGAATAGAAAAATGGACGAATGTTGAATGCTGTCTAATGTTCATGCAGACTCTTGTTGGGTCCGCTAGAATCTGGTTCAACGACCTACCTGCTCAAAGCATTCGAAGCTTCGACGATCTCAGCAGAGGTTTTCTGGCAAACTTCTCCCAACAAAGGAGGTACGTTAAAGACGCAACAGTGATCTTTCAGATAAAACAACGCGATGATGAAAGCCTACGGACATTCATTGAACGATACAAGAAAGAAGGGCTAACCTATGTGGGGGCTGATGAGAAAATGAGGGTTGCCGGTTTTATGAACGCCATAACCTCCAAGTATCTCACACGAGATTTCAACAAATCTCTGCCCAAAACCTTGGAAGAAGCCCTTGAAAGAGCCGAGGCTCACATTCGGGGAGAGGAAGCCGTGGATATCAAAGAACAAAGAAAAAGGGGTCCTGGCTGGCGAAGCAGTAGCCCAGCCAGAAAGAGAGGAAACTTTAACTCTTACGACAGACGCTCAAAGGGTTCAGACCCTCGAAGGGTTGAAGGGCGAAACCCTTCAAGCAGAGATAAAGGCATGAGTTTCACTCCCCTCACCAAAACCCCTCAAGAAATCCTGGCGACGGAAGAAGTCAAGCAAAACTTTAGACCTCCCAGACCTCTTCCCAAGAGTCGAAAAAATGAGAACTCTACTTAGTTCTGTGAATTCCATGAAGAAAAGGGACATCACACCAATGACTGCTTCCAACTGAAAAAGAGAATTGAAGAGGCTGTTAAGTCAGGAGAACTCGCCCATTTGGTAAAAGGGGTTCGAGACAAGATGGCTGAAGGCAAAGGGAAGGAAGTAAACATGGTATATTCTGACGAAAAGGTCCCTTACAAGAAGCGACGGTTGGAAGATTGGGAGCTTCAGTGTGTCTGCTTCCCCCCAACAAGGAAGGACCCACTCCCTGGTCCCCTTGTGGTTGAAGCCACCGTGGGTACCATACAAACGTGTAAAGCATACATAGACACGGGAGCAGCCACTGAAATTATGTTTGAGAAATTTTTCAACCAGTTGAGTAATGAGGAACGTTCAAGGCTTCAACCCTCCGGGACCTCCATAAAAGGTATCGCCGATGTAACCCTGAAGCCTTTGGGGCAAATAACCCTTGATGTCTGTCTTAAGGAGGGATCAAAGGAAAGAACCCGATCACTAACCTTCGTGGTTATCAACATCCCTTCCAACTATGACGTAATCATAGGGAGGCCCGGACAATGTGCATTCTACATGGCAGTGTCCGTTGGCCATGGCACTGTCAAATTTCCCACCGAAAGAGGAATTGCAACCCTTCAACCCTCTCAGGAAGCTTATCTAATCGAAGGGGAAAGTTCGAAGGGTGAGAAGGACAAGCAAGGGTTAGTCATCAACCCTAAATACCCCGAGCAACGAATAAGGGTCAACCCCAACCTTTCTCAAGAGACCCTTTCATACCTTGAAAAGCTGCTGAAACATCACAGCGATGTATTCGCCTGGTCTCCCGAAGATATGACTGGGATCCCTCGAAGCATTGCTGAACACGAGTTAAGGATACCACCCAATGTAAAGCCGGTGGTTCAAAAGAAAAGAAGCTTGGCACCCGAGAGTAGCCTGGCAGCTTGCCAGGAGGTCGAAAAGCTTGTATCAGCTGGCATTCTCCGAGAGGTCAAGTACCAATCATGGATTGCAAATCCTGTTATGGTCAGAAAACCCGACAACTCTTGGAGAATGTGCATAGATTTTAAAGATCTTAACAAGGCTTGTCCCAAGGATTGCTACCCGCTCCCAGAAATTGATCTCAAGGTTGATTCTCTCACAGGGTATCCGTTCAAATGTTTTCTCGATGCATACAAAGGTTATCACCAAATCCTCATGAAGAAGGAGGATGAAGAAAAGACAGCCTTCCACACAGACAAGGGCATTTTTTGTTACCAAAAGATGCCTTTTGGCCTCAAGAATGCGGGTGCCACCTACCAACGACTCGTCGATAAGGCCTTTGAAAACCAAATTGGTAGAAACATGGAGGCATATGTCGATGACCTGGTGATCAAAAGCAAAACGGAATACCAAATGCTTGACGATATCCAAGAAACCTTCAAAAACCTTAGAAAGATTAACATGAAGCTCAACCCGGAAAAATGCTCGTTTGGATTTGATGAAGGAAAATTCCTGGGTCACATCGTTGGAAAGCAAAGTATCAAAGCCAACCCAAACAAGGTAAAAGCTGTCCTTGAAGCTAAACCACCAAGAACCAAGAAGGAGGTTGAAAGCTTGAACGGGAAGCTTGCAGCCTTGAAGCGTTTTACCTCGAAACTGGCCGAAAGGTCTCTACCATTCTACAAAACGCTCAAGAACTGCTCAGATAAAAAAGATTTCAGATGGACCGAAGAAGCCGAAGAAGCTTTCAATCAAATGAAGCAGCACTTAGCTTCCCTACCTGATATCGCAGCACCAGAAACTGGGGAGCTCATATCGGTGTACCTTTCAGTTGCCGACGAAGCCGTCAGTGCAGTTCTCACTATCGAAAGAGACAAGGCTCAGGTACCCGTTTATTTTTTCAGCAAGACTCTAAAACTAGCTGAAACAAAATATCCTCCCCTTGAAAAACTCGCTCTAGCCCTGGTCCAAACAGCCAGAAGGCTTAGAAGATACTTCCAAGCACATCCTATACAAGTGGTCACTGACCAACCTGTCAAGAATGTGCTTGAAAAACCTGAGAACTCAGGAAGGTTGGCAAAATGGGCAGTGGAACTAGGTGAACATAACATCACCTACGTCCCACGAAAAGCCATCAAAGCTCAGGTCTTGGCTGATTTCCTAGTCGAAGTCCCAAGCCAAACAATTGAAGAAGTGAACACCACAACCGCTGAACCCTCCAACCCTGAAGCCTGGAAATTATTCACTGACGGGGCTTCAAGCGTTGAAGGGTCAGGAGCTGGTTTAGTCCTAATCAACCCTGAGGGGCTGGAATTCACGTATGCTCTCCGTTTTAATTTTCAGACCACCAACAACGAGGCTGAATACGAAGCACTGATCGCCGGTCTACGGCTGGCCAAAGAAATGAAAGTCAAAAAGCTTGAAGTGTTCACTGATTCACTACTAGTATCAAGCCAAGTTAATGACAGCTATGTCGCCAAGGAGCCAAACATGAGAAAATACAAAGAAAAATCTAAGGAGTTAATGAACACCTTCCAGGCATGCAACATCAAACAGATTCCGAGATCCCAAAACAAAAAGGCCGATGCCTTGAGCAAATTGGCATCTCTCACATTCGCCCACCTCACGAAAAAGGTGTTGGTTGAAGTGTTGAAGGCCCGGTCGATTGATGAATTGGAAGTACAAGATGTGGTCACCGAGGAAGATCCAAATTGGATGACTCCTATCAAAAAATTCCTTCAAAACAATGAACTGCCTAATGATCAAACGGAAGCTGAAAGGGTAAAGATCAAAGCAAGACAATATGTGTTGCAAGGAGAAACTCTCTATAAAAAAGGTTACCTTGCACCATTGCTAAGGTGTGTAGGCCCTGAACAAAGCAAGTATTTGGTTAAGGAAGTGCATGAAGGAATATACGGAGCTCATTTTGGAGCTAGGTCGGTGGTTGCAAAGCTCATGAACCTGGGATATTTCTGGCCTTCAATGCATCGTGACACCGTCGAGCAATTGAAGAAATGTGATGCCTGTCAAATCCACTCTCCAATACCAAAAAGTCCCAAACATGACTTGGTCCCCATAACCTCAGCATGGCCATTCCATAAATGGGGAATGGACATTGTTGGACCATTCCCTCCAAGCAAAGGGGGAGTAAAATTCCTGTTGGTAGCAATTGACTACTTCAGCAAATGGCCAGAGGTCAAACCCCTTGCCAAGATCACAGGAAAGCAAATCATAGACTTTGTTTGGGAATCATATGCCGCTATGGGCTGCCAGGGGTAATTGTCACCGATAATGGGAAACAATTCGCTGAGAAACCCTTCAGCCTTTGGTGCAAGGAGTACAGGATCAACCAAATCTTCAGCTCAGTGGCTTACCCGCAGTCAAACGGTCAGGTTGAAAGGACCAACAGAAGCATAGTGGAAGGCATCAAAACAAGATTGGGGAGATATGAAAGTAATTGGCTGGAAGAATTGCCTAGCGTTCTATGGGCAATCAGAACAACAGAAAAAGCAAGTCACAGAAAGACACCTTACAGCTTGGTATTCGGATCCGAAGCCGTAATCCCCGCTGAAATAGGAGTTGTAACCCAACGAATTGTCAACATGGATCCCGAGGTAAACACACAAGAGACCATGTTGAACTTACAACTCCTAGAGGAGGCCCGGGATCAAGCAGCAATACAAGAAGCCAAATACAAGCAAAGGATGGAAAGCTACTACAACAAGAAGGTCAAGAACGAACGATTCAGGCCAGGGGATCTAGTCCTCAGAAACAACGAAGCAAGCAAAAAAGAAAATCAAGGGAAACTAGGCCCGAAATGGGAAGGTCCATACACCATCCTCGAAGCACACAAAGGAGGGTCCTACAAGCTGGGAGATCTAGAAGGCAAAAGGCTCCCAAGGCACTGGAACGGAAAAACCTTGAGAAAATTCTATGTTTAGAAAGTTTGGTTTGTAGCAAAACAAAAACCTTTTGTAAAAGCAGATGTTGCTTGAATGAATGAAGTTACTTTATCAAACTTGTCTTTCTATCCTAATATCAGGTTGAGAACCTAGCAAAAAACTCCATGGCAAGGGCCATGTAAAGGGATGAGCTCCCAGGCCATATCGCTCAATAGGTTCAAGGGTTGAATGGACCTATATAAGGGGTGAGTTCCTAGATCAATACAACTCCATGAGACTTATCAAAGAAAAACAACAATGTCTCATAGACAGGTTTGAACAGCCTACACCAATCGTTCCTTAAGTCTAAAAAATGTACTCAATAAATAGACTTACGAAATCAAACAAATTACAACGAAATAAAGAAAAGGATAGATACTACGTCTTGATGATAAACACTAAGGCAAAGTGACTGCAGCACTGAACCCTTTAAAGTGTAAAAAACATAAAGACAAAGTAAACAAAGACAAGACAAGAAAATAAAAACAAGGGACAAAAGATAAACGAACTTATCAACTAAACATGCAAACCAAACCAAAAGCTAACCAAATTTCAAGCCAACAGAAAACAAGCTTGAAAGGTTAAAGGCTTCAACCCACTAACAACTACACAAAAAGCCTGAAGGGTTGAAACCTCATAAGGCAAACCAAGCAAATGGAGCAAACAAAAATAACACCAACAACAACCATCATGTCATAGTTAGGAAGGCCATAAAAGACCTTCAGAAGATAGTCAAAGCAAGCCCTAGTGACTTGCAAATAAAACTAGTGTTCAATGGCCATACAGGCCTAACCAACCACAGGAACCTTAAGGGTTCCCAAAAACCTAACATTGTTTAAAACATTACAGACATTAAAGTGTTTGCTAAGAAAGCTACGAATAAATATCAGTTAACAGAAGGCTTGGAACCTTCAGCTTTAGACTTCTTGGCTTTCTTAGTCTTCTTCATCTTAGCACCTTCTTCACCACCAACCGCAGAGGTCTCTAAACCAGCATCCTTTGAAGCCTCAGGCAAACTCGAGAGGGTATCATCACTATCCCCAGAGTAGGACCTTTTCCTTGACAAGGAACCCAAAACCTCAGCACAAACTTTCTCATTCAACCCCTCAGGCTTCAATTCCTATAAAACAGACAAAGGCTTACCAAAGCAAGATGATACCTCATGAATAAAGGGGTAAGTTAGCCTTTCCATCTGCTCAACAGAAGCCTTGAAGATATCAGAAGCCTCGGGGCGAAACATGGGTGACTTCTCCAAGGGTTGTCCAGACTCATGAAGTTTGTAGCCAGCAGTAAGGCCTTGATGCTTCCCCAAGTTCAAAAGCTTGGTGTAAACATCACCAAGGGCAGAGTTAAATTCCTTGGAATGCAAAAGATAAGTCACAACCTGCTGGAAACCATGCTCGATCAACCATTGATTGTCCGCAGTCACTTGACCAAATGAAGCTTTCAACCCTTCCTTTTCTTCACGAAAAGCCTGTTGCTGGACAGCTAAGGCCTCTCGATCAGCCTTCAACTTCAACAAGTTAGCTTCAAAGCTCTTCCTCAGGTCACCCATCTCAATATCATGCATCTTCTTCAAACCATCAACCTCCTTCTTCCACACTGCCTCCTTCTCTGCAAACCCAGCTATTTCCTTCTTCATTGATGCTAGGGAGGATTTCATCTTATCCTTCTTCTTAGAGAAATCCTCATACTCCCGCATCCTTTGGCGAAACCGAGTAATCCCTTGGGGAAGCATGGCAGCAAGGTTACAAGTGGTTAAAACCATGCGAGATAACATAAAGTCGTCGTCCATCTCAGCAATGGTTTCACGAACAGAGGGAGGAGCAAGATGACTAAGAGCATCCTCACAAACGGCAGCATCCTTGAAGGTATCATCATTCTTCACTTGCCAAGCAGGCACATAAACACCTTCAGGGTCCAACCCTTCAGCGTCCCTGCTTGAAGATTCCTGAACAGGAACAACCTTCCTGCCTCAAACCTTTCAAGCCTCCAAGCAACGAACCCTTGAAGCCTTTAAAAGACATGCATAAAAGTCAGAAGTCTTTGAGCATACTACCCCAAAAACCTCTGACTTGGGGGGCTGACGACGGGGGTAGCCCAATCAATCGGCCAAAATAACCATGAGCGGCTACGATATTATAAGTTTCTTCCTATAAACAAAATGATTAATATGCAAAGAGCTTAAAAGGTTGAAAGGTTCATCGGATGAAAAGCTGTAAAATGAGGAAATCGAGAAACAGTAATCAGTCATGTCTAGAAACTCGTCCCACCAACTCATGCTCACCAACTCACAAAGTCAGAGCAGGTCTGCACAAGCACACTCTATTAACCAGGGGTCCAAAGCCTTCAACCCCAAAAGGGGAAACCCTCCATTTGCAAACAGGTTTAGCTAGTATAGTTTATGCTATTTCAGGAGATGTCTTCCACTATAAGAAGACAGCTCATGTACACTTCTAAGACATTCCGAAAAGGCAGAGATTCCTTAATCTCTAGTCATTCAAAGAGTTCTTTGTCACCTCCAAACAACTCTTCATCACTTTCATTCTATTTGCTCTCTTTTCTGGATTCGAGCTGGCCTCGGAGAAAGAACCTCAAAGCAAATAACAAGAACATACTAGCGAACCTCCTTCCACGTTTTGCAAACGTGGGGGGACCCCGCGACCTGCGTTAGGCAAAACTGAACCCTTCAGCCCTTTTGCCTAACCAACTTAGCTACCATCCTTGGTCCAGTGTTTGTTGCATCAACACAAACCAAAACCATGATTCAGTTTTGCTTTTCAAACAATTTAATTAATTTTAGTTTATGGAAATTAAAACCTTTACTAATAATTAGTGTCGATTTACCAATGATTTAACACGAAAACAATAACTATAAACACCTTCACTTTTACTGGGCTGGTACCATAACATGTAAGCCCAACAAACTTGCAAAAGTTGGACCATCATGCAAAGCTCCGAACCTGTATAAACCATAAGTCCATAAATAAAGGGAAAGAGGTTTGTTGAAGGAATAGGAAAAAAATTACGACAGAGTAAACTCGATCTTCTAGATCGTCGTTCTTCGAGCGTTTCAACCGGTAAGTTTTAACTTTCAGTTTCTTTGATAAAATCAAATGTATAAAACATGTAGAAGTTGTATTAAATTTAATCGTACAATGCATATCTTCACAAATTCGATCATCTGCGGTTTGTTTTATAATTTGTGTTTCAATATTGCAATAATAATAACGATTTGATTATGCGTGGAGTCTTTTTTTTTTTTTTTTTTTTTTTTTTTTTTTTTGCCCAGAAGAACTTTCATGACCCTTTTCTTCGTGCTTCTTGAACGGATATTTCCGATTGTCTGACTTAGTCGATGATAAACACATAATTTTCAGACACGAATTTGTAGAAATTAGCGATCTAATTTACAGGGACGAAGATCGATTGAAGGGGAACGCAGGATGTTGATGATGACGTTTTGGGGTTAGCCAAAATTAATTTGTGTAATTTAACACAAATCTATGGAAGATAATTGAAGAAATTGACGATTTTGGGAGCCCTTTTTTTATGTCATTGGTGATATTGATTACGGTTGAAGCGGAGGCACGTTTAAAAATTGTGAATGTGAATTACATATGTTTGATAAAGGCAGGTTGGTTGGGTATATAATTATGTTGTTTTTTAAGTTTACTGAGGAGAAACGTCTATCCATTGGAGAAGAGATGTACCAGTTCAGGAGAAAGGTGTATCCATTCGAGGAAAAGATGTACCGGTTTGGATGAGGTGCATGTAATGGATATTAGAATTCTAGAGATTTTTTTTAAAACGTCGGTTGAATGTAGGAGGTGCCCGTATTTAATATAAATATAAATTGAAAGGGTGTGAGTAAAATAAACTAAAGGATGTAACTTTTAAACAAAATGAAACATAACCCAAGTTACTAATTGTATAAGGGTATAATGTTGCAAGTTATGTTCTTTAGCGTTAACTCAGTTAAATTTTTTAGTAAAGTCAGATCACACAAGGATAGTTTAATCTTTTTACCCATTACATAACCCTACAAAAAGTAACTTGGGGTGCCTTAGAGTAAGTCAAAAGTTGTGTCTCTTTACATCACACCCTTTAATAATACCTTTGGTTTAATAAACACATAACCCAAACCAACATGTCCCAATATACACATCCCTTAAATATTACCTCCCAAACCAACATGTCCCAATATACACACCCCTTGAATAATACATTACTTAGGATAACTCAAAAGTTGTATCTTTTTACATCACACCGTTAACTAATATTTTTTCCTTAATAAACACATAATCCAAACCAACATATCCCAATATACACACCCCTTAAATATTATTTAGGTTGCGTCAACTGCACATCGCATTGCTTCATTCAAAAGGCACCAAATCACCCATAATAGACACCGATTCATTCATTTATGTATAATTATACAAAAAAGTAACTTGCTCTTCAAAGTTATAACTAAAACGACGTTCCGTTCGAAAAGAAAAGTTAATCAACCATCTTATGAATTGGTGTGTTGATTCATCGCATCGTTTCATGACATATAACCATATATATTCATAAATAAAATAGCCACATCATCGTTGTTTTAATTGAACGCTTCCACTTCTCTATTTCAAACCAAATCCCTTTCTTCAATCTTCATTCTTAAATCAAAACCAAACGACCATTCATTTACGTTCGCATCATCAAAGCTAAACATTTTTTTCATGATTTAACTTTATCATTTAGAAATTCTTCTTGAATAGCTTTTTTTATTGACTCCGTACACCAAACAATCTTTTTTTTCCATGTTTGTGATTATTCTTTTTATCTGCAAATACATAAGGATATTGGGTAAACATTTGTAAGAGTTTAACTTTTTTACTTTGTCATACGCGTTTTGTATGTTTGCCTGTATTTTTTCTTCTTGAATCGTGACATCAAGATCTGTTTGTCATATGCAATTTATAGTGATTGATTATTTGATTACAGATACAATTTCAAATTTGCATGTGCTTACAATCAAACGAAAATGATGAATTTCAATTGGTGTATATAATGTACAAAGATATGTAGTCATTAGACACAAAGAACATGTATTATGTATATTATACGCGATTGTATAGCAAAGTTTAAAGAGAGAAGCATTTGTGTTTTTTTTTTGAGAGATGAAGGAAGGTTATTCTTGGGTTGGTATTTCTGTTATTGTTATTAAAATGTTCATAATTATAGGAAATATTAAATTTAGGTTTCATTGTATCATCTATTTTTTTTCAAATCCTAGACAGAGTTTTGTGGTTTCCTTTGAAGGTTTCTATGGTGGTTTGACAAAGGAAGAGTTGTGACAGTTCCGGTAGTAATTGATAACGGTGGCATAGTCTGCAGAAGACCGGTGGTGAGGACGGTGGTGATTTCCCCTCGATTGGGCACCACACCACTCTAAATGGAACGGGCAACTGCCGCTGGTATTCTCAATAGATAACATGCGTAGATAGATCGGCTAGGGAGAGAGGGGTGGCGGATGATGGCGTGAACTCACACCGACTATTCTTTTCCGGTGGAATCAACAGTTTCAATGGGGGTAGGGTCACGGTGTCCCTCTGGTGCGTCGCCTCTATACACTGTGCCCGACCCCCGATATTCTAACCACCGATATTCTAACCACATATTTTGATGCATATATGTTTAATCGCATATTTTTAATCGCCGTCATCCAAAAATTATGTATACCACATTTACGACACATATATTCTAACCTAATGTATACAAAAAAAACGCCCACCAACGCTATTTACACACCCGTGGTAACTGTATAAATTGTAACAATTTTGGCATACACGCATCAAAACTTCCCGCTGCAACGCGCGGGTTGGCGTCAACTCGTTTAGTAAAAAATAAAACAAAAATAAATGTAAAAAACTAATATAATATATAAACATACATATTTATTTATATAATAATGTATATACATCTATCTAAAAAAACAAATACCCCATTCTCTCTCTACCCCTATGTCTCTCCCTCTATTC
The DNA here is from genome assembly GCF_002127325.2 of Helianthus annuus. Classification (NCBI taxonomy): domain Eukaryota; kingdom Viridiplantae; phylum Streptophyta; class Magnoliopsida; order Asterales; family Asteraceae; genus Helianthus; species Helianthus annuus. Next base: position 58,947,782 of record NC_035435.2, on the reverse strand, counting down.
TATCTCTCTCTACACCACTCTCCACCACCGACAATCACCACTCTCAACCTCCACCGCTACCACCGAACCTCCATCGTCACCAAAACAACCACCCTTAACCTCACCACCAAACCTCCTCTACCGCCACCAACAACCACCACTCTTAATATCACCACCAAATTGCCACTAACAACCACCAACCTCTACCATTGTCACCAACAACCACCACTCTCAACATCACCACCAACCCGCCACTAACAACCACCAACCTCCACCACTGGCAACAACAACCGCCATGCCATCACTGCCATCGACAACCCTACCGACGACCACCTGAAACAAACACCATCACTTTTCATAAAATAAACAACCTGAAATCTGAGCACCACACCTCGGGTTAATTTGTTTATACAAGTAGTGGATGACGGTACGAAGCCGGTCAGATTGGGGAGTTTTGGAAAGGGTGTTGAGGGGTATTCAAATTTCAGATCTTTTGTGGTTTCGATCAGATTGGGGGTTTTGAATGGTTCCTTCTGGTACATCTTCTTGTTCGGCCATGTATGCCTTCTAAATTCTTAGATTAGTGGTTTTGAATGGATCCTTCTGGTCGATCCAATTGAAGAGGGTAGTTGAAGTCCAGAGAGAGAGAGAGAGAGAGGAAAGAGAGAAGGGATGGATAAAATGATATAAGTTATATATATTTTTCATTTTTTACACAATAGTCCTTAGATATCTATACATAACAAATAAAAACAAACTTTAGCCACTTGGCGTTCACTTAGACTATTAGGTGTCACGTGACAACCTCTTAATACATTGTTATTATGTTTAGGAGGGAAAACACAAGGGTTTGATCACAACATATGGTTTAAAGTTTGCTCATTGAATCTTGAATATATATTTAAATCTTTCCTTAATTATGAACTAAAATTTGATGTTAAATTGGTAATAGTCTCATTAACATTAAAGGCAAATATAATAACTAATTTTTTTGATTAATTATCAATTGGATTGAAATTAAAAAATTTGTAGTAAACGGTTTTGACTCGAATTCAAATTCAAGTTCTGTAGTTAATCATTTCCTTATTACAAAATTTGATTTAAAATATGTAAGTGTGTCATTAAGATTAAAAACAAATATAATATTTATATCTTTCCTAACTTATCAAATAATTATAACTTTTTAATGAAATTGTATATAGTAGGAAAGCATTTTTGAGTTTAATTTAAATTTAAATTCAATAACTAATAACAAGTTTATACCAAATTTGATTTAACTAAATAAGTTTAAACCAATTTTGATTTAATAAGCATAATCATCTCATTAACATTAAAATCAAAATTAGTAATGGAACATTTCTTTCATTTTAAATTTTATGTAAACATTTCATTCAACACTTTTAAATAATATAATTTATTGTGAGAACATTCGTGTAATACACGGGACTTAAACTAATAAATTATATTTAACTAAAACACATAACAATATTTAACTAAAACAATTAACTGAGTTAGCGTTAAAAGACATAACGTGCAACATTTTAAAACATTAAGTACAAAACTTATCAATTTTAAAGACAAAGGACACCGCCTGAAAAAATGGTATAAAGATAATTTGCAATTCACTCTTAAATAAATAAATAAATAAGTAAATAAATAATAAATTAATGATGTTTGGTACGACAAGAGAGATGGGTAGTACTGAGTTTTGGTACAACGGGTCGACGAAGGGAGATGAGGTACGAGTGCCGAGATAGAAGGGGTGGTTGTGGCGGCAGTGGTGGTGGTGGTGACGGAGGTGGAGGTGGAGAAGAGAAAATGATATAAGAGAAAATGTGTGTATACAATGGCGTAACTTGAACGAAAACTCAGTGGGGGCTAGACTCTTAAAATACAAATCGATGGGGGCCGAACTCTTAAAAAATCCAATATTTTACACTACAAAAATGTAGAAATTTTTGGTAAAATTATCACTACGAGCGAAAAATCGGTGGGGGTCGGGCTACCCCTGGCCTTAATAAAGCTTCACCAATGTGTATATATATAAAATTATAAATTTGCGTGTATATGTATATATAGGGTAGGGATATGGTAAAAAGTGTTTAAAATGTGAGAAGGGTAAGAAATATTTTAAACCATTGGATATTTGATCTAATGGTTGAGATCAATAGGGTATAAAACTGTAAATTGTGTTTTAATTAGAGGGACCTTATGTAACATTGAAGGGCAATAGTGTCTTTTCCAATGTTTCAAATATGGTAACCGTATCCTACACAACCAAAAACACCTACATTCACTCCTTTTTCCTTAAATATCGGAATTAATGACCAAGATCTAAATCGGAAGCCTCTTTGTTTTATATAAGATTCAAGGCGTGGTGTTTTACGTTTAGAAGAACTGTAATCAGATTCGTGGCGTGGTGTTTTAAACATCTGGATAAATTGACTATGATTCAAGTCATGGTGTTTTATCTGGAATCCAGAAAACATTGTATTGTGATTACATCCATGGTGTTTTAACATCTGGACAATCAATACAAAACATTCCCAGATTTTAAAACACCATGACTATGATTCAACTCATGGTGTTTTATCTGGAGATATTGTTCATGGCGTGGTGTTTTAAACATCTGGAGACATTGTTCATGGCGTGGTGTTTTAAACATCTGAAGACATTGACTCTGATTCAAGTCATGGTGTTTTATCTGGAATCCAAAAAACATTGTAATATATGATTAAAAGATGTTGTGATTAAAAAATGATGAAGAAGATAAAACAATCAGATGTATAAAATCGTAAAAACAAATATGTTTCCTAAAATTTCTCCTAAAATAGTTAACACATGATCTCATTTTCGTAAAAACAAATATGTTTCCTAAAATTTCTCCTAAAATAGTTAACACATGATCTCATTTCCTTTAATTGACTTTAACTACTATTAGGAGTAAATTACATTATTACCCTTATTCATTAATATAATTGATGGACACGTGCCAACACCAGATTATTTCTTACACTTCTCACACTTTGGACACTTTTTACAGGATCCTCTACCTGTATATATATTATGAATATTTTTTTATTTTTTATTTTGTAGGTAAAAAAGAAAACTTAAAAAATAAGTGTGTATATACAAATTTCTGTGTGTATGTATGTATATATATTATATTTATAATTACTTTTTTATTTTTTATTTAAAGATAAAAAAATAAAAAAATAAAAGAATAAATGGGTATATTGCCCCTAAGGTTTGGGAATTGCCAAAAACGTTCACGACTTAACAATGCATTTTTACCGAGTTAATAATTGGATGGAAATGATAACAAAAATGAAACCTTAGGGACCCAAATACAAAAAACTTCATTTTCTGAACTGAAATGGCAAAAGTGACCTAAACTCAAGGACCATTTTGGCATTTTACTCTTTTATAACATCAGAATATATTTTCAACCCTCCTAACTTCAACATGGCCCTTCAACCCTCCTAACATCAAAAAGTTTCAGAACCGCAATCACTGAACCCTTTGTTGACCCTCCTAACCCAATCATGGATCTTCAACAACCGACCATTTTGTGATCTCTAACTAGGTCATTTCATGTTTACTTTGTTTCTTATTTAGTTTAAATGTTATATATAAAAAAATAAATGGTTGAATAATGATTGGGGACTTATTCAATTGCATGTGTGTTATTAGAAGAAGGCAATGTAGCCCGCCTATTGACGTAACGCTGAAGTGAAGCTGAGGCGACGCAATAGAACCCACAGAGGGTTGATTCCACACCATATGCCTTATATTTATGTTTCTCACTTATACAATGAGTGAAGGAAATTTTATTAGTTAAATCACAGTTTTGCTACCCCACTAATCATAGCCATTGGACAAAAAAAAAATCATGTTTTCTTAGCAAGCTAAATGATTGATTGGTCCCTTTGGCTTGTAATTTTTGCAGAGTTGGTTATCAGACTTCAATAATTTCATAAGTGATCTAATTGATTGCAATTTTTAAATTTGGGTGATCCTTATCACTAACTTACATTAGATTTCTTAGTTAAGTGTATGTAAAATATTTATTTTATCCTTAAGATTAAAGATAAAACATTAAAAAAGTAAAATAAAACAGATGGGCCCACCCTCATCTTCTTCCCCTCTTTCTCTCTCAAAAACCCTTCCACCTCCAACAATGAACGTCGTGAGACAGTTCGGTCCATATCCGGTGTGGGCGTTAGAGCATTGAGAGGACCTTTCCCTAGTACGAGAGGAACGGGAAGGACGCACCTCTGGTGTACCAGTTATCGTGCCCACGGTAAACGCTGGGTAGCCAAGTGCGGAGCGGATAACTGCTGAAAGCATCTAACTAGTAAGCCCACCCCAAGATGAGTGCTCTCCTATTCCAACTTCCCCAGAGCCTCCGGTAGCACAGCCGAGACAGCGACGGGTTCTCTGCCCCTGCGGGGATGGAGCGACAGAAGTTTTGAGAATTCAAGAGAAGGTCACGGCGAGACGAGCCGTTTATCATTACGATAGGTGTCAAGTGGAAGTGCAGTGATGTATGCAGCTGAGGCATCCTAACAGACCGGTAGACTTGAACCTTGTTCCTACATGACCCGATCAATTCGATCGGGCACTCGCCATCTATTTTCATTGTTCAACTCTTTAACAACACGAAAAAACCATTGTTCAACTCTTTGACAACATGAAAAACCAAAAGCTCTGCCCTCCCACCTACACCGTCACCACCACCATTCCTATTCCCAGCCATCACCACCAGTCCAGCACCTACCTGATCTGGAGAAAATGGCGGTGACGAACATTGGTTAATGATATTGCCCCTTATTCTCATTTTATCCCAATTTCACTTATTGCTCACAAATTTCAGTAGGTTCTAACCTCAATCTCATCTATGTTTTTGTTAGGGGGGGGGGGGAGAAGATGAGGGGTTGGCCCATCCATTAACCTCGAGGGTAAAATAGACATTTTACATATACTTAACTGAGAAATTGTAACACCCGAAAAATTTTCATCCAATTATGTGACGACACGTGTCTAGTCCTCCAACTAATCCCGACTATGTGGAAGGAGGAACCTCTAATTATTCCCGACTATGTGGAAGGAGGAAGGACCCACACTATACGTTCATTGAAACGTGTCCCCTATCTCCTACTGATCCCGACACTAGGAAGGAGAGGGAATATTATTATACGTTGATTAAAACGTGTCCTGAATTCTCCGGCTAATCCCAACTAAGTGGAAGGAGAGGAACTAAAAATCCCAAATGGGAAAAGAATCAAATTCCAAGGACTAAAAATATAAAAATCTCAAACTTTGTTCCTGGAGGTCCCTTGCAGACCGTAAGGCTTAGCCCATATGGTCCGTAAGGGAGTTTAAATATTTTTGAGCGCCTGAGGTCCTTACGGACCGTAAGTGTGACAGTGACAGTTAAATGGCAGCTGGCCTGCCTAGGTTGCCAAGTTGCCACCTGTTGATGCATTTATTGTGTATCGCCTTCGTCAATCCGAGTCGTAGTGAGAAGCCGGAAGGAATCAAGCGCATAATGTCATATTTAGTTAGAAATGGCAAGGTGGCAAACTTGTAATTAATGAGAACTTTCATTAAGTTGCCTTGACCATATAAATAGGAGGTTATGTCATGATTTTAGTTAGACTTTAGAGAAGTTCTTGAAAGAGTTTAGGAGGAGACTTGGAGGAGAAGACTTTCTAGAGAGAGAAAGTAGAGAGAGAAAGTTGTATATTTGTGATTCTTGTACCGTACACGTCAAATTTAGCAATGGAATCACATTAGTAGTACGTTATCGTGTGTTCGGTCACGTTCGTTCACTGATTCCGCACGTGAAACGTTCGTTACGCAATCGAACGGTCGAAAAACCGATCCTACACCACCTACCTTTGATCTTTTCCACTAATCACCTCCATTAAACACCTGGAAGGACACTAAGCATGTCCACAACACCTGGTGGGACACTTGGTATGAATTGGTGGATTCTTGATTAATATAAATAGGTGATCAAGTTCACTCTTTGAACTTGCACCTTTCATTTTTCTTCCTCTCTTCTTTGGAGCTGCTCTTAATCATTTGAAGCCTCCTCCCTGAAGTTCTAAGCTTTCCTTGAACACAAGTAAGTGTTCTCTTTCAGTTCTTTTCCATTCCTAGGCTAGTTAAAAGCCGAAAGTGAAGCAAATTGACTTTTGCTTTGACTTTCGTTTATGACCATTATGGTCAAGCCAAAGTTCGAATCAAACATGGCTACGTGATCGTAGTAATGAAGGTATTAATCCCCTGTGATTATACCCTCTAAAGATCATGTTTAGTAGGCGAAATGACGAGTCAAACATGTATACAATAAAAAGTCAAAACGCCGATTTTTGCAAATTACGACGAATGATCTTTTAAGTATCTAAGCTATAAGTTTTGACATTATAACAGCTTATATAACATTAAAAAATTTATTTTGACATGTTTAACTCGTCATATTCAGTTTAGAACCTCATTCTATGTCAAAAGTCAAACAGTCTGACTTCTGCTTTGACTTTTGATTCCGACCTGTTTGGTTAATGTTAAGACATGTTTTAGAATTTGTTTTGAGACTATATTATTGTTTAGTATAACTCTCTGAAGTTATACCACATGGTCATTCAGTTTGATGGGTTAATTGACAAGTCTTGATAATATTGTTAAATGACCACAATGCCCTTATGTGGTCGTAATAGCTAATTAAACGGTTTTAATCTAAACCAAGCTACAATATAACTTTGGAATAGAATATACATCAACTAAAAATATGTTTTTAATACTTTGACTTGTCATAGACCCATCTAATCTTCTGAACCCGCTTATACGCGCATAACTAGTTATACGAACCTAGTTCGTATAATTTAGGCGTAACGGGTCTAATTACTTCAAAATAGAATGTTAGGTTAATTTACCTTTATCCAAAGAGTCATTGGACTCGGATAGGCATAAACCACATTTATTTCGGTCTACGCTTAATCTAGCGAAACTAAATATATTCTTAAGTAACGGGTCATGTATAAAAGGAACTAACCTATGACCCGTATACATTCTAACAGATAACTAGTTCTGTTCATTGTGGACTATAGAACCCCCCCAGATAATCGAACTTAGGTCAATAATACTTTTACTTGCGGCTTTTGCTAAGTTATAATCGTATTTTCTTGGAAGCTAGCAAAAGGTAAATATTCTTAACTTATTTTGTTTTAAAACTTGGGGTATGGCGAATATACCACTTGGAGCGGGTATTATATAAATGAGCCATATGATTGCTTATAAATATAAGAACTTGGTTTAGTCCGTAATGCTTGATAACTGAAACAACTAGGGGTTAATTGTCACACCCCAACCGATGGCAGAAACATCAGAGTGAGACGAAAACAAGATTGTTCGAGACATCATAACACTAAATGTGAAAATATTTAGTTAATTCAAATTGCATAAATACTAAATGAAATACATTGTTCAAAACCAAATACATCAAGTAACAAATAACATCATGAAACCAAATATAAGTTTGTATTTAAGGTGAGTATCTAAGTCCACCCTAAATAGTTTCTTCGTGTCATCAACTAGCGACCTGCAACATGTATTAAAATATGATCAACAAAAAGTTGGCGAGTATGCAAGTTTGATAACATAATAATAATAATAATAATAATAATAATAATAATAATAATAATAATAATAATAAGAGTTTACTCATATCCAACATGATAAATGTATATCCTGTTACTAACATACTACACAAGTGTAAGCTATATGTCAAACCAGAGTTTAACACAATCGTGATTACCAAACATCGTCGAAACGAAGATGGTGTAACATAGTTTACTTAACAATACCACTAGAATACGGGCGGGACGGTAGTCCTATAGCGCTATAATTGTTAACTTAGGCTTGCAAAGTTAAAGAGCATATAGACACAAGTATACATAGCATGCGAGATTAACTAGAATACAACAAGTCTCATGTTAAAAGTGGATAGAGTGTGATTTTGTAGCAAGTTTAATAGTGATTGTGTGTTTTTGTATAGTTGTACGTGTTGCACCCAAAGTGTATAAAATTAAAATGGGATCGAGTATACTCACGGTTTTACATAGTTTCCACTAAACCGAGAGCGGAATGGATGAGGGTTGGTACACCGTGATTACCCTACAATGGGTAAACGAAGGTGTCAGTATTCTGATGTGATGGAGCGTTCGGGTCAGAATTTAAAACACGGAAAATACGAAATAAATCAAGTTACTAGACCCTTCGTGTGAAGGGAAGTCTGTTCGTGCGGAGGGAATACTCCCTTCGTGCGAATGGGAAGCCATTCGTGCGACTGGTCCAGTTGTGCGAAGGTTTCGTGCGTGAAATTTAATTGTAAACTGATTAATCGTTGTACATTAATAATTGTTGCCAACAGAAGGTAAAACAATTGATGAAATATTCAATCAGTCAAACGTGGTAGTGGAACTAGGTTGGAAAGCCAAGGCTCCCACAGTTCACACTTCTGTCATGACTCAGATTCATCCATGTTGAAGATGGTGAACCCAAGATGACTTCAACATTTGTAGTACTGGTGAACTTGGATCGAACAGAGAAGAAATAAAATACGTAAACACAGGAAACAGTCCCTTCGTGCGAAGGGCATGTTCCCTTCATGCGAGTGGCGTAAGTTTGTCCAAAAAAAAAACAGTTTAACTCATTCGAAACAAATCATTTCTTGATGAATATTAACCCTAACGCAAACCCACAACTATGAATTGAGTTGTGAGCCTGGTGGGTACCAGATTCAACCAAGTTTGGTAACAGAAATAAAACAAAATCAAAGTTCGTAAATCTTAGTTTGAATCTCATAAGTGGTGAGGCTTCACCAGCAGTTTACCATGGCAAACTCATGAAAACCATCCAAGATATGTCTTCAAACAAGATGATTTGTATAAAAGTTTAAAGAAATGAAATGAAATGACAAGGAAATAATTACTGAAAGCTTCTGTTCGCAAGAGAGAGTTTCAGAGCGTCTGAGAGTGTCTTGGGCGACTGGGGAGGTGAAATGAGTGGGGTTAGGCACTTATTTATAGGCTAGGAAGTGACTTAGAACGAATGGGGATTTTGGGCGAAGGGGCCTTGGAGCGATTGGCCATTCGCACGAAGGGAAAGGTCCCTTCGTTCGAAGGGGTCTTGTCCCTTTCCCCGAAGGTTCAAGTTTGGTTATTTCGTGTATTTTAACCGATTTTAAGTGTAACGAGCATAATTGTGTATTGTACCAGTAATAAACATGTATAATGGTGTTTAAAAAATTGATTTTGAGTATGAAAATGTAAACAAGTCTAAAATGTACAACATAATTGTGAATAAAATACTTGAATTTCATCATGATCAATAGTCTCGGTTACAAAGTTGAAAAGAAATAGGATACAACACAAATACAAGTTTCCAAAAAATAGAATTACAACAATACTTTCTAAATGAAGAAAGTATAGAAATGCGAAGCGTTACATTAATAGTGCCGTGTCTGGGCATCTCGACTTATGAACTATTATGGCCATACAAAATAACGTGTTGGGGTAGGCATACAGACTGTAAGACGCGTTATTCAACTTTGGTGTGTACTTTAATCATTATAACACTGAAAATGACCGGCTCTGATCTTTGGTTCCCATTGTATGACAAGTATGTAAATCTGGTGACAAGATAAAATCCCAAGAAATATTAAATGATTACCTACGGGTTTTCTCTATGTATAAAACTCTTTTTGAAAAACTATTTTGAAAACGAGTCAGTTAATTGTATTTACCAGCGAAAGCTGACGTATTTTCAAAAGATTGAACCGTAGGTACGAACCTTGATGTTAGGTTGGGAATCCAGGTCGGCTATGATAAAGGCTATGGAATTTGCAACTCCTCAGTTTAAGGCCTCTGATGTCTAAAGCTCTTTTTATTAGATCCCGCCCGTGGGCTTGTATTTGAATGTTTTATATAAATTTTATATCTATATTTAATCTTTTATTAAATGAATATTTTTACTCTTTACTTCTGCTGCATTATAACTTGTGATACTGTTATCCAATCGTCACACTTAAACCCTACCCTTCCGGGTATCAGAGCTACAATTTGAGTGAGTTAGACACTAGTCTTTTGTGTCTAGTCTCAAATATCACAATTGTAGATTCCTTAAGAAACTCCGAGTCTACACCCGGATATAAGACTACTCTTATCTGTATATATATATACACATATATATATATATAGTTATTGATTTTATAAATATTTTACAAATGCCGCAGAGACGCCGTAGATGAGGCAAAGGACCTGTTGATACACTTTGTGTGGACGCGACTCGGTTCGGTTCGACTCGGTTAGGTTTGGCTCAAGATCGACGTCGCGACATTCCTCCGTCGTGCGACCTAGAGTTCGACACGCGAAGCATGAATAGCCGCGAACCTTCCCGGCGCCACATCACCATGACATCACCATGTTGATGTCATGATGGTGACATGTGAAGACTTTTCATGTGAAGACTACACGTAAACGTGAATTCATGAGTTGTGAAACTGTTAATATTATTTGCTATTTCTTTTCGGTTGTCTGCATATTGCAGCTCCTCCACGAAGAACTGATTACTCATGTGCCGAGATCCATTATCACGAAGAACATTCTTCGTTGATAACACATTATGGCGAAGAACCCAGTCAAGTGGCGAAGAACTGTGTCACGAAGAACCCAGGTTCTTCGTGGTCTCTAAGGTATTTCGTCAACATGTTTCGCCGCTGCAGGTCCTTCGTCGACCTGCATTATATGTATACACAGCAGACTAAAGGAAAACAAGAGACACCAGATAACAGAGAAAACTGAGAGAGTTTAGTGTGAGAGCTTTATATTGTATAATCTTGTAACCCGAACTCTGCTGATATACAAGTGTGAGACTAGAGAGAAAACACATTGTATGAACACACACACACACACTAAGAGTTTACAGAGATTGTAAACACTGTTTTGTAACGGATACGTATTAATACATCGAGTGTTAATCGTTGAATCGTGTTTGTGTATTTCGTGTTCTAACTTGGTTTAGCAACCCGTTTGGATTCCGCACTCTCAGGTTCGTCGGAAAACAGGGAATAGGTTATACTTGATCCTCCGGGTGGACCTACAATTGGTATCAGAGCATTGGCTCTTTTCCTTGTTAAAACCAAGTTTCGATCTTGTGTTTTGGTAGATTCTCATGTGTTTTTCTTGAAATGTTCTTGAGTTTGAAAAACATATTTTTCTGGAAAAACAGTTGAAAATCTTTGAAAAATAGTGTTCTTTTTGCTGTTAGTTCATACAAAACTTTGTTATATCTCATTCATACATGTTAAGTTAAGGTTTTTATTGAAGTTTCTTGCAAAATTTGTGTTCGGAAATTATTCCAGTGATTATGTTTGGCCAGAAAACTCATAAAGTTCATATAGTTCATCTGAGTTCTTAAGTCATCGTTGTAATTTCTGGGTTTTCATTTGTTGAATTATTGGAGATCTTGATTATTATATTGTTGCTTGAATTATTTGCTTTTCAATGATGGTTATTGTCTGAAAAGTATGTGTATTTGACAAGTTGGCCATACAAGTGGGCATCTTTGTGTCAGTAGGATAAGGTTAAAGGATAAGATTGTTTTTTGAAAATATCTTTGTTGTCTGTACACTTAAGTCAACGAAGAACCCATCTTTCATCAAAGTTGGTTTTGACGAATAACCCATCTTTCATCACATTGTTTTTTACGAAGAACCTTGGTCTTTCGTCGAGTTGTCTTTGACGAATAACGTAGTACTTTGTCACATTGGTCTTTGAAGAAAAAACCTATCTTTCGTCACAATGGTCTTTCACGAAGAATATAGTCCTTTATCGACATCTTGTGCAGATTGTTAACAGAACCTTTTTAAATCATACTTAACAGTGTGTTTTGAGTGTTTTAAGCAGGTATTCTTCAACGTACATCTAAAATGAAATCAGATTGGTGGGGTATTCCATCTAATACGGAGAGCAAGTATACGAGCAAGGGTTTATCTCCATCATGGGCTGAACCTCTCGCACCCTCTTCTTCGTCAGTTCCATCTCAAGCGAGTCTTGTTTCGACAAATCAATGGGCATTCGTTTCAAATCAAAATCAAACTATTCAAAGTATACTTTTAAGCGAAAGTGAAACCAGAAGCAATAATCACCCACCGAAGCTAATGCACATGAATGAATATCCTGGATGGGAAGAGAGATTCCATACGTATATTCTTGGGCAAAACACAGAATTGTGGTTATGTTTTACTACAGATTTCAATCAAGCACTTGATGTTGCCGTTTCAACTGCCGTGACATTTGCAGATCTTACGGCAGACGAGAAGAAGAAATATGATTTGGAAAAGAAAGCATTTTCTATTCTAAGTCAAGCATTGAGCAAGGATATATATCATCAGTTTGTCAGCTTCAAGACGTCAAAGCGGTTATAGGATGCATTGAAGACGAGAGGTCTAGGAAATGAAGCGTCACGCAAATTGCAACATGATCTACTCAAGAAGGAGTTTGATGGCTTCACATGTATGGAAAGAGAATCTTTGGCAGATTTGATAAGTCGATTTTATCACTTGTTGACTGAATTGAATAATTATGGGGTAGCAACAACTCCAGCATAGGTTGTCACAAAGTTTGCCGATGCGCTGCCACTTCAATGGAATGGTTTCTTAGAAATCTTGAAATACAATGGCACTTTGGCTATGATAAACATCAATGATTTCGTTCAGCTCTTGGAGAATAAAGATCAAGAAGAAATCCGGAAGGCGAAAAGATTTCCTGTGCAACATAATCCAGATACGTATTATGGGAGCTGTGGAGGTTCTAGCACTGCTGTAAAACCTGCTCCACATGCTCCGCTACAAACAACGTTTGTCTCAAGCACTGACTTGTATTGAAATCCAATACAATCAGTTCCTCAATAGCAAAGAATAACAAACTTATATGGAAATCCACTACAACCAGTTCCCCAGCAGCAAAACCAAAGGTCTACTGTAGCAGCTGATTTGTACGGAAATCCACTACTTGTTCCACAACAAGCCTGTTATGGAAGCACTTCATATGCTAGTCAGCCATCTAATCCAAATACAGTACGACTAGACACGTAAAGTTTTTCGAAAGTAAGTATTGAAGTAGCTAAGGATCATATGGAGCTATTAAACACATTGGTGAGCGCGTATTGTGGGTTAATAGCAGGTCAGATTGGAAACATCAATCTGACACAAGAAGATTATCAGCAGATTGATAAGGAGGAAATGGATATGATGGACATCAAGTGGGCTTTCGCTAGTACTGTTAGGCGAGCTAAGGACTTCATGGAAAGGACTGGTAGAACCAGCTTGGAAAGCAAGAAACACACCAAGTACGGGTTCGATAAACAATCAGTCAAGTGTTTCAATTACGGTGAACGAGGTCACTTCAAGCGGGAATGTACCAAACCAGCACAGCATGGGAACCAGAATCCTTTTAGGAATCAAGGCAACCAGCAGAATCATAATCAAAACAGGAATAACGAGCGCACCTTGATACCTGTAAACAATCCAGCAGGACCATCAAACAACAATCAAGCTCTTGTGGTACAAGACGATGAAGGTTGTGACTGGTCAATGCAATTAGGCATTGATGTTCAGGATGGAACAACTTGTTTCGCTGAGGTTGTAAAGGATCTGAAACACGCCAGTGGTGGAGAATCTTCCGCCAGTGGTGGTGAATCTTCTGAAGATGAAGACAGTTCTGGATACAGTAGAAGCTCAGATGAAGAAACCACAACTTCAGGCTATGATCTTTTGGATGAAGCATCAAGTGTGACAGTCGATGTAGATGATGATGAATTGTTGGGAGGAGCTGAAGCAGGGAATCATAGAAGATCAATCTTGGTGGATGAAGCTGCTTATTGTTCTTCTTCTTCTTCTTCTTCTTCTTCTTCTTCTAATCTTTCAGCCTTAATGGCTAATGTTGGCAGTTCATCAAACCAGGTATGTGTCGATGATCTAACTTCTGATGAACTGCCAACATCATTGACATATATCCACAAACCAAAGTTGATAGTGGATCTTTCAAAATGCACAGAGGCTAACATGTTTTATGAAAACCATGAAAAAGAGTTTAAAACGGTGGTTGAAAATTTAAGAGAAGATAAAACCGAGCTAACTAAAATGGTTTCAAGAAAACAAACTGCCATAAACTGTTATATTAATCGTCTCGAGGACATGCAAAAAGAGTTAGCCTGTATAAAGTGTGAAAGTGAGGCGATCCAGCTTAAGTTAGATAGTTATTAAAATTCTAGGTATGTGTTGGATCACATCATTGACATACAGAAAGAGAAAAGGGATGTCACGTGCATTGGATATAAGAAGTGTCCACCACCTGTTAGACACAATTATGACGCAATGCCTGATGAGGAGAATAGAACTTATTTTAAGCCATCTATTGCTTTAGACATTGAGGAATTTGCAACCGGACTTGGATACAAAAAGGAAGTATCATCAGATTCGGATGTGTCAACAGTTACAAGTGTGTCAACTGCTGAACAAAATCAGGATCCTCCAGTTGTTGTTGAGGATGCTGATTCTTGAGATGATGAATCCAATGATACTGACTCAGTACAGTCTGATGCGGTAATCAAAGAAGAGGACATACCTCTCGAGAATCATATTCTATGTGATCCTACCGCAAAACCTGCTAAGACTGTTCTGGTCGAGTCCACTTCCTCGCAAGAGTCTGAGAGTGTGAATTTGCTGTACACTCTTGTTGGTGATGATAAAATCTATTCTGACAAAGATTTTCCGATTAAAAATGTAAATCAATCTTTAATCAGTAAAGTTTTTGAAGATTCAACAAGTAGGTTTTTGGGAAAGTCGGGTCCACACGTTGTGGTTACACAGTGCCCTTTGATTCCAAAAGCTGAAGTTCGAAAACAATATGGAAATCAAAGATTGCCAATAGTGAAAAAGCAGCAAAATCATACCAAACCAAAAGGTAAATCAACGACTCAAGGTTGAAAGGAACAGAACCAAAGGAAGAATCAAAAGGTGAACTTTGTGAAGTCGAAGGGAACAGATAAACTTGAAACATTTGCAAATAAATTTGACTTAGATTATATTAATCAAGTTAAAATGTTGAAAAGAAATGGTCAAAACAATTCAGGACCAAGTACCTCGCAATCACAAAGTTCATCACCAAGACATTAACATGATACTTCGGGGTTTGTAAAACGAAGATCATGTTTCAGGTGTGATAAAGTTGGACATATCATTCGAAATTGTCCATATCTTCATAAATTAAAAGCCAAAGTTGATGTTCCCCGTGAACAAAATTACCAAAAGCGATCTGTTTCTTCAAGACAAGATTCCCGTCTTGTAAAAGAAAGGGAAAAGAAACAGAAACGCCAACAAGTCAAGGTAATTGAGAAGGCAATTAAAACCGACGTGTTTCACAAACAACCTGTTTCAGTTAAACCAGAAATTTCTAACACTTCTAATGATCACGAAGTTAAGATTTCAAAAATTCAAACTGGTAAAACACAACAGACTTGGAAACCAAAAAAACGGTTACTAATTCAGGGGGAGCATCACAATTTCATAACCATCGAGAAATTGAAATAACTTTTGTCGATGAAAATGGAAGACCCAAGACCACATAGGCTTGGGTCCCTATCTCCAACTAATCATGTGAGTACATGTGCAGGATGGTCTAGGAGGAACTTTCAGCAATCATTGGATTGTTGATAGTGGGGCATCCAGGCACATGACCGGCGACATGAGGCTTCTCTACGACGTTAAATCTATCAGAGGAGGTTATGTTGTATTTGCTGGAGATAAGGGCGGATATATTTCAGGGGAAGAAATGGTATCCAACGGGGTTGTAAGCTTTGATAAGATCAATTTTGTGCAACAACTTGATCACAATCTTCTCAGCGTTTCACAAATCTGTGATAAGAAGTTTTCAGTACACTTTGATGCAAATGGATGTTATGTGCTGAAACCCGGTTTCAAGATTCCAAAAGACTGGATTCTCTTATCTGCTCCAAGGATTAATGATTTGTATGTCCTTGATATGAGCCAAGCAATTACAACGTCTGCACAAGCAACCTGTTTCGTTTCCAAAGCCACAGAAAAGGAATCAATCTCTTGGCACAGACGGATAGGACACATTCATTTAAGAAAAATGAATCATTTGGTGTCAAATGAATTAGTGACTGGTGTTCCTCTTAAAAATTTCCATCTTCAAGACGTCCGTGTTTCATGCCAGAAAGGAAAGCAAAGAAAGAAGTCGTACCCTACAAAGAAGATCAACACTGTGGCAGTTCCGCTTGAACGTTTGCACATGGATTTGTTCGGTCCTGTCAAGCATAAAAGCATCAGGAATGATCAGTACTGCCTCGTGGTGACTGATGATTATTCAAGATTTTCTTGGGTGGCGTTTATGGCACACAAGAGTGACACTTTCGGAATTATCAAAAACTTGATCACTAGATTGAGAATTTGTATACTTTGAAAGTTAGACGGATACGCAGCGACAATGGAACTGAATTTAAAAATCATGCAATGGCGGAGTTTTGCACATCCAAAGGTATTCTTCACGAATTCAGTGCAAGTTACACTCCTCAACAGAATGGCGTCGCTGAGCGTAAGAACCGTACATTGATCGAAACTGCTAGGACTATGTTGGTAGAATCCCAGTTGCCCATTCCATTCTGGAGTGAAGCTATGGCCTCTACATGTTACACAATGAATCGAGTCCTTACAGTTAAAAGACACAATAAGACCTGCTTTGAGGTTCTTCACAAACGGAAACCAGATTTACAATTTCTTGAACCGTTTGGAGCTCCTTGCACAATGATCGATCCTAATGGAAAGTTTGGGGCAAAAGCAATTGAAGGATACTTTCTTGTTTATGCCACTCCAAACTTAAGAGTCTGGAATCTAGAGACAAAAAGGGTCGAGGAATGGTCTGAAGTTAGAGTACAAAGGCACACATTGCCAGTTAAATGTCCTGGTCAGCTTTGGATGTTTGAGTACGATGATTTCTTCAATTCGATCAATATTGAAGAATTTGCAGTAGATGCTGCGGCACATATGTTTTTCGAGAGTGACAATGCAACAGATTCACCATTGGCTCGTCCAATTATTGTCAACAATCAAGAACCATCTTCAGTTAACAATAAGCTCGACAATGAGGATTTTCATGACGCTACTAAACTGAACGAATCTTCAGAGGATGTTGAATTTCTCAATGCAGACCAAGAAGCTGTACATGGTACTTCTGAGGCTACACCCCCAGTGGATTGCCCCAAAACAGCTGAAGCTACTGCATCATCCTCTTCGCCAGTTCAGAGTATTGATTTGGTTGTTGATCTCAACTTCAATAATCTGGGTACAAATATTCAAGTTCTAGATAATCCAGAAACAAGAATTCATAATACTCATCCTCAACAAAACATCATTGGTAATGTACAAAGTGGCGTTCAAACGAGAAACCAGTTGCGAAACAACAACAATGCAGGCTTGTATGCGGCGATTAGAGAATCTGGGGAACAGAACGATTGGTCCTTCGCGTGTTATGTCTTACAAGAAGAACCAAAATCTTAGAAAGAAGCATTAATAGATAATTCTTGGGTTGAAGCTATGCAAGAGGAATTGCAACAATTCCAGAAACTAGGTGTCTGGAAACTAGTTGATAAACTTGATGATTACAAGAAGATTAGTACCCGTTGGGTATATAAGTGCAAAAAGGATGACCATGGGATTGTCATTCGAAACAAAGCAAGATTAGTCGTTCAAGGTTTTTGTTAGATTGAAGGGATAGACTACAATGAAGTTTATGCACCTGTTACACGTCTTGAAGCAATTCAGATCTTTTTAGCCTATGCTTCCTACAAAGGACTCAAGGTTTACCAGATGGACGTGAAAAGTGCATTCTTACATGGTATAGTTGAAGAAGATGTGTACATCGAACAACCTCCAGGTTTTGAAGATCCTATTCACTCTCTATGGATTACATTAAGCACCGAGAGCTTGGTACGCAACCTTATCTAATTATCTACTGGAGAATGGATTTCGCAGAGGTCTTATCGATTGCACTCTTTTCATCAAAGAACAGGACGGAGATCTTCTATTGGTACAGGTATACGTGGATGATATTATATTTGGTTCAACTAACAATGTTATGTGTAGGAACTTTGAGCGTGTTATGCAAGAGAAATTCGAAATGAGCGCCATGGGGGAAATGACTTTCTTTTTGGGCCTACAAGTGCAACAAACGAAGTCTGGGATATTCATCCATCAGACTAAGTATGTCAGTGACATCTTGAACCGATTCCAGATGTCCGAAGCAACGCCCATTGGTACCCAACTTTAGCAAAATCACGGAATTAATCCGGACTTGAAGGGTGAAGTTGTTAACTCTTCATTTTACCACGCAATGATCGGATCTCTTATTTACCTCACAGCCTCAAGACCAGATATAGTATATCCTACGTGCCTGCTTGCCCGATATCAAGTCAACCCGAAGGCCTGACATCTTGCAGCTGTGAAAAGGATTTTTCGCTATTTGAAGGGATGCTTGGACACCGATCTCTGGTCCCCTAGGGATGATAGTTTTGACTTGATCGCTTACAATGATTCTGATTTTGGTGGATGCAAAATCGACGGCAAATCCACAACGGCTGGATGTCAATTTTTAGGAAATCGCCTAGTCACATGGCAGTGCAAGAAGCAGACTTGTGTCGCTACGTCAACTTGTGAAGCTGAATACATTGCTGCCTCTAGTTGTGGCTCCCAACTACTGTGGATTCAACAAAAAATGCGTGATTACTGTTTTGAATTCCTATCTACTCCTATTTTAGTTGATAATTCTGCTGCCTTACAGATCACTAGAAATCATGTGCAACATTCAAAGACCAAACACATCGAAATTAAGTATCACTTCATACGTGATTGCTTTGATAAAAGGTTTATCGATGTTGTTTAGGTCCACACCGATGACCAACGTGCCGACCTTTTTACCAAAGCATTTGACAATCACGATTTGACTTTTTATTATTGGTAAACTGCATTAAGGTCAAGCAAGAGTAAAACCGACATTGGAAAATCGTTTTTGTAAATATCTTTGTGTTTTCATTTTTTTATCATGGTTTTTACATTTTTGGGGGGAGTAAATCCAAATTTGAAAAATTCAAAAACATCAAAAAATGTCAAAAACGCATACAATAGAAAAACGAAAATGAGTTTCCTGGCGAGCAAAAGAGAAAATGATAGTACATCAGTGGTCTGTCGAAACCTCTTCGAACTGGACTTAAAATGAAAAACGATAAGCAGCTCTATATAAGATGTATCGGTAGGCTCATAATCATTTTAAAGTGTGCAGGGCGATATAAACCTTAATCGACTGAAGACTGTGTGGGAACCGCTCATTGGCATATGGTCTTAGTACCGAAATTTCGTTTGAGAGATTGCCGAGGTTTTGAGATATGTGGTCTTTATGCTGTTTATCATCTGGGTATCATGGTTGTTTCTTTTACCGAAATATGACGGAGACGAAGTCTAGATCTTCCATGATACCATACATACGTGTATATATTGCATACGACCTCAATAAGTGATCAACAATCACATGTCCAAACAAAATAAGTGATAATATATCACAGATTTCATGCGGGAGTCAAGTTCGTCTCTTTGTTTGTACGATAGTACTAACCTGTTCACGGACTTGCTCCTGTGCCCTCATACATCTGAAAATCAAGTTCCTCATCAATAAGTGATTCTATCACATAGGGCTTATTTTTTCAAATCAAAATAAGTGAGTATCTCACATTTTCATATACGTCAAAACAGATGATAAATGGTATACTCACCAGTAAGATGAACTCTCGTGCATACCTTGATACGGGAATGTGTCATGTGTGGATGAATACTGGTCGGTAAGTATAAATCATACCTTAACGTATCCCCATGTCACATGATTACATCTGATCAGTTGAGCTTATGTGGATAACAATACCGATAATCGTTATAGGATGTATAGGATCGAAGAAACGACCTGAACGAGTCTATCAGAAGAGTTCTAATCCATATCAAAGGCGGAAACAATGATATAGACTTGTAAACAGCTTGATTTCCTCTTTAAATGTCTTGTATATTGATATAACACTGTTACAGATTGAATGACACGTCGGCAGCAGCTCGGTATCGAAATCCAAGAACGTTACAAATGACTTGGCACATCAGGTATATATAGGGGTGGGTATTTCGTACAAAATGACCAGGATTTCATTTCGTGCGAAATAGCTAATCGCTATTTCGTACGAAATGACACTTTGACATTTCGTGCGAAATGACTTTCCTACCCTTTTCTCGTTTTGCATGCCCTGATCTTTCTAAACAAATACAAGACTCGATACAAGACGAAGTCGACAGACATATGCACCAACAGACTCCCCCTTGGATGTTGACGAATTCTTCGGTGTCGAGTCTTCACAATCTTCAGTCTTCATCAGTCTTTGTGCTCTTCCAACGTGTCTAACAATGTATAGCATCCTCAATCTTCTTCACTCTTTCTTCCAGAATCTCAATCTGCCTCTATCTTCTCTTGATCAGACCTCTTGATTCCTTAAATTCTTCAAACATCAGGAATCGAATCTGACTCTTGCATCTTCAGACTCCCCTTTTACTAGCAGACTCCCCCTTGAATTGAGCTGGGATTGTAGTCTGGCCTTCACAGGATCAGGATTGTGACCTGGATCTCTACTCAGAATTAGAATCCTGGCTAACCTGCACATTCTCTACCTCAAAATAAGATTTACAAATTTAACAATTTGACAAATTTTATTCTTTTCTTACCACTTTTATAAATAATTCCAAAATGATTTAACATTTAAACATATAGAAATATGTAGAAATAACATCATTTTCAAACAAAAATCTTCCCAAACCTGTTCGTCATGTTCAGCACTCGGAATTTTGAAAATCAGCTTTTCATTATCAGTTGTCGAAAATCTTTTTGTATTTCTCAAAGTTTATGTTAAAACACACTCAAAATCTTTTTGGATTTTTGCTTTTAAAGAAATGCAGTAAAGAAATATTTACAGACAATATTTTTGTGAGTTTGTGTAAGAGGATCATATCAGTTATTTGAGACACGTCACAAGCACCGTTAAGCGTTCAAACATTTTAAGTTCTAAACAATTCACCTAGATTGTTAGTATATTAATCCACTTAAATTTTCACACAAAGTTCAAGTGTTTCGAGATACGAGATTAATGTTTTAATGGACTTAAACTTATTCGCGTTTCCCACCTCAGAATATACTCCCGTATCCAAACTTCTATATTCAGTCTTACAGGTGAAAGTACACTAATGATATCTGTAAACGGGGTAAATGCGAAACCATGAGAGCTTAGGTTAGAACTTCCGTTCAGACAAAGAGATGATGGCTCGTCTTTCGGTGTGTCCCGTTTGGGGATCTTTTCTTCAACAGCACATGATTAGCATTTTGCAATGTTTCATCATTTTTTATGCTGAGGGTGAGCTATAAAGATTAAAGCAGATGCAAAGCATTATACAAGGACTCGGCTATTGCTTCCGCAAAATCAGAAGTCTAGGTATAATACCCCAGATATCATCACGCACAAAGACCTAGTATGTCAGAAACAGAAAGTCTTTCAAACAAGATTTCAGGGGTTGCCTATATATCCGAGAGATGTTCCCCACGAAATAAGCAAGTTTAATATTTAGGTTTATATCTCGAAAAACAATCTACTGAATGTATAAAAACCTACTGGCATATCCGCAGTGAGATTGTTTATCACATTTGACTTTCCACATCTTTAGCGTGCTGTGATAGACCACTGATGTACTATCATTTCCTCTTTTTCACAACAAAACTCTTTTTCATTTTCTCATGTTTTTTGCTTTTTCAAATTTTCTAATGTTTTTGGATTTTCAGAAATTCTTACTCCCCCTAAAATTCAAAACCATTTAAAGAAAATTTGAAAACAAACTGTACAAGTAAAATGACAAACTGATTTTCAAGCTTCAATTCTCCATCCATTTGGCATAAACGATCAAAACTCCCCCTTACAACAAACTATTTCCCATAATGATTTCAAAACACTTAAGTTTGTTTTAATCAAAATGGTTTTTCCGGAAATTAGTTTTATTGATTTTCATAAACCACTTGTAGGTTAGGGGATTACTTTCATCACTTTGTTTTCTCAAACATTTGTATGAGGGTTAAATCAAGTTCAACTTAATGACCCTGATAACCACTTGCAACTGAAAATCTCTTATCAACCATTTGTAGGTTTACTCATCAACCCAACCACTTGAAATATGACAATTTTCAAGAATTACTACCACATGTAGGTCGAAATATCACAGTTACCAACCTGTGAATTTCTCAAGAAAGATGCCGATTCCTGCTCCCCAATTACCAACCAGAGAGTTACGACAAGTCAGGATTTTAAGTAGAAAATGCTGTCACCCAAGCCTAACTAGCCTTGGGTAATTGTGAATCATCCTTTTCCCACCATCTTTTTGATTTATAAAAATCTTTCACACTCTTTACCTTTCCGTCAACCATCTTCCCAAAAATATGTTTTACCTTTCCATTAAAAGCCTTTTCAGCATCAAATTCTTTCTTACCAACAAAGAATTGATCTGAAATCTCAATCTTACCAACTTTCAACTTCAAATTTTCCCTTGGCAATTGCGGAAAGTTTTTGTCGTTCATTTCTCGAACAGAATTCTCAACATTTCTCTAAACAGATAGCTCCTCTGATTTTATGGAATCAGATTCATTGCTAGAACTTTCATCTGAACTTTTGACCACCCATTTTTGTTTGTTTAAATTGAGTTTTTTTTTGTAAAAACGTTTTGAAACATCACCAGTTTCGAAAGTCAAATTTTCAAACACCTTAGATTTCTCAGTTGGTTGTTTCTTTTCATCAACATGTTTTTCTATCAATTTTGAGTTAAAAGAAACTCCCTGTTTTGTGTTGTTGGACTGTTGGCAATTCCAAGCAATGTGTCCAATCTTGTGACATTTGAAACATTTTCTTCTCTCAAATCTTTGTTCAGATCTCATCATCATATTCTTTTTCTTCTCAGCAAGAAACTCTTGATTTGACTGTCTCCAGAAAGATTTCTTCTCTTCTTCTACTGAACTTGTACCTGAAACAAATTTAGTTTTTGGTTTATAATTTTTCTCATTTTTCTGATTTTCTGGAGGAATAAAACCTAATCCCTTCTTTTTGAAATTACTATTATGATTTGGTTTCTTTTGAAAACCGTAACCACAACCGTAACCCATTTTCTTGTTTACTCTTTGTTGAATTCTTGAAGTGTACTTATTAGGTTCCTTGAAAAGATTTATATCTTTTATTTCAGAAATATTAATTTCTGTCAATTTGAAAACCTGTTTGATTTGTTCAGTTTTAACACTTCTTATTGGGAATTCTTCATCAGAAAATAACTTGTCTGAATCATTCAAATTATATGCTACTTTGAACATTTCGTCATTCAAATTATTCTTTGATAACAAGAATTCTTTATTATAAACCCATTTGACTGGTAAACTCGAACTCTTGTCTGATGATCTTGAACTTTCAGATTTAGATTCTGACTTTGACTCTTCATCCGTATTCAACACCTGATCGACCACTTTCTTTAATAACTCAGACTCATGATCAGTGTTAGACGCTGTGAATGTGACGTCAATGTTGTCTGGTAACTCATCAATGGTTTCAGATGTTAACTTTATGTTGACTGCTTTTTTTAATTATTCGTCATTTGGCTTTCTGGGGGAATAACTTTCATAGATTGGAGGTGGACACTTGTTATATTTGACACTTTGTTTCTTACCAGTATCCGTATCTTCTGTGTTTTTATCTTGAAAAGCTTCAAGACCTGCAACAGTAGGATAAACTCGATCAATCAAATAATCACAAGTTGTGTAACTCAACAACAATCTTTTGATTCTTTCACTTTCAATCTTTTCGAATTCCAATTCCTGCTTCAGCTTTGCACAATCTTCAATATTCTCATTAATGACCTTCTGCTTTGTCATTAATGTTGAACTCATCATTATCATAGCAGCATCAACTTCCAAATTTGTCTTGTTCAAACCATCAACTGTTCTATTTAGCACATCATACGATTCTTTCACATACTTCACATCAAACAATATTTTTTCTTTCAACGCTTCAAGTTCACAAATCTTCTTGTCTTTCTCTTCACAATGTTTGCAAGATTCCAAACATTTTAGACAAGGTTTCACGACTTCAACAATCTTTTCGACTTCGACAATTTTCTCAACTTCAACAATTTTTTCTACCACCTTCTCCACTTCAACAATTTTCTCTACCACCTTCTCAATTATCGGTTTATTATCAAATTCTATTTTTACTTCACGCTCTGCATCTTTGATCTTTTCTGTTGGATTTTCTTCAACCTTTGCTTGTTCAGTTACTATTTTAGCCTATTCTTCAGCAATTCTTCTAGCTTCCAACTCTCTTTTCATTCTAGCAGCCTTCTTCTCGTTCAACATCTCGATTTTATCTGCAAAAAAGAAATTAAAACTGTAAGTATCCAGACCTTTTCTAGCTTTATTGATCTACTCTTCTTCATCATCGGTGTCTGCATCACATCTTAATTCACTAAAAATCGGTGTTCTTTTTGGCTGAGATTTGATTGATTCTGCTTCCAAGATTTGAGCAATAAGAGCCGATTTCTATAAAAATTCTTTATCTGGCACGTAGTTGTCCCAGCTAAAACCGTCTAACAATTTTTCATCATCTTGATTGACAAGAAAAACTTTCTTCTTTCCATCTTCAATAGTACGTGATGATGATGGTTGTTGTTGATCTAGTTGATGAAAAATTGATTTTTGATAATAATTGTTGTTTCCAGATGAGTTTTGTCTTTCAGTTGCTTCTTTATTTTTGCATTCTCGTTTAAAATGTCCCTTTTCTTTGCAACGAAAACAAGTGACCTTTGATTTGTCAAACCCTATCGGAGATGCACTCATTTCTCGAAAATCATCTCTACCGGTGATTTGTTGGAATTTTTCTGCTCTTCTTACAGCACTAGCTAAACACCACTTGATGTCCATTAACTCAAGTTCTACTGCATCAATCTGATCATAATCCTCTTTGGTAAGCATTGGATTTCTAATTCTTCCAGCAACCAAACTTTCATATGATTCTAACATAGTAACAAGTGATGCCATGTGTTGCTTAGCCATTTCTGGAGAGTGATTTTGACCATTTTGAATGTTCAATGTAACATTGCATTGCAGATTTGTTGAATTCGATCGTTGAGGACTTGGTGTTATGAAATTCGGATCAAAACTTGAATATGATGATGAATATCCTCCACTCTGAGTTACTGTGCTTCTATTTGTTCCGGATGAACTATCAGCATTGAAAGCAGTCTTAATCTTTGGAGTCGGAGTAGACTCAGATTTGCTTCCTCTGTAGTATAAACTGACATCTTGTTGAGCATTTGGATTACTCATAATAGCAGTTTTCTGAATATCCAACTCATGTTCTTCAATTTTCTGAATGAACTTTGCCAAGTTCATACATTCAGACTTTCTCATGTGTTTCAAAATCAACAAATAGGTTCCCCATTTATGCTGTGGTAGCGCATCGGCTAGTTTATCAACCCACTCATCATCATCTTTCTTTATTTCCATTCTTCCCATTTCCAAAACAAGATGACAATATCTATCGATGGTTGTTTTTGTTGATTCTCCTTCGAAAGCTACACACATATCAAATGACTTCTTAAGTAAAGCTTGTTTGCTCTTTATCATATCAGCACTTCCTTTAAACTTGTTAATCAACGCCAACCAAATTGATCTAGCAGTATTATTATGTTGAAGCAACACAAAAATATCTTCTTTTACGGATTGTTGGAGAAGACTAATCATCATTTTTTCACTGGTGTATGTTAATTTCTCACCATCTGAAAAATCATTGAAAGCTTTTTCAATCCCACGTTCATTTTTCAGTTTAACATAATCTACATCTAGCGACACCATGCGTCAAACTTATAAGCTTGCACCCAGTTTTCAAACCGACTTTGCCAACCTTTGAAATCTTCAATGTACATTAGCTTTGGTAGTTTTTGGTGAGTTCCTGTCTCATTCTCACTGTAAATAGTTTCAACAGCTGTAATTGGTGCAACAGGTGTAGCAAACACATTGTAAAATTCTTCTTCCATGTTTCGATTTCGAAAATCACAAATCACAACTTTCAAACGAAATAAGGATTCACACGAAATGAGATTCTTGGTGCGAACTGACTTTTAGGAGCGAAATACAACTTTGGTACGGAATAAATGGTGATTTCGTGCGAAATGAGATTTGACCGGTTGATTTCGTGCGAAATAAGGATCACAGGGTTGATTTCGTACGAAATGAGTTTCACAAAGGTGATTTCGTGCGAAATAAGGTTCAAGCAGGTGATTTCGTGCGAAAACAAAGTCTATTCCGTACGAAATAGTGCTGACGTCACACAATCCGAGAACATTTTCAAGCGAAATGACCAATTTTACCAAGTTTTAGATCGAATTTAGGCCCAATTCTGTTAGGATCGGAGGCTGTCATGATTGTGCTTGTTTGTGTCACACCCTGGCTTTGCGGAAGCGTGGTTAATTTGGTGTGACTTCTTAATACCATAGCTTAATCATAACAAGCTATATGAATTAAAAATATGCAAGATCATCCATTGATAAAAATATTAAACATTGTCTTAACGGGTTAACACCCAACAACCATAACTTGTCTAAACATTACAAATGCAAACTTAAAGTAAACATGGTTCAGGGACTGTGACTTGTCCAGGAAAGAGTCACAAGTCTCGAACCCTGGATGACCTCGGGCCTAATGCAGCGGAAAACAAGCCGTACCGCGCCAGATCGTTAGTTTCCTGAAATACATGTAAGTTGAAAAATCAACAATAATGTTGAGCGAGTTCATGCGAATAGTGAGTAAATAAACCTTTATCTTTATCAAAAACCTGGTATGTAGCAAATAAGGAAAAAGAGATCACCAATGGTTTGCAAGGCCATTGATATGTGTGAAGTGCAAGTAGGGATGACTCAAACCTAGCGGATTTATGCGTCGGGCACTAAGTCACCCCAAGGTCCGTTATGCTGGACCTGGGGCTGGGCTCGCTACACCCAGATAGATCTACCGCTCCTGTCCCTCGGTCCTACTACGAGGATTAATGGCCTCAAGTTGTGCCTACCCACTCACATGATCTAAGTAGTAAACCTCCTTACGCTAACCATACCATGTATAACATATTCATAATCATTGTAACATGTATTTCACCCCCGCAGTTTATAAAACTGAAAACAGTTAAGAGAAAAGGGGGACATGAACTCACAGGGAGTGCGTCACAATACCAAGTAATCCAAATATCCAACTGCTGCGCAACGACCTACATGTGCTAATTCTATTAGACGGATGGCCGTGCCTTAGCTTTATAGTTTACATTTTGGGAAACAGTTAGACAACCGTTTCTTGTATATACTTGGTAGAAAATCTCCTTCCCAAGGATGGGGGAATTAATACATGCGTGTTTATAATATTAAGTCTCACTTAATATACTTTATTTCTCATTCCAAAATATAATTATTTTTCTCAAAAATAATATATTTTCTTTTTACATAATACTTTCCAAAATAATATGTTGACAACATACGCATTCGTGAATATTTCCGTATAAAGCGTAAGTTACGTTTTAATGACTAAATGGTAATAGTAATTACCGTTGTAACTTATATGTTTGTCGTATAAGCGTTTGTATTATTTTGGGTTTGACAAAGTTAGTAAATATTATTTTTACTCTAAAAATAATATTTATACATTTTCACAAAATAATCATAAACAGTGTTGTGAAAAATATATTTATCGAATAAATATTTATCACGTTTATTTTTGTGAAAACCCCACCTCCGAATATTTGTAAATAAAGTCATGGCGAAATATATTTGAAAATATGTCAAAAGTAGTCTAACACTTGTAAATAATTCTAAGTGTTAGATTTTTAGAAAATTTCGCCAGAGTTTCCCCTGTAACTGGAGGTGGCCACGCTTTTAAGCGTATCATTTTCTTTTACAAAATCATTTCAACACTTCTTTAAAATCAACCAATCAATTTCCAACACATTAAACAAGTTTCAACACTTCAAACTTGTAGACTAGTATGTAAAATCGCATTATTACATGAACTTGTAGTTTTTCTAAAACTATTGTGTAGATCTCGTTATATTTAGTGGATCTATGTATATAATAGTTTAGTCTTGTAAAAAAAAACCCCGTTTTTAGAACAAATCATCCTTTACAACTTCCCGACAACTTTTATAAAAATTGTTATTTTGTCGGGTCTTTCGTTTCACAAGGGTTTATACACTTGTAGTTTATAAAAACCATCTTTGTTAGCATGTTATCCAACTTATATAAAACATGATTTTCTCGACACCCGGTTCTACGAATATACCACTTGTACATACGTAGATCGGCTCGTTTTAAATACTATTTTACATGTCAAAACACTTTTACACAAGTTCATGTTTCCCGTGTGGTGGAGTTTCACCTTTTAACCCTTGTACAAAAGAAACAAGTGTATGTCAAGATTCGGAATCTTAACAAAGTCGGGTTAAACGATGATAAGAGCCACCACATCGTAGATCGGGTCTCTACAACCAACATATTCGAATACTACGACTTTTACACGCGTTATATGCTTTTAACCAACGATATTCGAGTTTTAGTAGACTTTTTAGATTCAAAAGATGGGTTACCGACTTTTAACCGTTAAAAATCCTTTTAACCACTTCAGATACGATCAAGAACAAGTTTTAAATGTTATACCTCTAGCTCGGGGCTAGGGAAGAATCTAGTCGAAAATGGCGTGGATAAAAGCAAATGAACGAGGTCCTTCAACTTCCGCTTGCTTCAAGCTTCCTTATACGTGATCCTCGACACTTGTATAAGCTTGGAATGGCAAGATCAAAACTCGACAATGGTGGTGTGTGTGTGGGTAGTTTCGGCCGAGAGAGAGAGAGCAAGAGAGAGAGTGAAGTTGGTGAAAGTGTGGTGAAGACTCTAATGTGTTATGTGTTGATTTTATAGACAAAATTTTGATTATCGTCCAACGGTTTACAAGTCCTCTAGATATCCATGAAATCTAATAAAATATCAAAAAGCTTGTACTTGCCTTGTCCCTTGGTTTGGCCAAAATCTTTAGGGGGGTGGGGTATCCGGTTGGATCTCGATTGTTCAGTTAATGTTCAGTTATGTTAAGTAGGTTACTTTTAGGGATTAACCCCGTTAGTTGCATGACGCGTTAAAAAGCAGGTGTTAGGGTAATCAGGGACCCTAACTGGCTCAGAAAAAGGCTAATAATATTTCTAGCAATATTTTTATGTTCCGGGTATAGTCCGGTTGTTCGGTTGGATAGTAATCCGTTAAAGTGCTTAAGTAATCCTTTAAGCGTCGTAATTAATATTTTTAGCGACACAATTTATTCTGCAAGGTGTCAGGAATATTTTCTCATGTTTTGGCACTTTATTAATTAGCTAGAAGCTAGTATGCTAAAAAAAAGTGCTGTGTTTTGTGCTTAGAGTACGTTTTAGGCACATCCAACCTCTGTATCTTATTCCTAGAGACGCATTTATACAACCCTTGTATCCCTACACACACTATGGGTGTAGTAAAATATTTCTGGCTCATTCAGGCCTTTAGAGGCAGTGTCTGCCTGATGCTGGCTATATCAGCATGTTCAATAGGTTATCCGTTCAAATGCTACTGTGCTTTTGTGCATCATGTTTGTCACTAGAGTTCAGTAAGTAATAATGTAGTGACGGAAAAATCAAAGTATGATGCAGATATGTACAAGTATCAACAATCAAGTAGCAGTTTATCAGAAATCTCAGTTAAGCACAGTAATTAGGCAACAATTAATAGTTAATTAACTCGTACGGATACCTGGTTTGGTGAGGGTTGTCACATTCTCCCCCCGTTAAATAAATTTCGTCCCGAAATTTTAAATTCTGCTTGTAGAAGCAGGGTTCTCAGGAAATAAGTGGGGGTATTTCTCTTTCGTTCGGTCTTCACGCTCCCAGGTGAACTCAGGACCATGTCTAGCATTCCAACGAACTTTGACGAGCTTGACACTGCTCCGGCGGGTCTTGTTAACTTTCCAATCCGTGACCTCGACAGGTTCTTCAACGAAGTGGAGCGTGTCATCAATATGAATTTCGTCGGTAGGAATGGCAACGATAACTTGAGTTGGACTTCTCTTCAGATTGGATACATGAAATGTATCATGAACATTATTCAGTTCGGCAGGTAGATCCAACTTGTATGCTACGGTCCCAATTCTTTCCAAAACCTTGAAAGGACCAATGTAGCGCGGATTCAACTTCCCACGCTTCCCAAAGCGTGCCACACCCTTCCAGGGTGATATCTTCAACAAAACCATATCCCCAACCTCAAACTCCTGAGGTTTCCTTTTCAGATCTGCGTAGGTCTTCTGACGGTCACGAGCCGCACTAATGCGATCTCGGATTTGCGCGATCTTATCTTTAGTTTCCTGAACTACATCGGGACCTACCAATTGTCTATCACCTGCGTCAGACCAACAGAGCGGCGACCTGCACTTGCGTCCATATAAAGCTTCGAATGGCGTGGCACCAATACTGGTGTGGTAGCTGTTGTTGTATGAAAATTCAACCAGGGGTAAATGCTTATCCCAGCTACCGCCTAAATCCATCACACATGCTCTCAGCATGTCCTCCAACGTCTGAATCGTCCGCTCACTTTGTCCGTCGGTCTGCGGGTGAAAAGCAGTGCTCATATTCAGCTTTGAGCCAAAAGCTTCCTGGAAGGATTGCCATATCCTCGATACGAACCTCCCATCTCTATCAGAAATAATCGAGAGAGGTACTCCATGGCGTGTAACAATCTCTCTCATGTAAATTTCAGCCAATTTGCTTGTATTATCCTTTTCGCGGATAGGTAAGAAGTGTGCTGACTTCGTTAAGCGATCCACTATCACCCAGATAGTGTCATGGCCTTTTGGCGTTCTTGGCAACTTCGTAATAAAATCCATGGAGATTTCTTCCCACTTCCACTGGGGAATTTTTGGTTGCTGCAGAAGTCCCGAAGGCTTCTGGTATTCCGCCTTAACCTTGGCGCAAGTTAAACATTTGCTCACGTAAATAGCAACATCGCCTTTCATCCTAGGCCACCAGTAATAATCCTTAAGATCCTGGTACATCTTATCCGCTCCAGGGTGGATAGAGTACCGCGACTTGTGAGCTTCATCGAAAATAATCTCTCTTAAACCACCAAACAGAGGAACCCAAATCCTTTTCTCAAAACACAACGTTCCTTCCCTGTTTGGCACCAAAATCTTCTCCATCCCACGGAGATATTCTTCCTCAAGGTTTCCCTTCTTGAGAGCTTCCTTCTGTGCTGCACGAACGCGTGAGGAAAGGTCGGTTTGAATTATCATTTCCATAGCCCTAACCCTTATGGGCTTGATTCTCTCTTTACGACTTAGGGCATCAGCGACCACATTCGCCTTCCCTGGATGATACTTGATCTCGCAGTCGTAATCGTTCAACAACTCGACCCATCGCCTTTGCCTCATATTCAGCTCCTTCTGATTGAATATATGCTGGAGGCTCTTGTGATCTGTGAAAATCGTACACTTTGTACCGTAAAGGTAGTGTCTCCAGATCTTTAAGGCAAAAACCACTGCACCAAGCTCCAAATCATGTGTGGTATAGTTCTTTTCATGCACCTTCAGTTGGCGTGATGCGTAGGCGATAACCTTTTGACGTTGCATCAACACACAACCCAATCCTTGACGCGATGCGTCGCAGTATACCACGAAGTCATCAGTACCTTCTGGTAGAGCTAATATTGGCGCGTTGCAAAGCTTATCCTTCAATATCTGAAACGCTTCATCCTGTTTGATTCCCCAATCAAACTTCTTATCCTTCTGCGTGAGGAGTGTCAACGGTTGAGCGATCTTTGAAAAGTTCTCGATGAACCTTCGATAATAGCCAGCCAAACCCAAGAATTGCCGAATCTCAGTTGGCGTCTTTGGCGTTTCCCAATCTTTGATCGCCTCGATCTTGGTTGGGTCCACATGAATCCCACCTTCATTTACCACATGTCCAAGAAATTGGACTTCTCTTAGCCAAAACTCGCACTTAGAGAATTTGGCGTACAACTGTTCTTTCTTTAGCAGCTCCAGAATGTCTCTAAGATGCTGCTCGTGCTCAGCCTTTGTCTTCGAATAAATCAAGATGTCGTCGATGAATACAATCACGAACTTATCCAGGTATGGCTTACAAACTCGGTTCCTCAAATCCATGAACACTGCAGGTGCGTTTGTCAATCCAAATGGCATAACGAGGAACTCGTAGTGTCCATATCGAGTTCTGAAGGCTGTCTTCGGGATACTCTCCTCCTGTATCCACAGCTGATGGTATCCAGATCGAAGATCGATCTTTGAATAGAAGCTTGAACCTTGAAGCTGGTCGAACAGATCATCAATCCTTGGCAAAGGATACCTATTCTTGATCGTCAGCTTGTTCAACTCTCTGTAGTCGATACACATACGGAAACTACCATCCTTCTTCTTTACAAACAAGACCGGAGCTCCCCAAGGCGAGAAGCTTGGTCGGATAAAACCCTTGTCTAACAACTTTTGAAGTTGTGTCGGCAGTTCTTGCATCTCAGACGGAGCAAGTCTATAGGGTGCCTTAGCCACAGGCGCGGCGCCTGGAACTAAGTCGATGCGAAACTCCACTTGCCTTTGAGGTGGCAAGCCAGGCAAGTCTTCTGGAAAGACTTCTGGGTATTCCCTCACGACAAGGATGTCTTCGATCTTCGGCTCAGCAGCCTTTTTATCCACAATGTGTGCCAGAAAAGCAACACATCCTTTCTGCAAACACTTTCTCGCTTTCAGGCAGCTAATCATCCTTAACGGCATCTCACGCTTCTCCCCATGAACAACAATGGTCTCACCATCATCGGTCGGGATACGAATAACCTTCTCGTGACAAACTATCTCTGCTTTGTTACTTGATAACCAATCCATCCCTACTACCACGTCGAAGCTTTCCATCTGGACTGGTAGTAGATCGAGAGCAAACTCACGCTCTCCCAACTCGATTACGCAACCTCGAGTTGCCTCGTTAGTTTCTACTAACTTCCCATTCGCCAATTCAATTGAGTATCTAATTTACTAGCAGTTAAACCAAGCATATTCTTAAATTCTAATGATACGAAGCTATAATCGGCACCAGTTTCACACAAGATAGATGTGAAAGTTTTGGTTGTTAAAGAACGTACCAGTAATCATGCCTGGATCCTGGCATGCTTCACAAACTCCGATGCTGGGTGGTCTCTCACGGCCTTGTTTCAATTCCGGGCATTCTCTCTTAAGATGTCCAATGTCCCCACAATGGAAGCATCCTAGCACTCGGCCATTTCCTTCCCTGCTTCCACCTTGAGCGTTGTTACGATTTTCTCCTTGTTTGGGACTCTTCATCCCACAACCATCCTTGTTGTGCCTTTTCCTCCCGCACCTAGGCTTCCGACATCCACATTCATGGTGATACTTGCACCCAGCACGTCTTGCTTTAGTTTCCAAGCAAATCTTATCATTGGCCTGTCTGTTGTTAGGGCAATCTTTCTTGAAATGCCCTTTGTCTCCGCAGTCAAAACAACCTCGAATAGATCTTTGTTCATCATTATTTGTTCGGGTATCTTCGGTAAGCTTCCTTTTGTTCTTTCCAAATGACTCTACCTAAGTCTCCCTATCAGGGTTTGCAAGTTTTTCTAGTCTAATGGCTTCCGTAACGAGTGCCAAACCCATCTTGCTTGCAGCAATAGTTGTTGGTGGCGTAGATGCTGCCATTAAGCTCATGACTTCTGGTGCCAGTTCCCAAATGAACTGTCCCAATTTCCTCATTTCTGGTTCCGCTAAGTGGGGAATAACTCGTGCCAAGTCATGAAGTCTTTGCATGTATCCCAACATTTTTGGACCTTCCATTATCAGGCTCTGGAATTCTCCTTCCAACTTCTGGGTTTCCTCTTTGGAGCAATACTTCTCATGCATCATTCCCTTCAGTTCATCCCATGATAATGCATATGCTGCGGTTTCGCCCTTCATTTGAACCTGGAGGTACCACCATAGTCGAGCTCCATCTTGAAACAACCCAGAAACGTATAGGACTTGTTGTTCTGGCGTACAACCACTCATTCGAAAGATGGAATCCATACTTTCAATCCATTTCACAAAAGCTATGGCACCTCCAGTGCCGTCGAACTTCGGAGGCTTGTAGTTGAGGAAATGCCAGTAGGGACAACCGTTATTTTCCGAGGTACCTCCGTTGCGCTCGGAGTGATGGGCCTCGTATTGTGCGATGACTGCAGCAATGATTTCCTGAAGTTCCGCCTCGTTGGTGGGTATGCGCATTTCGCGTCTTGGTGGCATCTTCTAAAAGATGTTTCACATAGGTTAGGTCGTAGCAGGTGAAATGTACGTATGTATTCAACAATATCAGCACAAAACAGCTCATGCTATCAATAAATCAGCCACATAACATCTCATGTCATAGAACATAAACCTTAGATCAAACATCACAAGTGATGAGAATACTGCGATTGCATTACCACAAATCGAGACCACAATGTAAAGCGTATACGTACATAACTGTATCATACAACAATAGTGACTTAGTAGGGGACGACCCTAGGCAAGTCGTGCGATTTCTAGACATGTTAAGGAATCTCGGGTCTCTCCATTTTAAATTCCAGAACTCCACCTTAAGCTTCTGAATTCCAGTCCTAGAACAACATTTCTTCTCAATCATTTCCTTGAGCTCGTCCCAGCTCAGTGCATAAGTAGCATCCGTGCTAAGGGCCTGAACATGATGGTCCCACCATGAGAGTGTGCCGTCTAGTAATGACCTTGAGGTAAAGGTATCACTCCATTTGGGGCGAACAGTTTGTCTTTCTTAGAATGGAGTCAATCTTTTCGGGCCAACGAACAAATGCAATGGCGCTTTCTGTTTCGTCGAAGTTCAAAGGCTTGCAGTTTAGGAACTGCTTATAGGTGCGGTCAGTTGGGGGGTTATTTCCAGTAGTGCCATCGCTGTGCTTAAAGCGGAGAGCTTCATGTCGTGTAATTGCTTGTGAGTTGCGTTTTCGCAGCTCGGCTCCTATCCTTGGCAACATACTGGTGTTTGTGTCACGCCTGGGTGGCATTCTCTTCTGCCGGAATGGCATGAAGTGGGTTAGACAACTTTCCAATTGTCTTATGAGATACATAGCACCGTAAGCCATCATGTACTCACCCAATTTTACACATAAATATACTCAATGTATGGGTGGGGAAAATAATTTTTCTGAGCCCTCACATAGGCTTGCCAATTTGGCTTGTTGCTTGAAATAGAATGAAGTCGAGGCTTCATCGCCTTGGTAATTCGTGTTCGAGTTATTTCCTGCTACATTGGTTTTCATTAGCTTGACCCGCAGAGTCCACCAGGATTTCTGTGCACTATAAGTCGTTATTACGTGGGCCCCCGTAATAATAAATTGTCTTGCACTGTTACCCCAGGTTTTCTCTCGTCCAAACAGATGATCAATCAAGGAGCAACAGCAGGTGCATCGGTATGAACAGGGTCATGCTCCAATGCGGTGTTAGGAGCAACGCCTGGCTCAGGGGCCACGGCTGGCTCCGGATCGACGAACTCCATCTCGAAATTAGCTGGATCAACCATCATGGAGGGTTACAGGATCCTCCAAGGGCTGGTTTAAGTGTATGAACTCAAGGTCATGGTCTGGATCAAAACCGGGTGGAAGAACAAGATCACCCTCAATATTGTGATCAAACTCAAGCTGTGTGCGGGAACCGGTGCAGCTGATGATGCCGTATCAGGGTCGGCGTCGAGTGAATGGTGCTGCACTCCCTATATATGCGAAAATGCGGATGTCAGGAACTCAAATGAGTCTGGGACAGGGGAATGGACATGAGTTTTCCCCCTTCAGGAGCGTCCGCAAGCAGTAGGTTAATACCAGCAGTAATAGGGCCTCGCCCTCGAATGGGTCCTCTTCTAGTAGATCGTTATCGTCGTCAGAGGCCACGTCGGGGGGGGGGGGGGCATATCAACAACAGGATAAGCGGCAAGGGGCACAGGAGCAGGGATCACCGCGAGTGGCAAATTCCCAACAAGATGGCCATCAGTAGGCTCTGCTACGACATCAGGCATCGCAAAAGGGGCTGAAAGTCGTCATCGTCTGTGCCGGTAGTATCGGGAATGTACACCTCGTGCTCCGCTGCAACTATGTCGTCTGATACTTTGGCCATGGGATTCGTGGTGTCCATCCTTCTAGTACATGGTGAAAGCATGACGTTTGTAACACAAACACATATACGTATAATAATCAATCATATATTCATGTAAACATGTAAGTCAACAATAAACAATCAAATAATTCCCCTAGTCCCACTAGCCTCCCAGTCTCCTAGACTGACATTCCTAGTCCCACTAGCCAAATTCCTCCTAGTCTCTAAGACTGCTCTATCATCCACCTCGACCTCTTAGATCGAGCCTCGGCCTCCAAGACCGAGCCTCAGCCTCCAAGACTGAGCCTAAAACAACAAACATCTACCTCGATCTCTAAGATCGAGCCTCGGCCTCCAAGACCGAGCCTCAGCCTCCAAGACTGAGCCTAACATAAATAACATCTACCTCGATCTCTAAGATCGAGCCTCGGCCTCCAAGGCCGAGCCTCAGTCTTCAGGACTAAGCCTAATAATGAATAAATGAAATGTGCTCAACATTGTTTGTAAAAAAAAACGTTTTGGATCTGGACTTAAGTGGTATGCAGAAAATGTTTTCGTGAGAGCCCTAGTGATCATAGTCTAGACTCGAGAAGGAATCCTAGTTCGCTATGATCAGAGCTCTGATACCAAGCTGTCACACCCTGGCTTTGCGGAAGCGTGGTTAATTTGGTGTGACTTCTTAATACCATAGCTTAATCATAACAAGCTATATGAATTAAAAATATGCAAGATTATCCATTGATAAAAATATTAAACATTGTCTTAACGGGTTAACACCCAACAACCATAACTTGTCTAAACATTACAAATGCAAACTTAAAGTAAACATGGTTCAGGGACTGTGACTTGTCCAGGAAAGAGTCACAAGTCTCGAACCCTGGATGACCTCGGGCCTAATGCAGCGGAAAACAAGCCGTACCGCGCCAGATCGTTAGTTTCCTGAAATACATGTAAGTTGAAAAATCAACAATAATGTTGAGCGAGTTCATGCGAATAGTGAGTAAATAAACCTTTATCTTTATCAAAAACCTGGTATGTAGCAAATAAGGAAAAAGAGATCACCAATGGTTTGCAAGGCCATTGATATGTGTGAAGTGCAAGTAGGGATGACTCAAACCTAGCGGATTTATGCGTCGGGCACTAAGTCACCCCGAGGTCCGTTATGCTGGACCTGGGGCTGGGCTCGCTACACCCAGATAGATCTACCGCTCCTGTCCCTCGGTCCTACTATGAGGATTAATGGCCTCAAGTTGTGCCTACCCACTCACATGATCTAAGTAGTAAACCTCCTTACGCTAACCATACCATGTATAACATATTCATAATCATTGTAACATGTATTTCACCCCCGCAGTTTATAAAACTGAAAACAGTTAAGAGAAAAGGGGGACATGAACTCACAGTGAGTGCGTCACAATACCAAGTAATCCAAATATCCAACTGCTGCGCAACGACCTACATGTGCTAATTCTATTAGACGGATGGCCGTGCCTTAGCTTTATAGTTTACATTTTGGGAAACAGTTAGACAACCGTTTCTTGTATATACTTGGTAGAAAATTTCCTTCCCAAGGATGGGGGAATTAATACATGCGTGTTTATAATATTAAGTCTCACTTAATATACTTTATTTCTCATTCCAAAATATAATTATTTTTCTCAAAAATAATATATTTTCTAATACTTTCCAAAATAATATGTTGACAACATACGCATTCGTGAATATTTCCGTATAAAGCGTAAGTTACGTTTTAACGACTAAATGGTAATAGTAATTACCGTTGTAACTTATATGTTTGTCGTATAAGCGTTTGTATTATTTTGGGTTCGACAAAGTTAGTAAATATTATTTTTACTCTAAAAATAATATTTATATATTTTCACAAAATAATCATAAACAGTGTTGTGAAAAATATATTTATCGAATAAATATTTATCACGTTTATTTTTGTGAAAACCCCACCTCCGAATATTTGTAAATAAAGTCATGGCGAAATATATTTGAAAATATGTCAAAAGTAGTCTAACACTTGTAAATAATTCTAAGTGTTAGATTTTTAGAAAATTTCGCCAGAGTTTCCCCTGTAACTGGAGGTGGCCACGCTTTTAAGCGTATCATTTTCTTTTACAAAATCATTTCAACACTTCTTTAAAATCAACCAATCAATTTCCAACACATTAAACAAGTTTCAACACTTCAAACTTGTAGACTAGTATGTAAAATCGCATTATTACATGAACTTGTAGTTTTTCTAAAACTATTGTGTAGATCTCGTTATATTTAGTGGACCTATGTATATAATAGTTTAGTCTTGTAAAAAAAACCCCGTTTTTAGAACAAATCATCCTTTACAACTTCCCG
Source organism: Helianthus annuus (assembly GCF_002127325.2). Lineage (NCBI taxonomy): Eukaryota > Viridiplantae > Streptophyta > Magnoliopsida > Asterales > Asteraceae > Helianthus > Helianthus annuus. The sequence continues at coordinate 58,909,005 of NC_035435.2, read as the reverse complement.
ACAACTTTTATAAAAATTGTTATTTTGTCGGGTCTTTCGTTTCACAAGTGTTTATACACTTGTAGTTTATAAAAACCATCTTTGTTAGCATGTTATCCAACTTATATAAAACATGATTTTCTCGACACCCGGTTCTACGAATATACCACTTGTACATACGTAGATCGGCTCGTTTTAAATACTATTTTACATGTCAAAACACTTTTACACAAGTTCATGTTTCCCGTGTGGTGGAGTTTCACCTTTTAACCCTTGTACAAAAGAAACATGTGTATGTCAAGATTCGGAATCTTAACAAAGTCGGGTTAAACGATGATAAGAGCCACCACATCGTAGATTGGGTCTCTACAACCAACATATTCGAATACTACGACTTTTACACGCGTTATATGCTTTTAACCAACGATATTCGAGTTTTAGTAGACTTTTTAGATTCAAAAGATGGGTTACCGACTTTTAACCGTTAAAAATCCTTTTAACCACTTCAGATACGATCAAGAACAAGTTTTAAATGTTATACCTCTAGCTCGGGGCTAGGGAAGAATCTAGTCGAAAATGGCGTGGATAAAAGCAAATGAACGAGGTCCTTCAACTTCCGCTTGCTTCAAGCTTCCTTATACGTGATCCTCGACACTTGTATAAGCTTGGAATGGCAAGATCAAAACTCGACAATGGTGGTGTGTGTGTGGGTAGTTTCGGCCGAGAGAGAGAGAGAGCAAGAGAGAGAGTGAAGTTGGTGAAAGTGTGGTGAAGACTCTAATGTGTTATGTGTTGATTTTATAGACAAAATTTTGATTATCGTCCAACGGTTTACAAGTCCTCTAGATATCCACGAAATCTAATAAAATATCAAAAAGCTTGTACTTGCCTTGTCCCTTGGTTTGGCCGAAATCTTTAGGGGGGTGGGGTATCCGGTTGGATCTCGATTGTTCAGTTAATGTTCAGTTATGTTAAGTAGGTTACTTTTAGGGATTAACCCCGTTAGTTGCATGACGCGTTAAAAAGCAGGTGTTAGGGTAATCAGGGACCCTAACTGGCTCAGAAAAAGGCTAATAATATTTCTAGCAATATTTTTATGTTCCGGGTATAGTCCGGTTGTTCGGTTGGATAGTAATCCGTTAAAGTGCTTAAGTAATCCTTTAAGCGTCGTAATTAATATTTTTAGCGACACAATTTATTCTGCAAGGTGTCAGGAATATTTTCTCATGTTTTGGCACTTTATTAATTAGCTAGAAGCTAGTATGCTGAAAAAAAAGTGCTGTGTTTTGTGCTTAGAGTACGTTTTAGGCACATCCAACCTCTGTATCTTATTCCTAGAGACGCATTTATACAACCCTTGTATCCCTACACACACTATGGGTGTAGTAAAATATTTCTGGCTCATTCAGGCCTTTAGAGGCAGTGTCTGCCTGATGCTGGCTATATCAGCATGTTCAATAGGTTATCCGTTCAAATGCTACTGTGCTTTTGTGCATCATGTTTGTCACTAGAGTTCAGTAAGTAATAATGTAGTGACGGAAAAATCAAAGTATGATGCAGATATGTACAAGTATCAACAATCAAGTAGCAGTTTATCAGAAATCTCAGTTAAGCACAGTAATTAGGCAACAATTAATAGTTAATTAAGTCATACGGATACCTGGTTTGGTGAGGGTTGTCACAGTTTGTAAGAATTTGACAAATCAATGAATATAAAACAATGTAAAGTGCAATGGAAATGGATACAAACTTTGTAAACACAATCAAAGATGAGAATAGTCTGATAAACACATGCTTTCTCATTAAGTTGAATGATTACAATGAAAATCTAAAGATTACAAGCATGTTTACATAACTAAACTCCCCCTCAGCCTGATACCCCAAGGTTGATTGTACAAGATGAAAGGATTGAATTGAGGAGAAGAACTCACTTAAAACGATCAAGTGTAACAGTACAGAGTACTGTTACATTTATAGACAATCCAAACCACTAAAGCATCTCAGCTGACATCACCATGAAAGTGACATCTAACAACCTAACAAACTCTATCTACTGATCTATACAACTACTGCTTTGCTAACTACTGATATTGCATTACATTACATGAGATGAATAAAACTGCTGCTACATCATTCTACTGCTGTGAACCCAGCAGTACTTGTCATGATCAGCAGTGCTTGGCTCAAGGCAGCAGATTGAACAGCAGGGCTTTTAGTCTTCATCAGTCCTTGAATAGAACAGCAGTTGTAGGTTAGCAGATGTTGATAGAAGCAGTACTTTGGAGTATAGTAGATGTTGGAGCCACAGTCAAGGGGAAAGCTTATAGTAAACTACTGCTTATTGTGAGTCCACTATTGTGATCCGGTTTTGGCTTTCATTATCTATTCCTTTGGTAGGGTTCAATCCCAACAATCTCCCCCTAGAACAGATAATGCCAAAACCCTTCGTTATTCTGGACCTTTATTTCTCATCAAAAGTTCCTTAGCTTGTCTTTTAAATTCAGCTTCAAATTCCTTGGAACTCAGGTCATCTTCATCCCTACACAGTGTAAGTTCAAGGAGATCCTGCAAATCTTCAACACTAAGGCCTAGTGCTTCTTTCCTTGATATGTACTTCACTTCACCATTGGTTCTGACTAGAGTCAATACGTGGGTCTTTTGATCAGATATCCACTTTAGTATTTTTAAACCTAATGGGTTTCTTGGGAGATATTTATTCTTTGATGAGTTTGGAGATGATGGCCTTGTGAACACTTGCAGACTTTCAGACATTCTTTTGAAGGCCATCTCAATGACATTGTTAGCTGCAGCTATGTCTTTTGCAGTCTCTTTTTCGATCAGTTATTGCCTTTCAAAGTCTGTCATGCCTGTCGAAGTGTTTGGTGATGCAGGCTTGGTTAATACCTTTTTAAAAAGGTTCTGAAGCTTTGTTGAGTTCTCTTCTTTTAGTCCCATTTTCATGATGGCATCATTGAAGTACTCAGCTTCCTTTTCTTTGACCTCTTCTTCAAACAGTTGTTTTCCTTCTTCTTGGTTTGTCACAAGAGTAGGATTATCTGCTGATTTGAACAGTGTTTTGAGGCTTTCAATCTGCTGTTCAAGCTTCATCATTTGTTCACGTTTCTTTGAAGCGCCTGAAACAGTTATCTTTCTTTTCTTCAGCCTTTCATAGGCTTCATCAGTCTGCTGTTTTGACCATTTTGATATGGCTTCAGCAGAATCCATTTTTGCATCCACCAGCTCCTTTTTCTTCTTTTTGTACTCAGCAGTTAGGTCAGCAATGAGCTTTTTGTATTTGCTCCAATTTGGAGCATTCTTTTTCTTTTTAGGATTATTCTTGATTCTGTCAATCCTATCAGCCTCATGCTTTAGAGCGACTATTGGCCATTCTTCAAACTGTTTTTCTTTAGCAGGATAAAACTTCTCTTTCATGATATAGGCTAGATATTCTTTTCTTAATTTATTTCGTTGATCAACCTTTTCTTTGTTCAGTTCTTGTGCAAACTCTTCTATCTGCTTCTGTCACACCCCCAAAATCCCACACGCGGAGTACCACCGCTTGGGGGCGTGACATGACCAGGATCAAGCCATCAATCATATTGAACATAGCATAATAGAAATAAAATAGTTCGTAAAACCCAATTCAATACAATTGATGTTCTAAACCAAACATAGTATCAATAGCGGAAGCATAAGTATGTAACCCAAAGTAAATCATAAGTTCAAATATCCAAAACGTTAAACATAGTGTTCATGATCCATTGCCCACAACGACCCGCTTCTCCAGTGCAAGCTCCATAAGTACCTAAGGTTCCGCAAGGCATGCAGCAGAGAGTCAACAACTAGTTGAGCGAGTTCACCGAAAATAAGTTCGTAATAGTAATGAGTATGTTCATCTAGTTGGGGGCTTCCCATGCATGTATGTACTAATGGTGGGGGGTTTCCCATTGCCTTGTATATAAATATTACTAGTGGGGGATTCCCACGTTTATCCTTACTAATGGGGGTTTCCCATTATGGTACTTACTAGACTATTTGCAACCAGGTGTTCTTCTTATTCCGAGAACAGGAATACGTACAAGGTCACGTAGGATTTACGTGAGTGCCCTTCCCCGAGGACAGTGGTACGCGTGGGGTTTACGTAGGATTTACGTAAGTGTCCTTCCGACCCGGAAGACAGTAGTGGGTATTAGGTTACGCAGGATTTACGTAAGTGTCCTCCCGACCCGGGAGACAATGGTAGATACTAGTTTACGTAGGTTTTACGCAAGTGTCCTGACTATCCTGAGGACGATGGTCTATAGTCTAGTGATTGCGTATGTACGAGTAATCATTCCATAACAACATTCCAACCCAATTCCCAACCCGGGAATCCCATGCCTTGGCTGTGTGAACTCACCTTGGTTTGCTCGGTATGCTAAGTATGTGCTCAAAGTAAATCAATCACGTCCTAGAGTATGCATGTACACAATCAGTTTGCATTCGTACAGTTCACGTATAAGCATCAACAATGATCATCAAGTAGCACGTTGTACGTAATCATAATCATACAAGTATTGTATAACACTTAGCAGCAGTTAAAATAGTCCAGTTAACATTTAACATAATTAACTCAGGTTACTGTGAAAAGTTCACAAGTTGGCGAAACACATTTGTTGGCGAAACACAGGTTGACGAAACACATTGTGTTTCGTCAACTACCCTTTGACTAAACAAATTTCTATTTCGTTAACATCCTTGGCGAATCAGAAGTTCTATTTCGTTGATTACTCTTGGCGAAACAAAAGTCCTGTTTCGTCAAGAGTTCTGTTTCGTCAAGCATTCACATTCGTCAATATTCTAATTCGCCAAACCTTCAGATTCGTTAAGCATTCTGATTCGTCAAACATTCTGATTCGTCAAGCCGTCAGTTACGTCAATCATGCCAGTTACAGATATCTACATAGAAACCCTAACTGCCGTCATGGACATACGAAGATCATACAGTCATCAGCAATCATACAAATCATAAAACCAATAATTGAACATCATACTAGTGAACTGTACCCTATGCATAACAGTTACCGAACCGACATGTAAACTACGATATCATTTGGCGTTCATACGATCAATCCTGGTTTAGATCCGTTGGTTCAAAGAACCATCATACGGGTACCTTCTAATCAGTTTAATCGGGTGCAAATGGGTGACAGTACGTAAGACTCAAGGAACCCTAATCAACACCATGTTTCACATAAATCCATGTAACCGATCAATCATGCATAACGGAAACAAGATCCTTATATTCATATATTCACAGTCGTTTCATAATTCAAGTATACATATACAAAGACCGAACAATCAAGAAATCATGAAACCGATTAAACACACACGAAACTAACCAAGATATTAGTAAGGATGGTTTGATCGTTCAAGAGAGCTTGGGGGTACACAGAGCTGCCGTCACACACATGAGAGTTCTAGGGTTTTCTTGTGTTGCCAAACGTATCAAAAATAAGTCTGGGCGTGTGTATATACGCGTTTTACCGTACCGGGCCGAACTGGGCCTTGGCGAAACTGATGGGCCGGCGGAACACATGTTTCGTCGAGGTGAGGTTGGCGAAACAGGTTTTCCTGTTTCGTCGAGTTTGGTTTGACGGATCATGCTCCTGTTCCGTCGGATTGATTCGCGAAACATACAAGGCTTAGCTATCTCGAATGTGCACTAACAGGTTCACGTAATATTATTAACACATATCATGCCATATTCAACACGCGTTTCATTATAACATGTGCACAGTTACAAGTCAAACAAATCAATAATTACACAGTCAAAGTCAACGGTCAAAGTCGACGTGCATTAAATACAAAGTGAAAGTCAAAAGTTCGAGTTGTCACATTATCCCCAACTTGATAGAAATTTCGTCCCGAAATTTGGTACGTACTCACTGAGGAAGCTAGATAGGTTGCATCGTTCACTGGTTTTCCCGGGGTGTCACATCCTCCCCCCGTTGATCTGGAATTTCGTCCCGAAATTCCGCAGTAGTAGCTTCAGCCTCAGCAGTGGTTGCATTGGTTTCAAATAACTGGGGATACTTTTCTGTCATCTGGTCTTCGCGTTCCCAGGTGTACTCTGGGCCACGACGGGAGTTCCAACGAACTCGAACAAGAGGGATTCTCTTGTGTTTGAGGACCTTAACATCCCGGTCCGTGATTTCAACTGGCTCCTCGACGAACTGCAACCGCTCATCGATAGTGAGTTCCTTGAAAGGAACTATGAGGGTCTCATCTGACAGGCACTTCTTCAGATTCGACACGTGAAATACATTGTGAACTGCACCGAGTTCAGCTGGTAGGTTTAGCTTGTAGGCCACTTTGCCTATTTTCTCAATGATCTCGAACGGTCCGACATATCGCGGATTTAATTTGCCCCGTTTGCCAAAACGAACCACACCCTTCCAGGGTGAGACTTTTAGTAAAACCCGGTCCCCGACCTGAAATTCCAAAGGCTTTCTACGCTTGTCCGCGTAGGCTTTCTGACGGTCGCGTGCTGCCGCCATGCGTTGTCGTATTTGCGCAATCTTTTCCGTGGCGTCCACTACAATCTCTGGACCCGTAATCTGACTATCCCCCACCTCTGCCCAACAGAGAGGTGACCGGCATTTACGCCCGTACAATGCCTCGAATGGAGCGGCTTGAATGCTGGTGTGATAGCTGTTATTATATGAAAACTCCACCAGAGGGAGATGTTTTTCCCAGCCGTTGCCGAAATCGATAACACATGCCCGGAGCATGTCTTCAAGAGTTTGGATCGTTCGCTCAGACTGCCCATCCGTCTGAGGATGATATGCTGTGCTCATGTCTAACCGTGAGCCGAAAGATTTATGCATCGCTTGCCATAGCTCTGACGTGAATCTTGCATCCCGATCCGAAATGATGGAGGTGGGCACCCCGTGTCTCGAAACAACTTCCTTAAGATAGACGTCTGCGAGAGTGGAGAACTTATCCGTTTCCTTTATAGCTAGGAAGTGTGCAAACTTGGTGAGTCGATCCACGATCACCCATATGGTATCATTCCCCCGCTGGGATCTAGGTAAGCCCGTAACAAAATCCATGGAAATTTCTTCCCATTTCCATTGTGGTATCTTGGGTTGTTGAAGTAGACCTGCTGGTTTCTGGTACTCGACCTTGACTCTCGAACAGGTCAAACACTTGCCGACGTAAGTAGCGATGTGGGCCTTCATGCTAGGCCACCAGTATGTAGTTATGATGTCGTGGTACATTTTATCCGACCCTGGATGTACCGAGTAGCGGGACTTGTGAGCTTCATCCATTACCAGCTCGCGTAATCCGCCAAAAAGTGGGACCCAGATACGCCCCGTTACATATTAGGCGCCGTCTTCCTTTTGTTCCATTCGTTGCCTTGAGCCGCGTAAGGCTTCATCCTTGACGTTTTCGGATTTTAAAGCTTCTATCTGAGCAGTTCGTATCTGTGCAGGAAGACTGGATTGAATAGTGAGCTGCAAGGCTCGTACACGCCTAGGTAAAGTGTCTTTCCGACTGAGGGCATCAGCCACAACATTGGCCTTGCCTGGATGGTACTTGATGGCGCATTCGTAATCGTTCAGTAGTTCAACCCATCTTCGTTGACGCATGTTCAAATCCTTTTGCTTAAGAATATGCTCGAGACTCCAGTGATCGGGGTAAATCGTGCACCTGGTACCGTACAGGTAGTGTCGCCATATCTTAAGCGCGAAAACAACAGCTCCCAGCTCTAAATCGTGCGTCGTGTAATTCCGTTCATGAATCTTGAGTTGTCGCGAAGCGTAGGCAATCACTTTATCCCGTTGCATCAATACACACCCAAGACCCCGTATCGATGCATCACAATAAACCACAAAATCTTCCGTGCCCTCTGGCAATGAGAGAATAGGTGCGCCGCAAAGCCTATCCTTTAAGTACTGAAAAGTGGTCTCCTGGGGCTCTCCCCAGCGATAGGTGACACCCTTCTGTGTCAGTAGCGTAAGCGGCTGTGCGATCTTGGAGAAGTCTTTTATAAATCGCCTGTAGTAACCCGCCAAACCCAAGAATTGGCGTATTTCTGTTGGTGTACGCGGTGCAGGCCAGTTCTTGATCGAATCTACTTTGGATGGATCGACATGAATCCCATCCCTGTTCACCACATGGCCTAAGAAGTGGACTTCACGAAGCCAGAAGTCGCATTTGGAAAACTTGGCGTACAATTGTTCCTTTCGAAGAAGTTCCAAGATCAATCGCAGATGATGTTCGTGCTCCTCCTGACTCTTGGAGTAAATCAGTATGTCATCGATGAAGACAATCACAAACTTGTCTAAGTACGGCTTGCACACCCTGTTCATCACGTCCATAAATACGGCAGGCGCGTTCGTTAGCCCGAATGGCATGACTAGAAACTCGTAGTGACCGTAACGAGTTCTGAAAGCAGTTTTGGAGACATCCTCATCCCGGACTCTCAGCTGATGATACCCTGACCTCAAGTCTATCTTGGAGTAGAAACTCGACCCCTGCAACTGGTCGAATAGGTCGTCTATACGCGGTAGAGGATAACGGTTCTTCACCGTCACCTTGTTCAGTTCCCGGTAGTCGATGCACATCCTGAAAGTGCCATCCTTCTTTTTCACGAAAAGTACTGGAGCTCCCCAAGGCGATGAGCTTGGACGAATAAAACCTTTTTCCAAGAGCTCTTGTAGCTGCTTTGACAGTTCCTCCAATTCCGATGGAGCTAGACGATATGGTGCGCGAGCTATGGGTGCTGCTCCAGGAGCGAGCTCGATTTGAAATTCGACCTGACGATGAGGCGGTAATCCAGGTAAATCTTCAGGAAACACTTGAGGGTAGTCGCGTACAACTGGAATATCCTCCAGCTTCTTTTCCTTCGCTGATGCGTCAGTAACGAGTGCCAAGATAGCAGTGTGCCCCTTTCGTAAACATTTCTGCGCTTTTAAAAAAGAGATGATGCCAACCACAGCACCACTCCTGTCGCCTTGAACTTCAAGAGGTTCCTGACTAGAACGAGGAATACGAATGACCTTTTCCTTGCACAAAATCTCTGCGTGATGCTGGGATAACCAATCCATACCGATAACGACGTCGAAGCTACCCAAAACTATGGGTATAAGATCAATCGAGAAGGTCTGACCAGCTAGAACGATGCTACAACCCTTGACTACATGCGTGGCTTCTACACTCTTACCATTAGCTAGTTCTACGACGTGTTTAGTGTTTAGGGGTGTTGGGGTACGTTTTAACAATTTACTCATTTTCAATGACATATAACTTGTATCAGCACCCGAATCAAACAAAACAGTAACATAAATATCGTCGAGAAGAAACTTACCCATAACCACATTGGGATCATTCACTGCGTCACCCCGACCTAGAACAAAAGCACGGCCCCGAGCTTCGTTGCCATTGTTGTTGTTGTTGTTTCCCCCGTTGTTATTGTTGCCATTACCCTGATTTTTGTTGTTGCGGTTCTGATTCTGGTTCAACTGAGGACAATCGCGTTTGTAATGACCTTCTGCTCCACACTGGAAACATCCCCGGTTTCCACGTTGTGGCTGCTGCTGCTGTGGGTTCTGTGGAGCTGGTTGTTGCGGTTGCTGGTTCTGATTTGCAGGCCGTGGGCTCCTACAGTCTTTGGCCTCGTGACCCATCTTGAGACATCTTTGACAACGACCCTTGTTGCACTGGCCGCTGTGATGTCTGTTGCAGTTATGACACTTGGGGTGAAACCCTTGATACCTTCTCTGTCTATGACCACCAGAGGATTGCTGACTAGGACTCTGGTAGTGGTCAGTCTTCTGCTGCTGAGCTTGAGACTGAACTGTTGCTGAACCTTTGCTAGAATCCCCATCCCACTTTCTTTTGTTGTCACTGGGAGTAGCAGGAGTAGTGACAGCAGTAGTAGTAGCACTGATGCGTTTTGGCAGCTTGTTCTGATCCACTGCCTGATCGGTGAGTCGGTGGGCAAGACGCTGAATATCTTGAATGTTGTCGAGGTTAGCCGATGTAACATGGCTCTGAATTTCTGAGGCTAGACCCTTGAGGTACAACTCGATGCGCTTGATCGGAGGGTCTACCATGGTTGGACACAAGATAGCCAGTTCGTTCGATCGCTTCGTGTAAGCTTCTATCTCTGACCCCGTCATCTTCAAGTGATAAAACTCATCTTCCAGCTTGTGAATGTCGTCACGCGTGCAGTATTCTCGCTTGATGAGTTCCTTAAAATCGTTCCATGGGGTGGCGTTAGCAGCTGCCAACCCGAGAATCTGAACTTGCGCGTTCCACCAGGTGAGCGCAATCCCTTCCAACGTGCCAGTGGCATACTTGACCCTGCGAGCCTCAGGGCATTCGCACATTTCAAACACTGACTCTAGCTTCTCAAACCAATGGAGGAGTCCCACTGCCCCCTCGGTGCCACTGAAAGTACTTGGACGACAGTCCATGAAGTTCTTGAAAGTGCAGACAGGTTGCTGCGCGTGTTGACCTATTGTGTACGAATAGGAGAAAGTTAAATACGAGAGTTATCGTAGGATCTAAAGATCCTAGTGTGAGTCTATACTGCAGGGTATACTACCTGCTTGAGCAGCTGCAAGTGCCGCAGCAACTTGAGCTTGAACGAGAGCCTCTAGCTGGGCTTGAGTCATGTTAATTCGTCCAGACATGATCCTCATAGTAAATGCAACATGAGTTAGAGAGGTTCGCGAATAGAGCGATGACAGAAGAGTGTAAGCACATAGGGGTTCTCATGTAACGACGTATAGTAAGCAATGTAATCTAGCATACTACGAGCAAAGTTCTAAGCAGTTCTAGCAAGCGGGTAATAAACATAAACCTTATTACCTAGTATGTCGAGTCTTGCACGTGGAGCGAAGCGTCGTTTATGGATCGTTGAGAGCACTGTTCTGGTTATAGTCTGGTTTTAATAAAAACATTTTTCCCCATATTAAAACCAAGTTCTCTATAACCAATGGCTCTGATACCAATCTGTCACACCCCCAAAATCCCACACGCGGAGTACCACCGCTTGGGGGCGTGACATGACCAGGATCAAGCCATCAATCATATTGAACATAGCATAATAGAAATAAAATAGTTCGTAAAACCCAATTCAATACAATTGATGTTCTAAACCAAACATAGTATCAATAGCGGAAGCATAAGTATGTAACCCAAAGTAAATCATAAGTTCAAATATCCAAAACGTTAAACATAGTGTTCATGATCCATTGCCCACAACGACCCGCTTCTCCAGTGCAAGCTCCATAAGTACCTAAGGTTCTGCAAGGCATGCAGCAGAGAGTCAACAACTAGTTGAGCGAGTTCACCGAAAATAAGTTCGTAATAGTAATGAGTATGTTCATCTAGTTGGGGGCTTCCCATGCATGTATGTACTAATGGTGGGGGGTTTCCCATTGCCTTGTATATAAATATTACTAGTGGGGGATTCCCACGTTTATCCTTACTAATGGGGGTTTCCCATTATGGTACTTACTAGACTATTTGCAACCAGGTGTTCTTCTTATTCCGAGAACAGGAATACGTACAAGGTCATGTAGGATTTACGTGAGTGCCCTTCCCCGAGGACAGTGGTACGCGTGGGGTTTACGTAGGATTTACGTAAGTGTCCTTCCGACCCGGAAGACAGTAGTGGGTATTAGGTTACGCAGGATTTACGTAAGTGTCCTCCCGACCCGGGAGACAATGGTAGATACTAGTTTACGTAGGTTTTACGCAAGTGTCCTGACTATCCTGAGGACGATGGTCTATAGTCTAGTGATTGCGTATGTACGAGTAATCATTCCATAACAACATTCCAACCCAATTCCCAACCCGGGAATCCCATGCCTTGGCTGTGTGAACTCACCTTGGTTTGCTCGGTATGCTAAGTATGTGCTCAAAGTAAATCAATCACATCCTAGAGTATGCATGTACACAATCAGTTTGCATTCGTACAGTTCACGTATAAGCATCAACAATGATCATCAAGTAGCACGTTGTACGTAATCATAATCATACAAGTATTGTATAACACTTAGCAGCAGTTAAAATAGTCCAGTTAACATTTAACATAATTAACTCAGGTTACTGTGAAAAGTTCACAAGTTGGCGAAACACATTTGTTGGCGAAACACAGGTTGACGAAACACATTGTGTTTCGTCAACTACCCTTTGACTAAACAAATTTCTATTTCGTTAACATCCTTGGCGAATCAGAAGTTCTATTTCGTTGATTACTCTTGGCGAAACAAAAGTCCTGTTTCGTAAAGAGTTCTGTTTCGTCAAGCATTCACATTCGTCAATATTCTAATTCGCCAAACCTTCAGATTCGTTAAGCATTCTGATTCGTCAAACATTCTGATTCGTCAAGCCGTCAGTTACGTCAATCATGCCAGTTACAAATATCTACACAGAAACCCTAACTGTCGTCATGGACATACGAAGATCATACAGTCATCAGCAATCATACAAATCATAAAACCAATAATTGAACATCATACTAGTGAACTGTACCCTATGCATAACAGTTACCGAACCGACATGTAAACTACGATATCATTTGGCGTTCATACGATCAATCCTGGTTTAGATCCGTTGGTTCAAAGAACCATCATACGGGTACCTTCTAATCAGTTTAATCGGGTGCAAATGGGTGACAGTATGTAAGACTCAAGGAACCCTAATCAACACCATGTTTCACATAAATCCATGTAACCGATCAATCATGCATAACGGAAACAAGATCCTTATATTCATATATTCACAGTCGTTTCATAATTCAAGTATACATATACAAAGACCGAACAATCAAGAAATCATGAAACCGATTAAACACACACGAAACTAACCAAGATATTAGTAAGGATGGTTTGATCGTTCAAGAGAGCTTGGGGGTACACAGAGCTGCCGTCACACACAGGAGAGTTCTAGGGTTTTCTTGTGTTGCCAAACGTATCAAAAATAAGTCTGGGCGTGTGTATATACGCGTTTTACCGTACCGGGCCGAACTGGGCCTTGGCGAAACTGATGGGCCGGCGGAACACATGTTTCGTCGAGGTGAGGTTGGCGAAACAGGTTTTCCTGTTTCGTCGAGTTTGGTTTGACGGATCATGCTCCTGTTCCGTCGGATTGATTCGCGAAACATACAAGGCTTAGCTATCTCGAATGTGCACTAACAGGTTCACGTAATATTATTAACACATATCATGCCATATTCAACACGCGTTTCATTATAACATGTGCACAGTTACAAGTCAAACAAATCAATAATTACACAGTCAAAGTCAACGGTCAAAGTCGACGTGCATTAAATACAAAGTGAAAGTCAAAAGTTCGAGTTGTCACAACTTTTGAGAGGAAGAACTCCAGTCTTTTAGCAATGCCTTCGTCACTTAAACCTTCACTTTCACTTTCAACTTTAGCTCTTATTTTAGCTTGCCTTGCCTTGATCTTGAGATAATCATCCATATCCTCTGGTGCCATGTAGCCTATGAGTGAGGAGAATCTTCTTTTTGAAGGATCTTCTTCTGTACAGAATTGCCTCATCTCATTTTTGATAGCTTCAAGTTCCAGTGGATATTTTGCAGCATTAGGATCATGTATGCCCTCATCGGCAGAGATTGGCTTTCTTTTTCTGTTGAAGAGCTTTGGTTGTGATGTAGGAAAGGTGAGAGCAGTGGTGGATGGTTGACTAACAGTGGTTGAAATAACTGGTGTCTCAACTGCTGTTGTCATTACAACTACTGATGTATCAGCATATGTCTTCTGCTTTTGAGCAGGGGTTGTGATGGCAGGGGTTTGAGTGGTGATGAGTGGTTGACTAACAGCAGTTGGAACAACTGGTGTTTCGACCACTGTTGCCATTACAACAGATGTTGTAACATCTGTTGTCTTCTGCTTTTTGGCAGGAGGTGATGATGGGGTAGCAGATTTTGATGGTGATGATGGTTTTGGTGTTGTAGACACAGATGGTGGTGGAGCAGTAGTTGTGGTGGTGTGTGGTGATGTGGTGTGTGTTGATAATGCAGTTTTAGTTTGGCTATTTTCTGGCTCAACATATATACCATCATCAATTCCCTTTTTCTTCCACTTGATCTTCTCCCCCTTTTTGGCATTATCTGGGAAGGGTTCATTCATGAAGAGAACAGTGGATGGAACTTTTCTAGAGGCACTTTGAATGTGAGCTTTGATAGCTTTGATATCTGCCTGGGTATCTTTGAATCTTGATTCCACCATATTTGTCAGCTTTTGAACATGTATAACATGCTGCTGATCTGCCATCTGCTTTTGTCTTTCCAGCGGTGGTTGGAACATGTTCCATAACTCATTTGCAGCAGGTGCCTGTTGAGCAGGTGCTTGAGCAGGAGGAGCAGTGGATTGGGCTTTCTTAGCTTTTAACAACTGCTGCACCATATCTTTTATTTCAGCAACAGAGGTTTCAAGGTTTTCGACCTGCCCGTCAATTCCTGATATTTTGAATCATCACCTGAATTAACAGGATCATCTGAATCCCCACCAGCAGTGGTTGTACCAATGTGTGACTTTGGAACTGAATTCCAGAAGTCATTCATTGATGCCCCTAGTTCTTGGTATTGGGGACCTCTTTCTTCAACACTAGATAACCTTTTGAGGGTACCAGAGGGCATTACATACTCAATAGTGGTTATCATAGGTGATATTGTAGAAATTGCCTTCAAGGGAGTCTTACTAATGAAACAACTGCCCAAATGCAGATCTGTTGATCCAACATTTGTAGTTGCTGCTCCGCTTGAACTACTGACAGGAGTTACTTGTAACTCCTGTAGTGTAACCTCCTCAGTTGTTGCTGGGATAACAGAAATGTCAACATCAGACCCAGTCACCTGTTGAAGTATACTCTCAGTGATAGGTGTTTGAGAGGAACTGGTTTGTGTCTGAGTAACATCAGCTGCATGCAACAAGGGTATAGTGGATGGTGGTATTATGTGGGGTGAGGGTAAAGGGGTTGAAAGAGACATGTCCTTGGGATCAAGACTGTGGAAGATGGATCCGAGTGGGTCCAGAGCTTCATATTGTGGGGTCCCTGTGCTTACAACCTGATCCTTTCATGAGGATGCAGGAGGAGTTTGAGGCAAGGGTTGAGATCTTTCTTCCATCTGTTGTGAGGAAGTAGCAGCAGTGGTTATTGGTGACTTTTGTGCGGTCACTGGCATTGACTCTGGGATCTCATCTTCTAGAGTTGCCTTTGGTTTGGGTTTGGTGGGCTTTCTGGATGTTTTTCTTTTTGTCTTTTTAGTGGTGGCAGGTGTGGGTTTCAAAACAGTGGGTGTGCTGCTTTGATCTCCTGGAGCAGTGGGCTCAGCAGCAGATACCTGAGGAGCAGTTTCATCTGCAAAATTCTGCTCAGGCACCTCTGCTTTTGTTTTTATTGGTGCCAACATTCTTGAGAATGTTTCAGGTGTTAAACAGTTTATTTTGAAAAGAAGCACCTTGTTTGGGCAAATCTACATCTTTCTCTACAAATTTTTGTTCAAAATAGTAGCTTAAAAATCTTGGAAAGAGCAGAAATGCCTTATTATCAACGTTTTTTTACCAAATCATCAAATATTTCCTGGGAGTAATTAAAGTTGTTGGGATTGAACCCTAACAGAGGAACAGATAATGTAAAGCCAAAACCGGATCCCATCAGTAGACACTTAATAAGCAGCAGTTTGCTCTAATCTTTCCCCTTGACAGTGGTTATCCAACAACTGATGAATCTTGAAGTGTTGCTCAAATACAACAACTGATAAACCAAACTCTGATGATTATCTAACAACTGCTGAAGACAAACTCTGTTGCTCTATCTACTGCCGTCTCCTAAGTACTGTTGAAGATTCAAGCACTGCCCTCTCAAAGACTGATCACCTTTGAAGAAAGCACTGAAGACTCAACATCTATGCTAAGGCTACAACAGTGGAACGTGAAGCAGTAGTTTCCTTATGTTTTGTACTTTAGTGATTATCAGATGTTACATAACAGTAGTTTGTATAGAACAGTATTTATAGTTTGTTAGGTCGTTAGATGTCACTATCATGGTGACGTCAGCTGAAGCATATCAGTAGTTTGGTTTGCCTATAAGTATGACAGTACTCTGTACTATTACACTTGATCGTTTTGAGTGAGTTTTTCTCCTCAATTCATCCTTTCATCTTGTGCAACCAACTCTGGTGTATCAGGCTAAGGGGGAGTTTAGATTGTAAGCCTGCACTGTAATCTTTTGCTTTTATGTAAATCTTTTGACTCAATGAAAAGAAATTGTTTATCAATCTACACTTTCCTTTGTTTGTGTTTACAAAGTTTGCTACTCATTTCCACTGCACTTATTCGTTTTATGCAAACAAACACAATCACAGACAGTCTCCGATCCTAACAATTGGTATCAGAGCTTGGACAGTCAAATTCGATCTTACAATCAATTTGACATAACAGTTCAGCTCAAAATTCATTGATACTAAGGTTGGTTGTATTCAGTTGAAAAACAGAGTAACGAGTGAATCTGGTTAAATGAATATTCAAATACTCTGAAAACCAACCAAGATGTCATATGACACACAAATCTCACACAACAAGTGTTTTCATGCATATGTCACTCATAGTTTGTAGATCTGTAAAATATCTGATAAATTATGGGATCGTTCGATGCTTTCAAAATTGATTTCAATTGTTGTTTTGATATTTGTGATGTTTTCAATAAACAACTAAAGTATGTACCTCAGTTCAGCAAAACTTGTGTTCATCTAAAACACTAGAATACTGCTGAAAAAGAAAAGAGGGAATAAAGCTTTGGTCAAAATTTCTCACGTGCTCAAAGACAGGTTGAGTACCTTCAAAAGGATCAAATCAACTTTGTCAAAAACACATTGAGAAAATAAGATGTCAAAACAGTCCTAATCATAAGTAATGTGAGATCTGTAATAAAACATGCTCAAACATGGTCAGATCTCTCAAAACATTGCTTCAAAACGATTATGGACAAAGTATGTTCAAAATATAATCTCCTAGTGAGTATTTCTGAACATATGAATAAACGGGGTATAAAGGGAAAAGGAAAATGAATAAATCTTAAAGTGTGGCTATCTCAAACTTTTGAAATCAAAAGCAAAAGAGTATAAGCATAAAACACTCTTGAGGTTCAAAATAGATCATCAGTGGTCATTATACAACTATGTGCATTCATAAATACAGGAATTGCTCTAGTAACAATGGCATCTCCAGTGATTGTACTTAAAATGAATTTCAATCAATTGACAAGAAAATGACCCAAACAATGGTCAAGATAACTTGAGAATAATATGATCATGAATTCATTGGAAAACTGTCAGATCCTTTTGATTATTTTCAAAATTTCCTTTAATTTTTGTTAAGGAATTTTTTTTCTGAAATAAAAACCAGATATATTTTATTCTTTTATGAAATTATTTTGTTCTTTTACTCATTTTTAATAGTAAAAGTTCATCTCTGGTCTGGATGTAATTACCTTGTTTTTGTGTGTAATTACTATCCCTAAAACTGGTCATAAGGAAATGACATACATACCAAGGTCATTTTAAGCTCAAGTTAGGTTTTCACTGATCATAAATTGATTGCAAATGGACTTAGACTACTGAGATACTCATGCTCTAATTCTTGTAATTAGACACAAAATGAGCAGCTCTAGTAGAAATGCCTTCATCATCTGGGATGCTGAACCATTGTCTAAATAATAGACATTTGGCAAATCCTTGAACAAAATTCCATGTAGATAACTGTTGACAATTTAATCTTGATAATTTACATCTAAAATGTATTTTGTTAAGAATAGCATCTCAAATGCTCAACAGATGTTAGATAAGATACTGTGCCTTCACAAAGCAAAATCAAGTTCTACATCTGAACAAGCAGATGCTAACATTGTTTGTCAAAAGTTGATATACTGCTGCACTATCAGTTGTTGAACCAATCTTCTACCACTGTTGTTTCTAAAATGCTATTGTGCCTTAACATCTGTTCTCTAAAGTCTGTCCACTGCTAAAGTGTCAACCTCTGTTCTCCAAAACAATGATGTTTAAAATCTTTGTTACAACCACTGTTTCATTTTATTACCGTTGTAACTACTGGTGCTTGACTCATCAGTAGTTGTCAAAAAAACTGTCCTTCATTATTTACCATTCCATCAGATGTTTGACACGTGGTCAATTTTTAGCCTTCAGATCAAAAATAACCGCTGCCACATCAGCAATCACTTTTTCCCTGAATAAAAGCCTGATTAAATCCAAACAGGGTTTTACTGTCGAATTGAATTCCAAAAGTTCTCTTCTCATAACAGTTTCCCTTTCATAACTCCAAAAACTTCTTCGATCTTCTTCATCCAAAATGACGAAACCAATATCGAAGTCAAAATCAAAACCAGCATCTTCTTCCGCAACAGCAGATGCCACTCAAATGGCTGCTGAAACACCGGAGATTCGCTACAAATCTCCACACAACTATGTAGGTATACTCACAAAACCTACCGATAACCACACCTTCGATTCCATCCTTGACATCCTTTCTGCATCAAAGTACAAAACGTTGATAACAGCAGACGCTCCTATTTACCTTGACACCCAGAGAGAGTTCTGGAAAAATGCCACCCTTGAAAAACAAGGAGATATCATCGCCGCAATCAACTCCTCGATACAGGGTAAGAAGGTAAATATCTCACCAAAATCTATCTCTGAAACCTTTAAACTCGATGATTTAAATGGAAAAACCTCTTTTACAAAAGACGAGTTGGTAAAGGATTTCATGAAAAGGGGCTATGCAGAACAACCAAACAGGGACACCCTACAAAAGGGTTACTTCCCTTCTGCACCCAGATTTTTATTCCACACACTGCTCATGTGTGTTTCAAATAAAACAACGTCCTTCAATGAGATACCAACAAAAATCCAATGCCTGGGGTATGCAATTTTGAACAATGAAAACTATAACTACTCCCAGGAAATATTTGACGATTTGGTAAAGAACGTTGATAATAAGGCATTTCTGCTCTTTCCGAGGTTTCTAAGTTACTATTTTGAACAAAAATTTGTCGAGAAAGAGGCAGAAGTGCCCAAACAAGGTGTCTCACTCAAAATAAACAGTTTAACAATAGAAACTTTCTCAAGAATGATGGCACCAATAAAATTAAAAACAAAAGAGGGTGAGCAGGTTTTAGAAACTGCCACTAACCCTCAAGAAACCAATGCTGAGCCCACTGCTCCAGGTGATCAGAGTAGCACACCCACTGCTCTAAAACCCACACCTGCCACCACCAAAAAGACCAAAAGAAAACCATCCAGAAAACCCACCAAACTCATAACAAAGGCAACTCTGGAAGATGAGATCCCAGAGCAACTGCCAGTGACAACACAAAAGTCACCAGAAACCACTGCTGCTACTTCCTCACAGCAGTTGGTAGAAAGATCTCAACCCCAGCCTCAAACTCCTCTTGCATCCTCACAAAAGGATCAAGTTGTAAGCACAGGGACACCACAATGTGAAGCTCTAGGTCCACTCGGATCTATCTTCCACAGTCCTGATCCCAAGGACATGTCTCTTTCTACACCCATACCCTCACCAATCATATTACCAAAATCAATAATACCCCTGTTGCATGCAGTTGATATTGCACAGACACAAACCAGTTCCTCTCAATCACCCATTACTGAGAGCATACCTCCACAAGTGACTGGGTCTGATGTTAATACCTCTGTTATCCAAGCAACAGTTGAGGAGGCTACACCCCCTGAGTTACAAGTAACTCTCGGTGGTAGTTCAAGTGGAGCAGCAACTACAACTGATGGATCAACAGATCTTCAGTTGGACAGTTGTTACATAACTAAGACTCCCTTGAAGGCAATTTCTTCCATGGCAACATCGGTAACCACCAGTAAGTTATCTTTAGCTGCTGGTAACATCAAAGGTTTATCGGTTGCTGAAGAAAGAAGTCCCCAGTACCAAGAAAAAGGGGCATCAATGGATGACTTTTGGGCAACGGCTCCTAAGTCACACATTGATACAACCACCACTGGTGGGGATTCAGATGATCCTGTTAAATCAGGTGATGATTCAAGATACAACGAATTGACGGCCAGAGTTGAAAATCTGGAATCTACAGTAGCAGAAATAAAAGATATGGTGCAGCAGCTGTTAGAAGCTCAAATAGCCCAATCTTCTGCTCCTCCTGCTCAAGCACCTGCTCCACAAGCATTTGCTGCAAATGAGCTATGGAATATTTTCCAACCACTGCTTGAACATCAGCAACAATTGGCTGCTAAACAGCACGCAAATCAAGTACAAATGCTGACCAACATGGTGGAGTCTCGGTTCAAAGACACTCAAGCAGACATCAAGGCTATAAAGGCCAGCATACAACAGAATGCTCCAAGGGAGAAAGGCCCATCTACCATTTTCTTCATGGATACACCCCTGGCAGATAATGCCAAAAAAGGGGGAGAAAACCAAGCTGAAAAAGAAAGTTATAGAAGATGGGATATACTTTGAACCAGAAAAACCCAACACCACAAAAACTTCAACAGCTGATACAACAGTAGTTACAAAAACTGCTGTCAGTAGTCAAACAGCTGCCATCTCATCAACACACACACCTCCAACACACACAACTACTATTTCAACACACACCACCACAACTACTGTTCCATCTCCATCACCATCTGTGTCTATAACACAAAAACCACCACTATCATCATCTACAATCACATCACCACCACTGCCTCCTGCCATAAAGCAGAAGACAGCAGATGTTATAACATCTGTTGTAATGACAACAGTGGTTGAAACACCAGTTGTTTCAACTACTGTCAGTCAGTCACAATCACAAACCACTGATCCACCCAAAACATCATCAGCCTCTCCTCCATTAAAAAGGAGAAGGGTTTTCATTCCTGATGATGAGTCACCACCACCATCACCACCATCACATCCTTCATTCCCTGCTCAAAAGCAGAAGACATCTGCTGACACATCAGCAGTTGTAATGACAGCAGAAGTTGAGACACCAGTTGTTTCAACAGTTGTTAGTCAACCATCCACCACTGCTCTATCCTTTCCTATATCCCAACCAAGGCTCTTTAGCAGAAAAAGAAAGCCTATTACTGCCGATGAAGGGATACATGATCCAAATGCTGAAAAATATCCACTAGAGCTTGATGCCATCAAAAATGAGATGAGACAGTTTTATACAGAAACAGATCCTTCAAAAAGAAAATTCTCCTCACTCATTGGCTACATAGCTCCAGAAGATATAACTGATTATCTCAAGTTAAAGGCTAGGCAAGCTAAAGTTAAAGCTAAGGTTGACAGTGAAAAGGAAAGACTAAGCGAAGTAGGCATTGCTAATAGACTGGAGTTCTACCTTGCAAAGGTTAAGCAGATGGAAGAATTTGCACAAGAGCTAGAAAAAGAGAAGGCAGATCAAAAGAACAAATTGAGAGAACAGCTTCTAGCCTTCATCATGAAAGAAAAGTTCTATCCTGCTGAAGAATCCCAGTTTAAAGAATGGCCGTTAGTAGCTTTGAAGCATGAGGCTGAAGTATAAAAGAAAGAAATTGAGAGAACAGCTTCTAGCCTTCATCATGAAAGAAAAGTTCTATCCTGCTGAAGAATCCCAGTTTAAAGAATGGCCGTTAGTAGCTTTGAAGCATGAGGCTGAAAGGATCCAAAAAGTCATAAATGATCCTTCAAAGAAGAAAACTGCTCCAAACTGGAGTAAGTACAAAAGGCTCATTGCTGATCTCACTGCTGAGTATAAAAGAAAGAAAAGGGAGTTGGTGGATGCCAAGATAGACGCTGCTGAAGCCATATCAAAATGGTCTAGGCAGCAAACAGATGAAGCCTATGAAAGGCTGAAGAATAGAAAAACTGCTGAATCAAGGGCTGCACAGAAACGAGAACAAATGTTGAAACTTGAACAGCAGATAGACAACCTCAAAACAGTGTTGAAAACAGCAGACAACCTTACACTGCAACAGCTGACTGAGGCAGAGGTTAAAGAAAAAGAAGTAGAGTACTTCAAAGACATCATCATAAAAATGGGTCTGAAAGAAGGCAACTCAACAAACTTCAGAGCCTGTTTGAAAAGGCATTAAACAAATCTGCATCACCAAACACTGCAACAAATACTTCAGAGATTGACAGGCAAGAACTCATTGAACAAGAAACTGCAGATGACATAGCTGCAGCAAACAATGTCATTGAAGAAGCCCTCAAAAGAATGTCTGATAATTTGCATGTGTTTTCAAGGCCATCATCTCTCAACTCATCTGGAAATAAATCTCTCCCAAGAAACCCATTAGGCTTTAAAATACTAAAGTGGATGTCTGATCAAAAGACCCACGTATTGACTTTGGTCAGAGCCAATGGTGAGGTGAAGCATATATCAAGGAAAGAAGCACTAGGCCTTAGTGTTCAAGATTTGCAGGATCTCCTTGAGCTTTCACTGTGCAAGGATGAAGATGACCAGAGTGCCAAAGAATTTAAAGCTGAATTCAAAGAACAAGCTAAGGCACTCTTGATGAGTAATAAAGGTCCAGAATAAGGAAGGGTTTTGGCATTATCTGTTCCAGGGGAGATTGTTGGGATTGAACCCTAACAGAGGAACAGATAATGTAAAGCCAAAACCGGATCCCATCAGTGGACACTTAATAAGCAGCAGTTTGCTCTAATCTTTCCCCTTGACAGTGGTTATCCAACAACTGATGAATCTTGAAGTGCTGCTCAAATACAACAACTGATAAACCAAACTCTGATGATTATCTAACAACTGCTGAAGACAAACTCTGTTGCTCTATCTACTGCCGTCTCCTAAGTACTGCTGAAGATTCAAGCACTGCCCTCTCAAAGACTGATCACCTTTGAAGAAAGCACTGAAGACTCAACATCTGTGCTAAGGCTACAACAGTGGAACGTGAAGCAGTAGTTTCCTTATGTTTTGTACTTTAGTGATTATCAGATGTTACATAACAGTAGTTTGTATAGAACAGTATTTATAGTTTGTTAGGTCGTTAGATGTCACTATCATGGTGACGTCAGCTGAAGCATATCAGTAGTTTGGTTTGCCTATAAGTATGACAGTACTCTGTACTGTTACACTTGATCGTTTTGAGTGAGTTTTTCTCCCCAATTCATCCTTTCATCTTGTGCAACCAACTCTGGTGTATCAGGCTGAGGGGGAGTTTAGATTGTAAGCCTGAACTGTAATCTTTTGCTTTTATGTAAATCTTTTGACTCAATGAAAAGCAATTGTTTATCAATCTACACTTTCCTTTGTTTGTGTTTACAAAGTTTGCTACTCATTTCCGCTGCACTTATTCGTTTTATGCAAACAAACACAATCACAGACAGCCTCCGATCCTAACAAAAGTTTTCATTGTTTAAAATTGCATACCCCAGGCATTAAATTTTTGTTGGTATTTCATTAAAAGATGTTGTTTTATTAGAAACACACATTAACAGTGTGTGAAATAAAAATCTGGGTGCAGAAGGAAAATAACCCTTTTGTAAGGTATCCCTTTTTGGTTGCTATGCATAGCCCCTGTTCATGAAATCCCTTTTCAACTCGGTTTTAGAAAATGAGGTTTTACCTTTCAAGTCATCGAGTTTGAAGACTTCAGAAATAGATTGTGGAGAGATTTGAACCTTCTTACCCTTTATCGAGGAGTTTATGGCTGTGATGATGTCTCCTTGTTTTTCAAGGGTGGCATTTTTCCAGAACTCTCTCTGGGTTTGAAGATAAATGGGAGTGTCTGCTATTAACAAAGTTTTATACTTTGATGCAGATAAGGTATCAATGATGGAGTCGAAGGTGTTGTCAGTTGTGGGTTTTGTGAGTATACCCACATAATTGTGAGGGACTTTGTAACGGATTTATGTGGTTTCGACGGCCATTTGAGTGGCGTCTGTTGGGGTGGAGGAAGAAGATGGTTTTGATTTTGACTTCGATTTTGGTTTCGTCATTTTTGATGAAGAAGATCGAAGAAAGTTTTTGTGAAGAAGAGTGGGAAACTGCTTTGAGAAGAGAATTTTTTGGAATTCAATTTGACAGTGTGAGCCCCTGTTTGGGTTTAATCAGGGTTTTATTTTAGGGAAAAAAGTGAATGCTGATACGGCAGCGGTTATAATGATCTGACGGCTAAAAGCTGACCACGTGCCAACCCCTGATGAAAGAGTAAATAATGGAGGACAGTTGTTTTGGGAGGGCCACTGATGAAACAAATATCAGTGGTTACAACGGTAATAAATGAAGCAGTGGGTGATTTTTACCATCAGTGGATGGCATATCAGTGGATACAACACTGATTTTGAACATCAGTGCTTATCAAAGGAAACTGAGAACAGGGGTTGACTTTTAGCAGTGGACAGATATTAGGGAGCAGATGTTAAGGCACGACAACAATTAAGGGAGAACAGTGGTAGAAAAATGAGGACCATTTGTATAACAACTGTTAGTGCAACAATGGTTTAACTTTTGACAAATAATGTTAGCATCTGCTTGTTCAGATGTAGGAATTGATTTTGGCTTGGGTGAACACAATATCATGTACAACATCTGTTTAGCTTCAGGAATGCTATGCTTAACAAAATACATTTTACATGTAAATTATCAAGTTTAAATTGCCAGCAGTTATCTCAGAAATCTTTGTTCAAGGTTTTGCCACATGTTCAGTATTTCTGGCAGTGGTTTAGCATCCCAGAGATGAAAACTTTTCTACTAAGGCTACTCATTTTATGTCTAATTATTTGAATTAGAACATGAGTATCTTAGTATTTCAAAATCATTTTACAATCAATTTTTGATTAGTGATATACTAACTTGAGCTTGACATGACCTTGACATGTGTATCATTTCCTTTTGATTAGTTTTAGGAATAGTAATTTCTCACAAAAATAAGGAAATTACATCCTGACCAGAGATGAACATTTTACTATTAAAAATGAGTAAAGGTCCAAAATATATTATTAAAAGAAAATGAAGTAATATATCCGGTTTTATTTGAGAAAAACACCTTAAGAAATAGTTAAAGGATGTTTTAAAAATAACATCAAAAGGATCTGACAGCTTTTCAAGTAAGAACATGATCATAGCATTCTCAAGTTATTTTGACCATTGTTTAGGGTCATTTTCTTGACAATTGATTGTAAATTCTCCTTTTAAGGACAATTACCGGAGATGCCATTGTTACCTGAACGATTCCTATATTTGATGAAAGCACACGGTTCCATGATGACCACTGTTTACCTAACTTTGACCTCATAAGTGTTTTATGCTTATACTCTTTTTCTTTTGGCTTCGAGAGTTTTGAGATAAGCACACTTTTGAGTTTTGTTCATTTTCTTTCTTCCCTTTTTACCCTTCCCATTCAAAAGTAATAAATTACTTACTGGGAGGTTTTTATGAAAGAATCCTCAATCCAAAATCATTTTCAGCAATGTTTTGAGAGATCTGGCTACATTTGTACATGTTTTATTACCAGTTCTCACATTACATATGATTTGGACAGTTTTGACCCCAGATTTTCTTCATGTGTTTTAACAGAGTTGATTTGGTCCTTTTGAGGATTCTCAACCTGCCTTTTAACACATAAGATTTCATGACTATAGTTTTATTTCCCTCTTTCTAAGTTAGCAAAACACTAGTGTTTATTATGAACATAGGTTTTGTTAATCTGAGGTTCATACTTTAGCATAAAACATGATGAAATCATCACAAATTCCATAACAACAGTTGAAATCAATTTTAAATGAAGATATATCACAGTTACCAGATAAGTTTCCAGATCTGGACACTGTGAGTGATTTGTGCATGACATCACTTATTGTTTGAAATTTGTGAATCTTATCACATCTTGGTTGTTTTACAGAGAATCAGATTCATCATTTTGAACATGATTTCACTTGCTCTGTTTTTCAACTAAATACAATCAACCTTAGTATCAATGAATTTTGAGCTGAACTGTTATGTCAAATTGATTGTTAGATCGAATTTGACTGTCAAAGCTCTGATACCAATTGTTAGGATCAGAGGTTGTCATGATTGTGCTTGTTTGTAAGAATTTGACAAATCAATGAATATAAAACAATGTAAAGTGCAGCGGAAATGGATACAAACTTTGTAAACACAATCAAAGATGAGAATAGTTTGATAAACACATGCTTTCTCATTAAGTTGAATGATTACAATGAAAATCTAAAGATTACAAGCATGTTTACATAACTAAACTCCCCCTCAGCCTGATACCCCAAGGTTGATTGTACAAGATGAAAGGATTGAATTGAGGAGAAGAACTCACTCAAAACGATCAAGTGTAACAGTACAGAGTACTGTTACATTTATAGACAATCCAAACCACTGAAGCATCTCAGCTGACATCACCATGAAAGTGACATCTAACAACCTAACAAACTATATCTACTGATCTATACAACTACTGCTTTGCTAACTACTGATATTGCATTACATTACATGAGATGAAGAAAACGGCTGCTGCATCATTCTACTGCTGTGAACCCAGCAGTACTTATCATGATCAGCAGTGCTTGACTCAAGGCAGCAGATTGAACAGCAGGGCTTTTAGTCTTCATCAGTCCTTGAATAGAACAACAGTTGTAGGTCAGCAGATGTTGATAGAAGCAGTACTTTGGAGTATAGGAGATGTTGGAACCATAGTCAAGGGGAAAGCTTATAGTAAATTGCTGCTTATTGTGAGTCCACTATTGTGATCCAGTTTTGGCTTTCATTATCTGTTCCTTTGGTAGGGTTCAATCCCAACAAATTCTTTTAAGGATTCATTAGAAACTGTTTCGCTTATAATGTGAGAAATTCAATCCATTTTAACCGTGAAATGTTGTTTAATTTTGAAAAGAAGGTGTAGAAGTCAAAAATTATGGTGAAATCGAGCTGATTTGGCAAGAACTCTTCCTCCTGAGCTCTGATACCACTTGTAGGATCGAAGAAACGACCTGAACGAGTCTATAAGAAGAGTTCT
This sequence comes from Helianthus annuus, assembly GCF_002127325.2. Taxonomy (NCBI): domain Eukaryota; kingdom Viridiplantae; phylum Streptophyta; class Magnoliopsida; order Asterales; family Asteraceae; genus Helianthus; species Helianthus annuus. The sequence continues at coordinate 58,881,979 of NC_035435.2, read as the reverse complement.
AATCCATATCAAAGGCGGAAACAATGATATAGACTTGTAAATAGCTTGATTTCCTCTTTAAATGTCTTGTATATTGATATAACACTGTTACAGATCGAATGACACATCGGCAGCAGCTCGGTACCGGAATCCAATAACGTTACAAATGACTTGGCACATCAGGTATATATAGGGGTGGGTATTTCGTACGAAATGACCAGGAGTTCATTTCGTGCGAAATAGCTAATCGCTATTTCGTACGAAATGATTCTTTGTCATTTCGTGTGAAATGACTTTCCTACCCTTTTCTTGTTTTGCGTGCCCTGATCTTTCTAAACAAATACAAGACTCGATACAAGACGAGGTCGACAGACATATGCACCAATAGGATGTTTATCTAAATGTTAACAAAATGAAAAACAAGAATGTTTTGGCATGATCGTATACTGATATGATTCTCTTATCCTCGAAACTCACAAAAAGAATGTCTCTATATATTTTCTTTCATTTCTTAGTTTCTGCATCTCTGTTTATATTTATTTACTGCTTTCAGTCTTTAAATTTGAAATATTCAAAATTCCAAAAAGAGTTTAAGTGTGTTTTAATATAAACTTTATAAATTCCAAAAAGAGTTTAAGTGTGTTTTAATATAAACTTTATAAAAGCCAAAAAGATTTTATTTCTATATTGTCTTTGATTACCCGATGTTGGAACTCGAGTCTTCGTTACCTGAAATCTGATCGAAACCAAAACAACTGAATCTTCATAAACAGTCGAAATTTGCAAGTTTTGAAAGTTAAAAACCAAAATTGAATAATTTGTTAAACTTTTAAACTGCCAGATGGTAGTTGATTGAAAACTGGTCACATGTGTGTCGTTTGTTTATGTTAACTATATTCCAAGCGGTTGTTCTCATTACTTGTTTAGCTTTCTTGTATGTGCAGATGCGACATTCAAACCAGCTAAAGGCGAAGAGAACGTGTTAGATAACAAGCTTCGGAATGAAGCCACGACATGGATGCACTCAAATGACCAAGATGATCGAGTTGCCGCTGACCACTCATCAATGCCACAAGGATCTAAAGTATTGAAGTTCAAAAGATTCGCAAGCATCATTCAAGGGGGAGTTTGTTGATACACTCCCTGTTTGTAAAACGTGAAGACCTTTAAAGATCCGACAATGTGAAGAACGAACCATCACGAGCAGCGTCCAAGGGGGAGTTTGTTGATAAACTTTGTGTGGACGCGACTCGGTTCGGTTCGACTCGGTTAGGTTCGGCTCAAGATCGACGTCGCGATATTCCTCCGTCGTGCGACCCAGAGTTCGACACGCGAAGAACGAAGAGCCGCGAACCTTCCCGGCGCCACATCACCATGACATCACCATGTTGATGTCATGTGAAGACTTTTCATGTGAAGACTACATGTGAACGTGAATTCATGAGTTGTGAAACTGTTAATATTGTTTGCTGTTTCTTTTCGGTTGTCTGCATATTGCAGCTCCTCCGCGAAGAACTGATCACTCATGTGCCGAGATCCATTATCACGAACAACATTCTTCGTTGATAACACATTATGGCGAAGAACCCAGTCAAGTGGCGAAGAACTGTGTCACGAAGAACCCAGGTTCTTCGTGGTCTCTAAGGTATTTCGTCAACATGTTTCGTCGCTGCAGGTCCTTCGTCGACCTGTAGTATATATATACACATCAGACTGAAGGAAAACAAGAGACACCAGATAACAGAGAAAACTGAGAGAGTTTAGTGTGAGAGCTTTATATTGTATAATCTTGTAACCTGAACTCTGCTGATATACAAGTGTGAGACTAGAGAGAAAACACACTGTATGAACACACACACACACACACTGAGAGTTTACAGAGATTGTGAACACTGTTTTGTAATGGATACATATTAATATATCGAGTGTTAATCGTTGAATCGTGTTTGTGTATTTCGTGTTCTAACTTGGTTTAACAACCGGTTTGGATTCCGCACTCTCGGGTTTGTCGAAAAACAGGGAATAGGTTATACTCGATCCTCCGGGTGGACCTACAGGACCTATGATTGGTCGCGGACTTAATAACCTCTATACTTGAGTAGCTTAGAGTTCCATATGGTGAACTACACTAATTTGACGATAACGGCCCTGATACAAGAATGCTAAGCCTCGTCACCGAATACTATTTCTTTTGATAATTCCCCTTGATATAACCCTATACCCAATATCATCAATCTGAAGTATATCACATCTGATAGATGTCACACTTCGATAAATCGATTACATCAGAGCTGGGTGTGATCCGAGTGGTATCTTCATTGCATAGCGGAAGTGTTTGAGCAAAGACTTCTATAAATGAACGCCACTAAGTACTCGAATTCCGATGGGTTCTCCTATTCCAACCGTTCTGTAGTTTGAAATTGTTACCTGAGAAAGAACATGCGAGAAAAATCAACATAAAGTTGAGCGAGTTCATAGTTTGTTTTGAAAAAGATTTTAAACAAATCTTTTTGTTCACCGGTTTAAAAGTTGTTGAGAAAATATAGTAAAATCATTCCCTTTGGCATGTCATGTGAAAACCTTGTGTTTGTAAAATTGTATATCCGTCAATTTCCGCGTACGACAAAGACAACATGCCCACATGAGCCTATAATCCACCCCGTGCTAGAAAGTGCCTCTCCAAACCGCTTACTCAAGGCGGTAAACTAGCAGGCGGTTATAGTTCCAATGAGTAGCGAGGACTTCACTGTACAGTTTTAAGCGACCCTACGGCCCTTAGTGACTAGTGGACCATCCAGTTCCTGTGTCTTCGCGTATTGCACGCGTGTCATTAGGCCTAGCCCATGTCATTGGGCCTAGCCCATTTTATTCGTGTTATTGGGCTTTGCTCATTTGAGTCTATGTGCAGGATGATGCGTGTGTAGCGTGATATATTTTTATTTATATTTTAAGCCCTTTTTAACACTTTAGTTAAGTTTTAAATTTATAAAACACGATATTCTACTAACACTAAACACACATATGGGCACGTGCACCCATCGTGAGCGTAGTATAGCATTGGTAAGATACCGAGGTCGTCCAAGGACACAAGAGCTTTTAGTACCGGTGTAACACCACGTAAAAACATGTCCAATTATGTGAAGACACGTGTCCTAAACCCTAATCATGTGAAAGATTGGGTATTGAAGGACTAAAGTTGTAAAACGATCAAAATATGAAACCAGAGTGACTAAAAGTGTCATCATGCCAAACGTGTACCTCTGAATGACCATACGCGAAGAATATACTCTTAAACGAGCAATAAATTGGATATAAGAAGCCGTTTATGAAAATAATCGAAAGATTTCAAACTACAAGGGTTAAACGTGTCAACATGTTAATTCTTACCTCTGAGCGACCTTTTAACGAACCCGAGGCTTCGTAATATTCAAATATACTCCCAAGAATAAGTGATATCAGTTTCACATGGTTTCGAGATCGTTATGCGCAAACTTTCAAGAAGAAGGGTTAAAAGCGTCATAATCTACGTAAGTTTGCATTTACGCGCATAACTTACGTTCTGACCATATTCGGGCATCCAAAGATTTTTGTAGTCACTAAAATATTTTATTTTAGTGATCGGAATGCTAAAATACCATTCGTCGCGTAATTTGGATCGTTTCGCGTCCGTTCGAGTTTCGTCGTAATTAGACGAATAACGCGACCGTACGACCAAACGAACCGACATCCAAGATATTTCCAAGCATATTTTGTGTCCCCTATACTTTGACTACCTTGTAGAGCCTTGAAAATAATTTAACGGAGGTTAAATGTGCCAAAAATGAGCGTATGCAAGTGCAGGGACCAAACCTGTTAAATTTGAAACTGGTTGCTGATTTTGTGAGCTTAGGCGGGCCGCGTAAGATGTCTCTCATTCTTACGCGGGGCGCGAGAGTTTGCCCAGCAACAGAAAGTTGATTTTCAGCAACTGTTTGCAAATCCAGGGGTTGTTCTTGCAAGTTCTTTGTGTAATGGCCAAGTTAATACCTCTCCAAGGCATATTAGTTGGCCCTTAACACTTGTATGGCTGTGATTTCTTCCTTGGTGGCCAAACAAGCACTTGTCTTGATCTTGTTTCTTCACCTCAAGTATAAATAGCTTGGCCATTCATTGTTTCAATTGCTCACTTCATTCTATCTTCTCCTCTCTCAAAATTTGGAGTTTCCTGGCCATAAAGGGAGCTTCCTCTTGTATAAAAGATAGCTAGGACCCTATGTAAGTGTCTTAGCCCTTCCTTAGTTCAATTTTATAGTTTAAAAACCGAAAAGTCAAAGATATCGTAAATTAGCTTTTACTCTCGGTTTAATCACAAACGGTCCAACCACTATCCGAATCAAGAGTGGTTATGTGATCATAGTTAGGTAGGCGATTAACCCTTAAAAAGGCACCTCCTAATTATTTCGTTTGCCTAGTTAATTGTCGGGTCAAACTAATAAGTTAAAAAGTCAAACTAACTAGATTTTTAAATAATGATTTAAACAAATAAAACATAAGTTATAAATTATATTTTAACACTCTAATAACTTGGTAATTATTATTAGAACATGTCTAAGCATGTTCAACCCGACAATTCTGAGTTTAGGGTCGGTTCGCAACCGAAAGTCGCGTAGATTGACTTCTACGTTGGCTTTTGGTTATAAACCGAATTAGACTAGTATGCTACTGATTTTAGGTTCCGTTGTGATCATAATATAATGTAGCATAACCCTCTAGGGTTATATTATACGATCATACTAGTAATCCAAGTCTTATGCAAGTTTTCGTTAATATACCGTACTTTAACTATTATGCCCTTTTTAGCAAAAATAAGGTTTTTGACACCAATAAGCTTTCAAACAACTTAGGTACTGATATGTTAACATGTTAAACATATTTAGATTTTACAAGTCTGATCATAAACTTAGTTTGCGTATAATGTCGTAAATTGTGCTTTAAAGTGACCAAAATGCCCTTTAGGCGCATAGATCGGTTTTAAGCATAATTTCTTATACCAAACTCATTGCCTATTGATTTAATATCATAATTAGGATAATTTGGGATATCAATTCAGATTATAAATTGAATTTATGCATAAGTGCTTGTATTGTGTTCTTAAATGACGATAATGCCCTTATGACACACAAAATGGTTTTAAAGCATGATTTTCTTACAAAACCTTTTTCCTACTGATATGTTATATTAAATTACATATTTTGGTCATATAAACCCGACCATAATATCAGTTTTACTAAAAGATCGCATACCTCGTCATTTAACGACTTAAACGCCATTTCGGCGCGTAGTATGGTTTTAAACCATAACTACCAACCAAGACTTGTTACCTACTGATTTTATATATCATATTAAATATTTTTCAGTAGATATATATTATAAACTCGGATTCCCAAATTAGCCTTCAAGACTATGTGCGAAATTACTAAAACGCCCTTACGGAGCAAAGTTTGGTTTTAAACTAAGAAACACACATATGTTTGATATCATACTGATATTATATCATAAATAAAGTGTTTTCAAAGAATGTTTATGATCGTAACATCAGATTGTACTCAAGTTCCTTTTATACGTCGTAAAATGACCAAAACGCCCTTATGAGGCATAGTTTGTTTTTAAAACCTAAACGGGCATACAAGTTGATATCCCACTGATATTATAACTTGTTGAAAGTATGTTGGTATATGGAACTTGTTCATGACTCATCTGGTTACTCGTTATTGCTTATACGCGTACGGTTAGACTTATACATCTAGTTTATGTAAGTTTGCCGAAACGAGTTTAATCTTATCATTTAAACTTCAAAATCCAGAATGTGTTTAGTTTACCCATATTATACAAGTTCTCGTACTTGTTGGGCCTAAATTACATTCTATTCCAGCCATCGATTAATCTAGCGTATCGTACCGTTTCTAAAACTTTAAGTTAGCCGGTCTAGGTTCATGACCTAAATAAGACTCGCTAACATTCTGAATTGGTTATATATTACCATTACTCCAGACTAGAGCCACCCGGTAAAAGCTACCTGCATTTAGATAGATTGGATACGACTGAGTTATTTTGCTGTGAATCAAGTATTAGCTCAGGTAAATACTTTTAACTTATTTTCCCTATACGGGCTTGGGATACGGTATCATAAAAATACCGTTTGGTCGGGTATGAGATCATTTAGTCGGATTGTGATTTAATAAATCTGCATAACCCGTTTTAATCTGTATTGTTTGATAACATAAACATTGGGGGTTAACGACCGTGTCCTGGATATCCTCGGCTCATTAAAGTTAAAAATGGCCACGACCTATGCACGGGGTGTAGGCATACACCCGACAGATGCAAATGCTGAAATATAAATAACCCACATGTTGGGGATAACTCCTTCGTGGGTTTTGTAAGTGGTGAGTCGGTTAATCATGACCGGCTTCCAAACCGGCCCCATATGTATGACAAACATGTGAAACAGTATACAAGATTGTATTTAAGATTGTCTCAAGTTATAAATGGTTTGTGCCTTGTGCCCTTAAATTAATTTTCATAAACTCTTTTCAAAAGAGTCGGTTAATTGTATTTACCAGTGAAAACTGACATATTTTCCAAAGACTAAGTGGTAGGTACTACTCGTAATAGGCTGGGAGTTGCTCGGTGTCGAAAAAGAGGATCTTGCAAATCCTTAAAGATGCCATAAAGTCTGCTAAGCTTATTTATATACATTCTGTAATGATCCTCCTGTGGATTTGATATTACAGAGTCGTCTATAATAAATACTTTGACATTTTCAGACAATTGTGTTTGTAATAATATTTTTATATTCCAAGACTTCTGCTTTGCTATTCTGTGTATGTTTGACCATGATGATATCAACTACATCATGATATTCCCCACCGGTGATATGTGGAAAAATCGGGGTGTGACAGGTTGGTATCAGAGCCAACATTGAGTGAATTAAACACTAATCTTTTGTGTTTAATCTCAATGACACAGTAGCATATTCCTTAGACCTTTTGAGTCTAAACTTAACATAGGAATGCTCTCATCCCTATTAAGTAAGCATTGTTTTCGATTTTATGTATTTTAAATAAGTCACCAAGCAAGGAAGCCGTTGATGGAATTTCTCCTCATCCGAAGCTAAGGAATGGCAAGCTTCATAACACAGCTAGAATAAGCATGCGACTGGTGTGCAAGAAAGACCTTCATGGACTCATTCCTAAAACCAAATCTATTGAATTGCAATCAGACTTCAGAGTCCATACAGGAAGTCCCTGAGGCTCAAACTTTAAAGTCTGTGCCAGTGGAGTCCATACCATGTGGTCCTTGAGGCTCCCGTTTTGAAAATAATGCTAGTAATGCTGATGATCCTTATTTCTTACCTCTAAATTTTGGAATCCCAGATTTGGATTATATCAGTCAAAACCTAATCCGTGATCCATATCATTTCCTTAACCATTGAATCCTTGAATTCTACTTTTATAACGGATCCCGATTGGAATACTTACCTTATTTACTGAGGACTTCAGTATCCCTACCGTATATGGTAAACAAAGAAGAGAAACAATCGAAATGGAGCAAGGAAGGCGTTAGAGAATCCTTCTTTCATAATATTCTTTGTCTTTTAAGTCCTTATAAGGACCTATCTCTTCTATTTAGTCTCTGTGTGGACATACCTTTCGACTTAAGACCCTATATGGGCATTTGCCATTAAAGCCTTTCATGGACATTATATTTCAATATAGTCAGTCCCTTGAGGACATTTTATTTCAATAAAGTACCTCAGTGGGCATACTATTTCAATATAGTCCTCTCACGGACATATTATTCCATCAAAGTCCCTTTGTGGACATGCTAAATTACGAAGTCCCTTATTGGACATGATATTTCATCATAAGTCCCTTTAAAGACGTATTGTTTCATTAATAAGTCCCAGTGAGGACGTGTCTTTTGACATAAAGTCCCTGTGAGGGCATCTGTACAGCAAAGCCCTTTTGTGCGCATGCTGTACCAATATAGTCCTCTTATGGACATGTTATTTCATTAAAATCCCTTTCGGAATACGCTATTTTGAAATAGTCCCTTTTGAGGACATTGATATTTCATTATAACCCATATATAGATTTACAATATTTTGTAGTCCTTATACGGACTTATATTTTTCCTCTTAGTCCTCAATGGACAAATATATTACTAAAAGTCCTGATTAAGGCACTATTGTAAATTCCTAATGATTTATGGGAAGATTTTCTTATATAGGTGTTTCATATCATCCTTTATCTATCGATCGTCCCGATTTTACTCGAACTTTATTGATCAGCTGAAAAATTTCAAAAGATCCTCTTAATGGTATAACCTAGCCTATATGTTTAAGAACATGGCTGTTGTTGGTGCACTACATCTGTTGATTCCGTCTAAGGGTCTAGGATCAGATCTTACATTGTATTGTATAGCATAGGGCACGAAATACGAGAAATCAAGTGTTTGTATAGGTTTTATAGTCTAGGATCGCTCATAGGGTTATTAGGTGTTTGGATCGCTTATGTGTCATATGTGGGCCGCTTTTGTGTACAAGTCTGGACCGCTCATGTGTCACATGTCCACATGAGCGGATCCAAGACACTATATATAGGTGTGCTTGAGCGATCCTCAGTAGTCATTCCTTGTATTCCACGCCGAAGCTCTGCTGGTGTGAAGATTGAGCTGTAAATCGTTTCAAATCAGTAAAACAAGCAGTTAGGAAGAAGTACTAGCTATATCTACTTGCTTTTCTTATTATTCCGCATCTGAATTGCAAGAGACAACCTCTGAACGACTCGTTCGGGTCAGCAATCGATCCTACAAGTGGTATCAGAGCTTGGGAGGAGGTTTTCTGCAGATTGTAGCTGTTTTCATCATTTCTTCTCACTTTTACACCTTCTTTTTCTGATCCGGGGAGATTTCACAGTTGAAATTCGATCAAATTCTCACAGATTGTGTGTAATAGTGCTTAGTCAAACCCTTGGAATTTTTAGACCGAAATTCAGCTTAAAAACAGTTCAAAATATGTTCGTAATGTGGACCGCTCAAATGACGTCATCGTAAACCGCTCGTAATTCACAGTTTTGGATCGCTCATTCTATCATTTCTGGATCGCTCTTAGTTCAATCTTGGACCGCTCGAAAGTTAATTTCTGGACCGCTCGAGTGTAATTCTTCTGGTTCGCTCCAAAGAACATTGTGTGGATCGCTCATTTGGTTATTTGTCTGGATCGCTCTTTTGATTAATCAGTCTGGTCCGCTCGAACGGACACTATTTGTGAACCGCTCCAAAAACAACTACTGGATCGCTTATTTGGATCAAGCTTGGATCGCTCAAGGGAACTGTATTAGAATCGCTTTTCTGTCAATAGTCTTGAAAATCGTGTTAAGTCAACATGAATTCCGAATTTTACAACGCATTTGCAACATCGACTACTCCAGCTGCAATTGCTCAAGCAATGAACTTAGAAAATGAGACGGGAACGAGTCAAAAGCCCCCTAGATTGATGAGCATTGAGGAGTATTATGGGTGGAAAGATAGGTTTGAAAACTGGGTTCAAGCAAATCATCTTAGATCATGGGAGTGCATATTGAAGAAGTACACATTACCTAGAACAGAGTTGCAAGTTATTAAAGAGATATCCGAGTTTACTGGGCAAGAACGAGCAATGTATAGAGCAGAGAAAATGATGATCAGTTTGTTGCAGCAGGCTATTAAAGAAGATATATTCATCTTGTTACAGCACGACAAAACTGCTAAGTCTATTTGGGATGCATTAAAAGTCAAGTTTGAGGGAAGCGAAAACATGATTAAAAGCAAGAAAGCTTTGTTAAAGAAAGAGTTCGACCTGTTTAGTAGTTTGCCAGGAGAGGATACTAAAAAGTTAATTGAAAGATCTTGTCACCTAGTGCGATCGTTATCGATGTTAGGAGTTGAAAAAGGTCAGGAGGAATGGGTGGATAAGTTGGCAGATGCGTTACCTCAGAAAGAGTGGGGAACGTATTTGATGATCTTAAAGAATACTGGTGTGTATGATGGGCTGACAATTTCACAGTTTATTGAGAAAATTGAGAGTCAGGATCTTGAACAACAAAAGATCGCGAGGATGAATAGTCTGAGTGGTCAACAAGATGTGAAGATGTATTATCGTGGTAGTATTCCAGCTACTGAATCTGAAAGAAGTCCGAAAATTCAAACCGCTTTCAGTGCTGGTGATTCATCTGAGAAAGCTGATCAGGGCTCGAACAAGAGTAGCAGCGGGTTTTCATCGTTTCCAAGTGTGAATCCGAAAGAGACTAACACAAGTTTTCAATCTCAAAGTACAAAAACTGGAAACGGATATGTGATTCAATGCAACATAGCTCTCAACCTACCAGAAGGTCAAAGCTTTTCTGAAGACACTGCGAAAGATCATATGGCACTTCTGGGTTCAGTTCTGTTATCCTATGAAGGTCTAGTGGCTGGTCGGATCGGAAATCCTATGCTCACTAAAGAGGATTACGATCAAATAGACGCTGAGGAAATGGAACTTATGGATATCAAATGGTGTCTTGCAAGTGTTCTTCGTCGGGCTGAGAAATTCAAAACCATTACCGGGAGAAATGACTTTTTAGATGCTCATGTTTCAACTTTAGGTTTTGATAAATCTAAAGTTACTTGTTTTCGATGCAGGGAAAAAGGTCATTTCAAGCGGGAGTGCAAAGGAAGAGAAGCTAGCGGAGCACAAAATCCATTCGGGAAAGATGATTATTATCGCAAAGCTATCTATCAGCAAGTTGGACAATCCCAAGAACCTCAGACTGCTCATGGGAGAAAGATTGAAGATCCTAAGAGAGCATGTTTGGTAGATTTCAGCTGGAGTGATTACATATCATCTGAAGCCACAGAAGCACGCATTATCGATCAAGATGATGAGAAACTACCTGAAGGTTTCAGTTGGGATATGTTTGTGGATAAGAAGGGAGAGTTCAAAGCCTTCATTGCCAAAATTGTCCGAGAACCAAATTTGTTTGCTACTTGGATGAGATCTATCGGAGAGAATGTGAAAAGTGAAGATGAAAAGTCTGTGTCATCTGATGAAAGTTCAGACAGTACTGATAAACTTTCAGAACACTCTGGAGATGTTTCAGATAGCTCAGATGATAGCATACAGAGTTTAGATGAACTTGATCAAAATGAAAATGTTCCAGAAAAGGAAGTTGTTTTTGACAAAACACCGTCTGATTCTGATATATCAGATGGTGATTCTGATAAATCTGTACACTTAGATAAATCACCTGATAACAGCAGCAGTGATGATGAGAAAGAGGAACACATAAATATTGCAAAATCTCATTTGTCTCCTGAAAATTTTCACTTTTATTTTGCAGAAAGAATGAAGAAACTGAAGGAAAAACAAGCTGCAAAAGAACAACAATATGAATCTGAAGGTGATGTTCAGAATGTTGAAAGTGTTGATGAGAAGGTTATCAAGGTAGAGAAAGAAGTAGAAAAGGTGATTGAAGTAGAGAAAGTGATTGAAGTTGTAAAAACAGTCGAAGTTGAAAAAATTGTTGAAGTCGTCAAGCCATGTGAGAAGTGTTTGGAAGCCTGCAAAGAATGTGCAGCAAAAGATGACATCATAGCTAAGTACGAGAAAAAGAAAGAGCAGTTATTGTTCAATATCAATTATGTGAAGGAATCGTACGACGTGTTGAACAAAACAGTAACTGGTCTCCAAACAACAAACTCAGAAAGAGAACAGGCGCTGACAATGATGAATGCAACTTTAATGTCGAAGCAAAAAGCTATAAATTTTTACATTGAAGAGAGTGCCAAATGGAAGCAAGAGTTGGAAACTGAAAAGATTGAAAATGAGAGAATTAGGAGGTTATTGTTGAGTTATTTGTCACACCCCTTTCTGCGGCGGAAGCACGAGGTGTGATCATGAAAGGTTCTCATTGCATACGAAAGGTAAACATACTATATGCTCGAAAATAACTTTAAACATTACATTACCGAAAACATAAGTCAAGTGTTTACAACACATGATAGCATATTGTCTTAAAAGTTACAACTTTATTTAACGATAAACAAAGCGACATCCACGAGCATGCGTAGGACCACGCGCACATCCACCTTTAGTTACCTGAAATACATGTGAGTTTTGGAAAAACATCAACATAATGTTGGTGTGAATTCATGCAGTGATTGTTTTTGAATGTTTAATATCCTTGAATGAAAACATAGTATAAAACTGGTAGAATGAATGATTGTTTGAATGTAACTCGTAAAACGTATGTATAACTGGGTACTATGACTGTTTGAATGTGTGAGTTTTGCTAGTGTTTTGCAAGGCCACTAACATATGTCACGACATAGGAAGCCACCAAACCTAGGCATTTTTGTCGACTTGACTGAGACACAGAAGCACTCGTTGGTAGAAGTAGGCCAAGAGTGGGGTTGCCTGAAACCCATTAGATCTAACCTTTTGTTCCGCGGTCTGAATGTATACGTTGATTAATGGTGCTTATGGTACCCTATTCGAGACATGGTCTGGAATGTTTCACTTGAATGTTTTTGTACCCATCATAACATATGCAAACAGTATTCAATTTGTGACATGTATTTCACCCCCGAAGTGTAAAACAAAAACAGTTAAAGAAAAGGGGGAGCATGAACTCACAACTTTGCGTTCCTGTGCGTCGTAAACTTCACCGGATTTGCTTAATTAACGTCGTAACCTATACGCGTTTTCTTAACGTTAGTCACTAGACTTACGTCGCACAAGTTCAGTCACTCACTTTTGTGTATATTTTCTTGTGTTAAAAATATTTTATATTTTTAACTAAATGTCTTACTTATATTATTTTCTCACGAATAAATATAAGTCTTTTGTGTTTTGCACTTTGCACCCGAATTATGTGTCTTGTATATTGTATGTGTATTTTCATGTTTATACTCCTCATGAGTATTTAGTGTATTTTTACGTCTTAATACGCTAGCTCGTATAACACATACTATATACACTTAGCACAGAAGTTGGTGATAAAATAATATATATTTTTCTCTCAAAAATATACATACTTATATCCATTTTTATTCTTGAAGAAATCCTCATTTCTTATCACCAAAAATTAGGGAAACCTTGGTAATAATCTTAATTACATTTTTAGGGAATAAGTTTCTCAAAAACTTATATTTTTCTAAGTGTCAAAATTTATAAAAATTTTGACAGAGTTTCCCCTAAAAATGAAGGTTTCCCATGTTTTCAAAACATGTGTTTATTTTCTTTTAAATCGTCAATAATCACCAACAACAATTATCAACAATAACCATCAACAACAATCACTAATTTTCCCCATTTCATGAACTCGAATATTTACAAAAATGTGTAGTAATTTACTAGCACATTTAGTAAGTCTTGTTATCTTTAAAAATAAGTTTAATTTCTTAAAAACTTTATTTTTAAAGAATATGAAGTTCCACAACTTCTAGTCGGTTTTTACGAAAATTATTTCTTTGTTAAAACTTTTGTTACACAAGTGTCCACACACTTGTTTGTTCACAAAAATCACTTTTGTTTGTGTAAGATCCGGTTTAGAACATGTGATTTCTTTTGACGCTTGGTCTTTTGAAAATACCACTTGTAGATACATAGATCGGCTAGTTTTAAACATTATTTCACAAGTAAAAATACTTTTACACAAGTTCATGATTCGTGTGTGGTAGAGTTTCACCCTTTAACCCTTGTTTCATTCAAAACAGCCTTATGTCATGATTCATGATCATGACCAACCCACGTTAAATGATGATCCGAGCTACCACAACATAGATCGGGTCCAAATAATCACACAAATCAATTACTACAACATTTACACATCATATGAGCTTTTAACCATCATTATTTATGTTTTTAGTAGACTTTAATGCATTAAATTGCAAGATTCCGAGTTTTAACCGTTACATATCATATTAACCACTTCAAAATAGTTCAAAAATGTGATTTAAGCAACATACCACTAGCTCGAGGCTAGGGAAGAATCTACGCGCAAAGGAGGTGGATAAAAGCTAGAGAAAGAGGTCCTTCGAGCTCCGAGTGCACCAAGCCTTCTTATGCGTGACACTTGACACTTGTATGATGTTGGAATGTGAAGAACAAAATCGAAAAATATGATGGATGATCAAGGGGTGTTCGGCCGAAAGTTTTTGAGGGAGAGGAGAGAGTAGTTTTGTGGTGTTGGGTGGTGAATTGTCTAATGTGCCATCTCAAGGTATTTATAGACATTCCATATGGCATATTCCTAGCATATTCCTGGCATATTCCTGGAATATTCCTAGCATATTCCTGTCATATTCCTGGAATATTCCTAGCATATTCCTGGCATATTCCTGGAATATTCCTAGCATATTCCTGACAAATTCCTGGAATATTCCTAGCATATTCCTAGCATATTCCTGGAATATTCCTAGCATATTCCTAGCATATTGCTAGCATATTCCTAGGTTTTCTGCGTTGTCTGCATTTTGCAGTGTAAGCACTGTGTCGCGTAGGAACACACGGTACGCGCTTAAACATGACAAAAAAAATAACGTTTTTAAGCGTTTTAACTTATTTTTTTTTTCAACACGAACCTGATTAAAACTAAATTTTAATCATAACAGAATATTTGTGGGATTAAATATTATCCGGGCGGCCATCAACGTTCGTTTCGCAGTTTTGTCGTAATTAGTTCTGCTCTTAAAGTGTGTTTCGGTGCCTTTTAGTGCGTGTTTTAGCTTTCGTAACGACCATAAATTAAACCCTGATATGTACTCTTGGGTTTTAATGTACCTTTGTCGTAGGACTTACAACTAGGCCTCAATTCTAATGTCTGACTGCTTTCTGCAGTTCCGTTGACACAGTGTGTCTTACCGGTGAGTTTACTAATATTTCTGACGCAACACTCTCGTTTTTGCATAAAGCAATATTTTGTAGTATACAACGTGCATGAATTCACTTGCTTAGCATCTAATCAGTAAATGATGGCATTTAAGCACATAATAGCAGTCATTAAATAATAATTAAAGTGTACGGAAATTACTGGTTTGGTGCCATTTGTCACAGTCTCCCCCCGTTAAAAGAATTTCGTCCCGAAATTCAGGATGGACTAACCCTTGCAGGAGTCTCTTTGAATAGGTGGGGATACTTTTCCTTGAACTGGTCTTCGCGTTCCCATGTGTATTCGGGTCCGTGCTTAGAGTTCCAACGTACTTTGACAAGCTTCACACTGCTCCTCCTGGTCTTGTTAACCTTCCAGTCGGTAACCTCAACGGGTTGTTCCGTAAATCGGAGGGCTTCATCAATATGCACTTCATCCATCGGGATGATCACGTTTTCTTGTGTTGGACTCTTCTTCAGGTTGGATACATGAAACGTATCATGTACTCCACTAAGTTCTTCCGATAACTCCAGCTTGTATGCCACGGCACCAATTCTTTTCAATATTCTGAATGGTCCGATGTATCGTGGATTCAGCTTTCCACGCTTTCCAAATCTGACTACGCCCTTCCAAGGTGAGACTTTTAACAACACTTTGTCTCCCACCTCGAATTCTACTGATTTTCTTTTCGGATCAGCGTAGCTCTTTTGTCGATCTCGAGCCGCCTTAATGCGCTCTCGGATCTGCGGAATCTTGTCGGTTGTCTCTTGTACTAGTTCAGGACCAACCATGCGCTTGTCACCGGCGTCTGCCCAACATAGGGGCGATCGACACTTGCGGCCATACAGAGCTTCAAACGGCGCGGCCTTTATGCTTGTATGATAACTGTTATTGTAGGAAAACTCAACTAAGGGTAGGTGAGTATCCCAGCTGCCGCCTAGATCCATGACACATGCGCGAAGCATATCTTCCAATGTTTGTATAGTCCACTCGCTCTGGCCGTCTGTCTGAGGATGGAATGCCGTGCTTAGATCTAGCTGAGATCCAAAGGCTTCCTGAAATGATTGCCAGATTCTTGAGACAAAGCGTCCATCTCTGTCTGAAATAATGGAGATTGGCACTCCATGACGCGTGACAATTTCTTTTAAGTATATCTCAGCAAGCTTTCCAGTGCTATCCTTCTCTCGGATTGGTAGGAAATGCGCAGACTTCGTCAATCGATCAACTATTACCCATATCATATCGTGCCCTCTCGGGGTCCTGGGTAATTTCGTTATGAAGTCCATCGAGATTTGTTCCCACTTCCACACGGGAATCTCTGGTTGTTGTAGTAGGCCAGACGGTTTCTGATATTCAGCCTTAACCTTAGCACAGGTTAGGCATTTACCAACATAAACAGCAACGTCGCTCTTGAGTCTCGGCCACCAATAGTACTCTTTCAAGTCTTGATACATCTTGTCCGATCCTGGGTGGATCGAATATCTTGATTTGTGGGCTTCATTAAGGATGACTTCTCGTAGGCCACCATAGAGCGGAACCCAAATACGCTTTTTAAAGTATAAGGCTCCCTCTTCATTTGGCGCCATGTACTTCAATGCACCTCGGAGGTATTCAGCTTTGCGGTTTTCCACCTTAAGGGCTTCTTGTTGTGCGTCACGAATACGTGAAGTGAGGTTCGTTCGAATAGTCATTTCCAATGCTCGAACCCGTAGGGTCTTAACTCTTTCCTTTCGGCTCAACGCGTCCGCTACAACGTTTGCCTTTCCTGGGTGGTACTTAATCTCACAGTCGTAATCATTTAGCAGCTCGACCCATCGCCGCTAGCGCATATTCAATTCCTTCTGATCAAATATGTGTTGCAGGCTTTTGTGATCTGTGAAGATTGTACATCGAGTACCATATAGATAGTGTCGCCAGATTTTCAAGGCGAATACCACTGCGCCCAGCTCCAGGTCGTGAGTGGTATAGTTTCTTTCGTGAACCTTCAATTGCCTTGAAGCGTAAGCGATGACCTTGTGGCGTTGCATGAGCACGCAACCTAGTCCTTGTCGCGAGGCGTCACAGTATACGACGAAGTCTTCTGAGCCTTCGGGTAGTGACAATATCGGTGCATCGCATAGCTTGTTTTTGAGTAGCTGAAAAGCTTCTTCTTGCTTAACACCCCAGTCATACTTCTTGTCTTTCTGCGTAAGGGCAGTTAGCGGCTGAGCTATTTTCGAGAAATTCTCGATGAATCTCCTATAGTAGCCCGCTAAGCCCAAAAATTGGCGAACCTCAATCGGGGTTTTGGGAGCTTCCCAATTCTTTATGGCTTCAATCTTGGACGGGTCTACATGAATGCCCTACTCATTCACCACGTGACCAAGAAATTGTACTTCGCGAATCCAGAATTCGCACATTGAGAACTTTGCGTACAGTTTCTCTTTCTTCAGTAGCTCTAGAATGGTCCTGAGGTGTTGCTCATGCTCTTCTTTCGTCCAAGAGTAGATCAGGATATCGTCGATAAATACAATCACGAATTTATCAAGATATGGTTTGCATAAGCGGTTCATCAGATCCATAAAGACCGCTGGTGCATTCGTCAGCCCGAATGGCATCACAAGAAACTTGTAATGTCCATAGCGTGTTCTGAATGAAGTCTTTGGTACGCTTTCTTCTTGTATCCTTAACTGATGATATCCAGATCGAAGGTCGATCTTGGAATAGTAGCTTGATCCTTGCAACTGATCAAATAAGTCATCAATCCTCGGTAGTGGGTACCGATTCTTGATAGTGAGTTTGTTCAGTTCTCTGTAATCGACGCACATTCGCAGAGTTCCATCCTTCTTCTTCACGAACAATACTGGGGCTCCCCAGGGCGAGAAGCTTGGCCTTATGAATCCTTTATCCAACAACTCCTGGAGTTGTGTAGACAATTCTTGCATCTCGGATGGTGCAAGTCGATAGGGGGCCTTGGCTACAGGAGCGGCTCCTGGAACCAAGTCTATACGGAATTCGACTTGTCGTTGCGGAGGTAGTCCTGGTAAATCTTTGGGAAAAACATCAGGAAATTCCTTTACCACAGGAATGTCTTCGAGTTTCGGCTCCACAGCCTTTTTATCTACAACATGTGCCAGGAAAGCGACACATCCTTTCCTTAAGCGCTTCTGTGCTTTCATGCAGCTGATGATTCGCAGAGGAGCGTCTCGTCTTTCTCCGTGTACGATGAGGGTTTCATCATTTGCCAAAGGGATGCGAATGATTTTCTCATGACAAATGACTTCAGCTTTGTTCTTGGATAACCAGTCCATGCCGACTACTACATCGAAGCTACCTAATTGGATAGGTAAGAGGTCGATGCTAAATTTTCGCTCACCAAGTTCTAGTGTGCAACCTCTAACAACTTTGCCCGATTCAACAAGTTTACCATTGGCTAGTTCTATGGAATAAGGAATTTCTAATCTACTAGATTCTATTCCAAGCGTACGTTTAAATTCCACGGACATGAAACTATAATCGGCTCCAGTGTCGAATAATATGGATGCAAAGTGATTGTTAACGAGAAACGTACCGGTGACCATGTTAGGGTCCTCGCGTGCGTTCCTTTTCTTGTCACCAGACGACTCAGCATGCGTCTCGGTCTTTTCTGTCAAGAGTACGAACGCCACTGCACCTCCAGTGCCGTCGAAGTTCAGCGGTTTGCAGTCGAGAAACTGCTTGAAAGTGCAGCTCTGAGCTGCGTCTCCTCCAGATGAATCTCCATTCCCATTACATCTTGCATTGCTTGGTCCTCCAATTTGTTCAGTACGGTTCGCCTCGTACTGGGCGATAGCTGCGGAGATTCTTTCCTCCAGTAGGGCGTTTAGCTCTTCAGCAGTTCTTGGAAGTGGGGGAGGAGGAGGTTGATCACGGGCGTTCACAGCTCTTCTGGGTGCCATGTTCCGACAGAACACGACCCAATAGGGTTTAGACATTTGTTTGATATCGTCTTACTAGACAATGGTAGTATGACATATACCCACATAAGTGACATCAAACAATCCGCTATTTAAATCAATTCATACAGCAGCAAGCATGTATAAATAGATAAATGTCGGCGGTTCTTGTCTTTATACCCTAAATTATTACTCCACCGAGTATTTATTAGGCTGGGGGAAGGGTGCTTACGTTTGACCCTTTTCTTGTACTGAGGGAATCTATACGTGATAAGACTTGCTGTGGTTTCTGTGCACTGAATTCCATAATTATGTATGCATCCATAATTACGTAACTCCTTGCACAGTCCGCACAGTTCGTTTCATCCTCGTATTTCTTCCTTCGGATGGGCCATTGCTTTCAGGTAAAGTCACATATACTTGTGACATCCTACTTCTAGGACATGCTAATTATCACACATAATTGCAAGTAATTTCTCAGTTAAGACAAGTGCTACTCCTGCACCCTAAGTCTCGTAGTATCCTTTCTAGACTCATGTAAACAGTATCAGGCAGTGGATGTCGCGGGATGTTTTATGCAATGAAAACTCTTTGAAAAATTGTTTTCGTGGTAGGATCCTAGAGATTGTAAACTAGACTCGAGAAGGAATCCTGGTTCACTACAATCGCAACTCTGATACCAATCTGTCACACCCCTTTCTGCGGCGGAAGCACGAGGTGTGATCATGAAAGGTTCTCATTGCATACGAAAGGTAAACATACTATATGCTCGAAAATATCTTTAAACATTACATTACCGAAAACATAAGTCAAGTGTTTACAACACATGATAGCATATTGTCTTAAAAGTTACAACTTTATTTAACGATAAACAAAGCGACATCCACGAGCATGCGTAGGACCACGCGCACATCCACCTTTAGTTACCTGAAATACATGTGAGTTTTGGAAAAACATCAACATAATGTTGGTGTGAATTCATGCAGTGATTGTTTTTGAATGTTTAATATCCTTGAATGAAAACATAGTATAAAACTGGTAGAATGAATGATTGTTTGAATGTAACTCGTAAAACGTATGTATAACTGGGTACTATGACTGTTTGAATGTGTGAGTTTTGCTAGTGGTATGCAAGGCCACTAACATATGTCACGACATAGGAAGCCACCAAACCTAGGCATTTTTGTCGACTTGACTGAGACACAGAAGCACTCGTTGGTAGAAGTAGGCCAAGAGTGGGGTTGCCTGAAACCCATTAGATCTAACCTTTTGTTCTGCGGTCTGAATGTATACGTTGATTAATGGTGCTTATGGTACCCTATTCGAGACATGGTCTGGAATGTTTCACTTGAATGTTTTTGTACCCATCATAACATATGCAAACAGTATTCAATTTGTGACATGTATTTCACCCCCGAAGTGTAAAACAAAAACAGTTAAAGAAAAGGGGGAGCATGAACTCACAACTTTGCGTTCCTGTGCGTCGTAAACTTCACCGGATTTGCTTAATTAACGTCGTAACCTATACGCGTTTTCTTAACGTTAGTCACTAGACTTACGTCGCACAAGTTCAGTCACTCACTTTTGTGTATATTTTCTTGTGTTAAAAATATTTTATATTTTTAACTAAATGTCTTACTTATATTATTTTCTCACGAATAAATATAAGTCTTTTGTGTTTTGCACTTTGCACCCGAATTATGTGTCTTGTATATTGTATGTGTATTTTCATGTTTATACTCCTCATGAGTATTTAGTGTATTTTTACGTCTTAATACGCTAGCTCGTATAACACATACTATATACACTTAGCACAGAAGTTGGTGATAAAATAATATATATTTTTCTCTCAAAAATATACATACTTATATCCATTTTTATTCTTGAAGAAATCCTCATTTCTTATCACCAAAAATTAGGGAAACCTTGGTAATAATCTTAATTACATTTTTAGGGAATAAGTTTCTCAAAAACTTATATTTTTCTAAGTGTCAAAATTTATAAAAATTTTGACAGAGTTTCCCCTAAAAATGAAGGTTTCCCATGTTTTCAAAACATGTGTTTATTTTCTTTTAAATCATCAATAATCACCAACAACAATTATCAACAATAACCATCAACAACAATCACTAATTTTACCCATTTCATGAACTCGAATATTTACAAAAATGTGTAGTAATTTACTAGCACATTTAGTAAGTCTTGTTATCTTTAAAAATAAGTTTAATTTCTTAAAAACTTTATTTTTAAAGAATATGAAGTTCCACAACTTCTAGTCGGTTTTTAGGAAAATTATTTCTTTGTTAAAACTTTTGTTACACAAGTGTCCACACACTTGTTTGTTCACAAAAATCACTTTTGTTTGTGTAAGATCCGGTTTAGAACATGTGATTTCTTTTGACGCTTGGTCTTTTGAAAATACCACTTGTAGATACATAGATCGGCTAGTTTTAAACATTATTTCACAAGTAAAAATACTTTTACACAAGTTCATGATTCGTGTGTGGTAGAGTTTCACCCTTTAACCCTTGTTTCATTCAAAACAGCCTTATGTCATGATTCATGATCATGACCAACCCAGGTTAAATGATGATCCGAGCTACCACAACATAGATCGGGTCCAAATAATCACACAAATCAATTACTACAACATTTACACATCATATGAGCTTTTAACCATCATTATTTATGTTTTTAGTAGACTTTAATGCATTAAATTGCAAGATTCTGAGTTTTAACCGTTACATATCATATTAACCACTTCAAAATAGTTCAAAAATATGATTTAAGCAACATACCACTAGCTTGAGGCTAGGGAAGAATCTACGCGCAAAGGAGGTGGATAAAAGCTAGAGAAAGAGGTCCTTCGAGCTCCGAGTGCACCAAGCCTTCTTATGCGTGACACTTGACACTTGTATGATGTTGGAATGTGAAGAACAAAATCGAAAAATATGATGGATGATCAAGGGGTGTTCGGCCGAAAGTTTTGAGGGAGAGGAGAGAGTAGTTTTGTGGTGTTGGGTGGTGAATTGTCTAATGTGCCATCTCAAGGTATTTATAGACATTCCATATGGCATATTCCTAGCATATTACTGGCATATTCCTGGAATATTCCTAGCATATTCCTGGCATATTCCTGGAATATTCCTAGCATATTCCTGGCATATTCCTGGAATATTCCTAGCATATTCCTAGCATATTCCTGGCATATTTCTGGAATATTCCTAGCATATTCCTAGCATATTCCTGGAATATTCCTAGCATATTCCTAGCATATTCCTGGAATATTCCTAGCATATTCCTAGCATATTCCTAACATATTCCTAGGTTTTCTGCGTTGTCTGCGTTTTGCAGTGTAAGCACTGTGTCGCGTAGGAACACACGGTACGCGCTTAAACATGACAAAAAAAATAACGTTTTTAAGCGTTTTAACTTATTTTTTTTTCAACACGAACCTGATTAAAATTAAATTTTAATCATAACAGAATATTTGTGGAATTAAATATTATCCGGGCGGCCATCAATGTTCGTTTCGCAGTTTTGTCGTAATTAGTTCTGCTCTTAAAGTGTGTTTCGGTGCCTTTTAGTGCGTGTTTTAGCTTTCGTAACGACCATAAATTAAACCCTGATATGTACTCTTGGGTTTTAATGTACCTTTGTCGTAGGACTTACAACTAGGCCTCAATTCTAATGTCTGACTGCTTTCTGCAGTTCCGTTGACACAGTGTGTCTTACTGGTGAGTTTACTAATATTTCTGACGCAACGCTCTCGTTTTTGCATAAAGCAATATTTTGTAGTATACAACGTGCATGAATTCACTTGCTTAGCATCTAATCAGTAAATGATGGCATTTAAGCACATAATAGCAGTCATTAAATAATAATTAAAGTGTACGGAAATTACCGGTTTGGTGCCAGTTGACACATTATTCTACCTCTGATTATCTTATTGATCGTGTTTATCCAACTGTTGTAGGTATGGAAGCTTTTCAAGACGAGAAGCCGAAAGAAAAGAAAGACTGTGGTAAGAAAACAACTGTTAGCTATAACAAGTGTCCGCCTCCAATTTGGGATGGGTATTCACCTAGGAAACCAAATGAGGAGCAACTTGCAAAAGCAGTCAATATAAAGCTTAAAACCGACACAACTGACGTCTTACCAGAAAACATTGATGTGACGTTTACCTCATCTGATACTGATCATGAGTCTGAATTAATCAAAAAGGTGGTCGATCAGGTGTTGGATACTGATGAGGAGACAGAGTCGAAATCTGAGTCTGAAAAGCCAAAGTCGTCAGTCAACAGTCAAAATTCGTTGGTTAAACGGTCTTATAGTAAAGAATTTTTGTTATCAAAGGCAGATTTGAATGATGAAACATTCGAAGTTGTGTATACTTTGAATGTTTCTGACAAATTATATTACAACAAAGAGTTTCCGATAATGAGTATCAAAACAGAATTAATCAAGAAAACTTTTAAACTAATAGAGGTTAATATTCCTGAATTAAAAGTTTTGAAAAGTTTTGATAAACCTAAAAAATATACTTCTAGAGTTCAACAACGTCTAAACAAGAAAAAAGGTTACAATTCTGGTTCTGGTTTTTCAAAGAAACTTAACCAAAATCGTAGCTACAAAAAGAAAGGTTTAGGTTTTGTTCCACCAGAAAATTACAAAAATGAGAACAATTCTAAATCAAACACTGAATTTGTGACAGGTGGAAGCTCTGAAGATGAACAGCAGAAATCATTCTGGAAACAATCAAATCAAGAGTTTCTTGCTGAGAGGAGAAGGAATGGAACTGGAGTATTTCATCCGAGAAATAATCAAACCTGTTTTAAATGCAATGAAGCTGGTCACATTGCATCGAATTGTCCGAAGGATATCAAAGCAAAACAGGGAGTTTCTCAGAAGTTGAAAGAAAAAGTTGTTGAAAATTTTGAAATTTTTGAAAATTTGAAAAATGAGGTTGGGGAATGTTCAAAGAAACATTTTTACAAAAGAAAAGGAAATGACAACCAAGTGTGGGTTGCAAAAAAGGTAGAAGAAAAGGTCGGCAATGAATCTGGTTCCACAAAGCCAGAAGAGCCACAAGTTGTGAAGAAAATTTCAGTGAATGATGATGTTTTTCCATCACTGAAGTTTGAGGAAGTTAAAAAGAAAGTGGGCAAAATTGAAATTTCAAATCAATTTTATGATGATGAAAAAGAATTTGATGTCGAGAAAACATTCAATGGAAATGTTAAGAAAATATTTGGGAAAATGTTGAGTGGGAAAGCTAAAGGGGTAAAAGATTTTTACACAACTACAAAGGCGACATACAACCCTACAGCTGAAGAGTTGAAAGCCCTCAAGTCTGAGAAGACTTGGAGAGAAGTTTATTTCCCAGAATAGTCGAAGGACTACGCCGGAGATCCCAAGTTTATATCGTGGATCAGGACTCGGCGTCATTCTAGTTTTTGACGTATTTGTTTGAATGATTGTGATTAATGTTTGAATGTTTGCAGGATGAAGGACTACGCCGGAGCTTCCAGGTGGTTAATTGCGAAGCAGGAATCGGCACTTTGATTGGTAAAATGGTGATGTAGACGTAACATTCCTACAATTGGTAGTCTTTGGATATTTACAAGTGGTAATCTTGATCCCACAAGTGGTATTTGTGGTTAAATTTTGAGATGCTTGGATACTTTGAAGTAATTACATTTACAAGTGGTACAGAAGGTTATTAAATGCAAATGGTAAATCAGGGACATTAAATTGTACTTGATTTACTATTCATGGCAAAAGATAGATAAGATGATGAACCACATCCCCGTTCTTAAAGTTGATAAACCTACAAGTGGTTGTTATCAACACAAATTCATTTTCCGAAAAAGTCATTTCGATTAAAACAAACTTAAGTGTTTTGAAATCTAAATGAGAAAATGGTTTGTGATAGGGGGAGTTCAGATTGTTTATGCCTAGTGAATGACGATTTGATGTGATTCAGTGTCAGTTGTCAAGTTTCTGTACAGTTCTTTTTTATGTTTCTAGTGGGTCAAGAGTTTAGAAGTTTTCAAATTTTCTTTAAATTGTGTTTGCATTTTAGGGGGAGTAGGGAAATTTCAGAAAATCCAAAAACATTTGAAAATTTGAAAAAGCCAAAAACATGATAAAATTCGAAAATGAGATTTGTTGCGAAAAAGAGGAAATGATAGTACATCAGTGGACTATCACGGCACGCTAAAGAATTGAAAAGTTTAAAAAGTGTTAAACAATCTTACTGCGGATGTGTCAGTAGATTTTCGCACATTTAGTAAATTAAAACGAGATATAAACCTAACTCAAACTTGCTTAATTCGTGGGTAACTATTCTTGAATATATGGGTAACCCCCGAAATCTTGTTTGAAAGGTCCCATATTCTGAGATACTAGGTCTTTATGCTCAGTGATATCTGGGGTATTATCCCGGGACTTCTGCTGTATGGAAGTACTGACCTAGTCCCCGGATAATACTTTCTGCTAAAGCTTTGAAACATAAGCTTCGCCCTCAGCATGCTGATGAAACAATAAAATTGATAGTCGCTGCTGTTGAAATGCAAAAAGATCCTCTAAAGGGGGCCCACCAAAAGTCGAGCCGTCATCTCTCTGCTGAACGGAAGTTCTGACCTGAGCTCTCACGGTTTCGCATTTAACCCCTTTACAGATATCAGCTGTGGTATACTCACCTGTAAGACTGAATATTTGGGATCTGGATACGGGAGTATATTCAAGTGGAGTGATACACAATTAAGTTTAAGTCTCTAAAACATTAATGTCATATCTCGAATCGATTGAAAATTGTGTTAAGAATTTAAGAGGACAAACATACTGACAATCTAGGTAAATTGTTTAAAGCTTAAAATGAAATCAAGCTTAACGGTGTTGGTGATTTGTCTCATTAACTGATATGATCCTCTTGCATGAACTCACAAAAATATTGATTGTAAATATTACATTTCTATATGTTTGTATTTTCATGTAGTGTCAAGATATATCTCTCAGAAAATCCAAAAAGATTTTGTGTGTGTTTTAGCATAAAGTTTTGAAAAAGTCAAAAAGATTTTCGACAACTGATGTTGGAAAACTGATTTTCAAAATTCCGAGTGCTAAACATGATGAGCAGAATTTGAGGGGGAGTGTTTGTGTAAATCTAATTGTTTTCATTAATTCTAATCTTCTTCAACTGGTTCATCATAAATTGTTTTGAGGAGAGTTATGTGTTAGTATATAGTGATTTGAAATGTTAGTGAAAGAAATTTATTTCTAGGTTGAGATTGTGCAGGTAGTCAAGTTTCGATCCTAGAAATCAATTCTGAAAAATGAGTAGAGTCAGATTCTGTTTCTGAAGATCACGTCTATTGTTGATGCTGATGAACTTAAGGAATCAAGAGATCTGATCAAGAGAATTAGAGTGATTTAAAGCCAGGCAAAGATCCTGAAGATGTTACTGAAGAACAAATGAATGCCAGTAAGTCGAGAGGGGGAGTCTGAAGATTGAAAAAAGAGAAAGCCTAGAGACTGATCTAGACTAAAGATGTGAAGACACAACTTTGAAGTCAAGGTGTGTTGGCGACT
This sequence comes from Helianthus annuus, assembly GCF_002127325.2. Classification (NCBI taxonomy): domain Eukaryota; kingdom Viridiplantae; phylum Streptophyta; class Magnoliopsida; order Asterales; family Asteraceae; genus Helianthus; species Helianthus annuus. Next base: position 58,855,560 of record NC_035435.2, on the reverse strand, counting down.
CCATCAACATCTGAGGGGGAGTCTGTTGGTGCACTACATCTGTTGATTCCGTCTAAGGGTCTAGGATCAGATCTTACATTGTATTGTATAGCATAGGGCATGAAATACGAGAAATCAAGTGTTTGTATAGGTTTTATAGTCTAGGATCACTCATAGGGTTATTAGGTGTTTGGATCGCTTATGTGTCATATGTGGGCCGCTTTTGTGTACAAGTCTGGACTGCTCATGTGTCACATGTCCACATGAGCGGATCCAAGACACTATATATAGGTGTGCTTGAGCGATCCTCAGTAGTCATTCCTTGTATTCCATGCCGAAGCTCTGCCGGTGTGAAGATTGAGCTGTAAATCATTTCAAATCAGTAAAACAAGCAGTTAGGAAGAAGTACTAGCTATATCTACTTGCTTTTCTTATTATTCCGCATCTGAATTGCAAGAGACAACCTCTGAACGACTCGTTCGGGTCAGCAATCGATCCTTCAGCTGTGATGGTAAAACCCTCTTAAGATAATTAATCTTTGTTAACATCTAAGAACATGTAAACATTCCTGGCTGTGTGACTTGAGAAACCACATTAGCTTCCAAAAGTACTTGGATCTTTCCAAGCCACCTTTATAGCCTAAATGATCAATATGAATCATGGCTAATAACGTCGAACATGATGTACACATCAAAACATCCATATGAGATGTATACTTACGGGTAAAGATGTATCTATGACAAAGATAGTTTTAATTCATAACCTCTTGCCAATAGGGCAAAGGACTATGAAATTCTTCCGATTCGAAGGATCACTGATTATGTTTTAAATTGTCCTTGTGACAAGGCCTTTTGTGCCGTCCAAAAGTCCTTTGAGACAAGCCTTTGTGCTATATAAAATGTCTATACAACATTGACAGTTGTGACTTATGTCCCCTGTCTAATAAATACGAAGGAATAGATTCCTATTAAACGCCAAAAATGGTTCATTCAAAACCTAGGCAAAACATAATCAAATAAATTTCATACTATCTTATTGGCCTATATGGTTTATTTACATCATGGCTATTTAATCATCAAATTCGACGATTCGCTATATAACTAAATTATTATTACTCGATTTATAGCCTTCAAAGCTTCGCCATGGCTGATTCTGATGAAGCCCACAATCATTCAGTAGATCAGAATAATAACGCAAGACTGGACTTAACGGGCACTGAGTTACAGGCTATGTTAGATACAGCCGTAAACAAAGCCGTGGACCGCGTATTAAATGATCATAAGCGAAAGTGCGATAATAACCCAAATAAGGGTTACAAAAAGGGTAAGACCGGTTCGAGCTATAACCAGTCCCAGCCAAATGAGGCAAGACCCAAATGTAAAACCTGTGGGAAACAGCACTTCGGAAAATTATTCCATAAGCAGATCAGGAGATGTGGCATCTGTAAGAAGACGGATCATAAGACTCATGAATGCAAAGACTTGAAAGGCGCCACATGCTATGGTTGTGGCGAGAAAGGGCATATCAAGACTCGCTGCCCAAGGAGGGCGGCTAAAGGAAAATGCACTTTAGATTCACAAGCCAAGCCTTGTGGAATCTGTAATAAAGAAGGGCACAAAACTTTGCAGTGCCAAAACCTAAAGGATGCAACTTGCTATGGTTGCAATGGAATAGGGCACATCAAAACTAATTGCCCAAATAAAACCAAGAAGCCTGAAGAGGCTAAGAAGGGAAACGCTTGAACTACCTGATGAATGCCTAAGGCAGTATATATCAATAATATCATCAGGTACATTACTTATCATTTATCAATGATAATTTCTGCTAAGTACCTTGTTTTTAGTAAAGACGATAATAAGTCTTTCATAGACTGCAAGCTTAGCAAACTTTTGTTGATACTTAAGAATTCCAGACATTAATATAAGGTAGAACCTACCAATGGAACCATAGAGACCGTCTCTTCTATTCTCGGCAATGATCCTTCTGAAAATTCTGAAGTACTCTTTCCCTCGATGGAGTACGACAATATATGTTATTTTAATTATTTTTCTTTTCTCATTGATTTCTGTCAACTGCGAGTGCCAACTATGATTGACAAAAGCACCATATGAGGATTGGCGTATCCCAGTGCGTTCCATAGATTATGTCCATGCCTGATCAGTATGGAGGTTTAATGCATGGAACCACTAAGATATACCAATGGTCATATTGTACTAAAGTCAGCTGGTGGTATTCAAAGGAGATATCCATTATAGGAATACCTAAGTAGGCATCTCTACTTAAGGCATCCATGCACTCGTAAAACAGATGTGTCAATTGCATGGCACCAGTGTCGATCAACCGTGTTTACCCCCTCCTAAGAGGCAAAGTGAAGATAGGATTTAACATCCTATTAGGAGCCGTATCTATTACAGAAGCTCTATATCGGTTAGCGCCTACAGAAATAAAAGAGCTCAGGACTCAATCGGATGAATTACTGGAAAAGGGTTTCATACAACCCAACTCTTCCTTGGGAAACTCCTATACTATTCGTGAGGAAGAAGGATGGGTCAATGTGCCTAAGCATTGATTATTAAGAGCTAAATAAAGTAACGATCAAGAATCGTTATCCTTTGCCCAGGATCGATGACTTATTCGACCAACTCCAAGGGGCAAGCTTTTTCTCGAAGATCAATTTAAGATCTGGGTATCATCAAATTCAAGGTTATAACTGAAGATGTACCTAGGACATCATTAAGAATGAGGTATGGATGTTATGAGTTCTTAGTGATGCCTTTCGGGCTCGCTAATGCACCAGCATCATTCATGGACCTCATGAAATGAAGTCTGCAAGCCATACTTAGATAAGTTCGTCATTGTCTTTATAAACGACATACTTATTTATTCTCGTAATCAGGATGATCACGAGAATCACCTTCGATGTATTTTAGGATTGCTTCGACAGGAGAAATTGTATGCTAAGTTCTCTAAGTATGAGTTTTGGATTCGTGAAGTCCAATTCCTTAGACATGTAGTTAGCAAGCGTGGTATCCAAGTAGATCCCGCTAAAATAGAAGCCATTATGAACTAGGAGACACCATTGACTTCTCTGAGCTGTAAGATGATGAAATTTGATTGGGATCCAAAACAATGAGAATCGTTTGAGATTCTTAAACAGAAATTGAGCAATGCTCCAGTGTTGACATTGCCCAAAGGAATTGAAGAAGTTTGTCGTAAATTGTGATGCTTCACACAGCGGTATAGGTTCTGTACTTATGTAGAAAGGCAAGGTGATCGCCTATACATCATGACAGTTAAAAGTGCATGAAGATAGTTATTCCACCCACGAATTATAATTAGGTGCCATTGTCTTTGCACTTAAGTTATGGAGACATTATTTATATGGATCTAAGTATATAATATATTCGGATCACGAAAGTCTCCAACACCTATTCAATCAAAAGGATCTCAATATGAGACAACGCCGTTGGAGGGAGACTCTAAATAATTATGATTGCGAAATTCGCTACCATCCTGGCAAAGCGAATATAGTCGTTGATGCTCTAAGCCGAAAAGAAAGAGTCAAACCTATAAGGATTAATGCCAAGAGCATTGATCTAAAGAACCGCTTGAATGAAAGATTGTTAACGGAAGGAAGCTGTTTTGGAAACTAACCTTCCAAATGAAGAGATAGGTGTAACTGCTGAACAGTTAGCACCTGGTAAGAATGGAATCCTTAGAATGAACTTGGATTCCTATTCATGGAGGGATTCGAGATATAATCCTCCAGGAAGCTCACAACTCCAAGTATTCAGTTCACCCTGGAGGTAACAAAATGTATCAGGATTGAAAGCCAACTACTGGTGGATAGGTTTAAAGAAATTTATTGCCACACATGTAGCTAAGTGCCTGACTTGTGCTCAGATTAAAGCTGAACATCAAAAGCCATCAGGTTTGCTTCAACAGCCTGAACTACCCACATGGAAGTGGGAGATGGTAACCATGGATTTTATAACCAAGTTACCTAAAATAAGGCACGGAAACGATACTATATGGGTCATGATTGATAGACTGATTAAGACAGCACATTTACCCATCGAAGAGACTTTTAGCTCCGACAAGCTAGTTCAGCTATATGTGGATGAGATTGTATCTCTCCATGGAGTGCCGGTGTCTATTATATCCGATAGAGATACTAGATACACCTCTCATTTTTGGAAAGTTTCCAACAATCTTTAGGCACTCGTTCGAATTTTAGTATTGCCTACCATCCTTAGACAGATGGACAGAGTAAACGTACAATTCAAACACTGGAAGACATGCTTCGTGCATGTGTTATTTGGGAGGTAGTTGGGATGACCACCTACCCTTAATCGAGTTCTCCTATAACAATAGCTACCATACAAGCATTCAGGCTGCGCCTTTTCGAGGCATTATATGGTAGGAAATGCAGAACATCTGTTCGTTAGATAGAAGTAGGAGAAGCTCAGTTATCAGGACCTGATATAGTCCTTAAAATGACGGACAAGATTGTCCAAATTCGTGATTGCCTTAAAGCTGCCAGGGATAGGCAGAAAAGTTATGCTGATAAGAGGCGAAAACCTCTAAAGTTGAAATAGACAATAAAGTCTTACTAAAAGTATCACCCTGGAAAGGTGTGATGCGTTTTGGTAAGAAGGGCAAGCTAAGCCCGAGGTATATTGGACCATTCGAGATCATCGAATGTGTCGGCAGTATAGCTTATAAGCTAAACTTGCCTGACGAGCTTAGTGGAAATTCATAATGTGTTCCACATCTGTAATGTAAAGAAATGTCTAGCTGATGAATCGCTAGCAATGTCGATTAAAGACGTACAGATTAATGAAAGCCTGAGGTTTGTTGAAAGACCTATATCAATCAAGGATCGACAGGCTAAAAAGCTCTAAAAGAAGCACGTGTCTATAGTAAAGGTTAAATGAGATGCTCGTAAAGGCCCTGAATATACGTAGGAAATTAAGTCCAATATGCGACAGAAGTACCCTCACTTTTTCCGGTAAATCTCGGGGTCGAGATTTCTTTTAAGGGGGTGAGGATGTAACACCACGTAAAAACGTGTCCAATTATGTGAAGACACGTGTCCTAAACCCTAATCATGTGAAAGATTGGGTATTGAAGGACTAAAGTTGTAAAATGATCAAAATATGAAACTAGAGGGACTAAAAGTGTCATCATGCCAAACTTGTGCCTCTGAATGACCATACGCGAAGAATATACTCTTAAACGAGCAATAAATTGGATATAAGAAGCCGTTTATGAAAATAATCGAAAGATTTCAAACTACAGGGGTTAAACATGTCAACATGTTAATTATTACCTCCGAGTGATCTTTTAACGAACCCGAGGCTTCGTAATATTCGAATATACTCCCAACAATTAGTGATATCAGTTTCATATGGTTTCGAGATCGTTATGCGCAAACTTTCAAGAAGAAGGGTTAAAAGCGTCATAATCTACGTAAGTTTGCATTTACATGCATAACTTACGTTCTGATCATATTCGGGCATCCAAAGATTTTTGTAGTCACTAAAATATTTTATTTTAGTGATCAGAATGCTAAAATACCATTCGTCGCGTAATTTGGATCGTTTCGCGTCCGTTCAAGTTTCGTTGTAATTAGACGAATAACGCGACCGCACGACCAAACGAACCGACATCCGAGATATTTCCAAGCATATTTTGTGTCCCCTATACTTTGACTACCTTGTGGAGCCTTGAAAATAATTTAACGGAGGTTAAATGTGCCAAAATGAGCGTATGCAAGTGCAGGGACCAAACCTGTTAAATTTGAAACTAGTTGCTGATTTTGTGAGCTTAGGCGGGCCGCGTAAGATGTCTCTCATTCTTACGCGGGGCGCGAGAGTCTGCCCAGCAACAGAAAGTTGATTTTCAGCAACTGTTTGCAAATCCAGGGGCTGTTCTTGCAAGTTCTTTGTGTAATGGCCAAGTTAACACCTCTCCAAGGCATATTAGTTGGCCCTTAACACTTGTATGGATTTGATTTCTTCCTTGGTGGCCAAACAAACACTTTTCTTGATCTTGTTTCTTCACCTCAAATATAAATAGCTTGGCCATTCATTGTTTCAATTGCTCACTTCATTCTATCTTCTCCTCTCTCAAAATCTGGAGTTTCCTAGCCATAAAGGGAGCTTCCTCTTGTAGAAAAGATAGCTAGGACCCTATGTAAGTGTCTTAGCCCTTCCTTAGTTCAGTTTTATAGTTTTAAAACCGAAAAGTCAGAGATATTGTAAATTAGCTTTGACTCTCGGTTTAATCACAAACAGTTCAACCACTGTCCGAATCAAGAGTGGTTATGTGATCATAGTTAGGTAGGTGATTAACCCTTAAAAGGGCACCTCCTAATTATTTCGTTTGCCTAGTTAATTGACGGGTCAAACTAATAAGTTAAAAAGTCAAACTAACTAGATTTTTAAATAATGATTTAAACTAATAAAACAGAAGTTATAAATTATACTTTAACACTCTAATAACTTGGTAATTATTATTAGAACATGTCTAAGCATGTTCAACCCGACAATTCTGAGTTTAGGGTCGATTCGCAACCGAAAGTCACGTAGTTTGACTTCTACGTTGACTTTTGGTTATAAACTAAATTAGACTAGTATGCTACTGATTTTAAGTTCCGTTATGATCATAATATAATGTAGCATAACCCTCTGGGGTTATATTATACGATCATACTAGTAATCCGAGTCTTATGCAAGTTTTCGTTAATATACCGTACTTTGACTATTATACCCTTTTTAGCAAAAATAAGGTTTTTGACACCAATAAGCTTTCAAACAACTTAGGTACTGATATGTTAACATGTTTAACATATTTAGATGTTGCAAGTCTGATCATAAACTTAGTTTGCGTATAATGTCGTAAATTGTGCTTTAAAGTGACCAAAATGCCCTTTAGGCGCATAGATCGGTTTTAAGCACAATTTCTTATACCAAACTCATTGCCTACTGATTTAATATCATAATTAGGATAATTTTGGATATCAATTCAGATTATAAACTGAGTTTATGCATAAGTGCTTGTATTGTTTTCTTAAATGACGATAATGCCCTTATGACACACAAAATGATTTTAAAGCATGATTTTCTTACAAAACCTTTTTCCTACTGATATGTTATATTAAATAACATATTTTGGTCATATAAACCTGACCATAATATCATTTTTCCTAAAAGATCACATACATCGTCATTTAACGACTTAAACACCATTTCGGCGCGTAGTATGGTTATAAACCATAACTACCAACCAGGACTTGTTACCTACTAATTTTATAAATCATTTTAAATATTTTTTAGTAGATATATATTATAAACTCGGATTCCCAAATTAGCCTTTAAGACTATGTGTGAAATTACCAAAACGCCCCTACGGAGCATAGTTTGGTTTTAAACTAAGAAACACACATATGTTTGATATCATACTGATATTATATCATAAATAAAGTGTTTTCAAAGAATGTTTATGATCGTAACATCAGATTGTACTCAAGTTCCTTTTATACGTCGTAAAATGACCAAAACTCCCTTATGAGGCATAGTTTGTTTTTAAAACCTAAACGGGCATACAAGTTGATATCCCACTGATATTATAACTTGTTTAAAGTATATTGGTATATGTAACTTGTTCATGACTCATCCGGTTACTCGTTATCACTTATACGCGTACGGTTAGACTTATATAACTAGTTTATGTAAGTTTGCCGAAACGAGTTTAATCTTATCATTTAAACTTCAAATCCAGAATGTGTTTAGTTTACCCATATTATACAAGTCCTCATACTTGTTGGGCCTAAATTACATTCTATTCCAGCCATCGCTTAATCTAGCGTATCGTACCGTTTCTAAAACTTTAAGTTAGCCGGTCTAGGTCCATGACCTAAATAAGACTCGCTAGCATTCTGAATTGGTTATATATTACCATCACTCCAGACTAGAGCCGCCCGGTAAAAGCTACCTGCATTTAGATAGATTGGATACGACTGAGTTATTTTGCTGTGAATCAAGTATTAGCTCAGGTAAATACTTTTAACTTATTTTCCCTATATGGGCTTGGGATACGGTATCATAAAAATACCACTTGGTCAGGTATGAGATCATTTAGTCAGATTGTGATTTAATAAATCTGCATAACCCGTTTTAATCTGTATTGTTTGATAACATAAACATTGGGGGTTAACGACCGTGTCCTGGATATCCTCGGCTCATTAAAGCTAAAAATGGCCACGACCTATGCACGGGGTGTAGTCATACACCCGACAGATGCAAATGCTAAAATATAAATAACCCACATGTTGGGGATAACTCCTTCGTGGGTTTTGTAAGTGGTGAGTTGGTTAATCATGTCCGGCTTCCAAACCGGCCCCATATGTATGACAAACATGTGAAACAGTATACAAGATTGTATTAAAGATTGTCCCGAGTTATAAATGGTTTGTGGCTTGTGCACTTAAATTAATTTTCATAAACTCTTTTCAAAAGAGTCGGTTAATTGTATTTACCAGTGAAAACTAACGTATTTTCCAAAGACTAAGTGGCAGGTACTACTCGTAATAGGCTGTGAGTTGCTCGGTGTCGAAAAAGAGGATCTTGCAAATCCTTAAAGATGCCATAAAGTCTGCTAAGTTAATTTCTATACATTCTGTAATGATCCTCCTGTGGATTTGATATTACAGACTCGTCTATATTAAATACTTTGATATTTTCAGATAATTGAGTTTGTAATAATATTTTATATTCCAAGACTTCCGCTGTGCTATTCTGTGTATGTTTGACCATGATGATATCAACTACGTCACGATATTCCCCACCGGGCCCACCGGTGATATGTGGAAAAATCGGGGTGTGACAACCGGTTTATCCTCAACGTCTAATCAAATCAAAAGTTTTTGAAAAGATTTTAAATATGAAAATAAAAACTAAAAATGCTGAAAATAAAATAAAAATAAAACAGATAGACAAGATGAATCACTTGGATCCGACTCGCCTTTAATGTAACCTTTGATGATTTCCGCACTTTTGCACTTTTTAAGAGATTATCTTAGCTATAGTAGTAGGCCCCTCTTTTGAAGGTGACGTTACCCTCAACCTAGTGGTTTGAGTCAGCAAGGATACAATCCCAAAGGGTCGGAATATTGAAAGATAATTAATTAAGTTATTAATGCGTAATGTGGTAGGCCCCTCTTTTAAAGGTGACGTTACCCTCGGCTAAGTGATTTGAGTCAGCAGGGATACAATCCCAAGTAGCCGGGTTAATGTATTAATAGTAGTTTACATATGAGGGGATCAAGCCATTCGCGCCCCCCCCCCCATCCAATACCAGTGGGTATTGAAGGAGGTCCTAGTAAGCTTGACCCAGGTCCTTGCAGGATCTATACACTGAACAAGGCAAGAACCTTAGCAAACTATTCCCTTAACCCCCGACCAGGTAGCCAACATATCTCTATATAGACCGTAGAGATATGAATGGTGTAAATCTTTTATTTTATATAGACAGTAAAATAATGCCAAGACACCACGGACAAATGATAAGGAAGTTTCACCTTCAACATAAGGAACTAGTTATTAAAGTCATTAATACATGTGACACATGTGCCTTTGCGACCATCAAACAAATACCAAATTTATGAAATATTTTTTCATACTTGGGATTTGTAAAAATATGTGTATCGTTTGCACATATCAGTTCTTCTTCAATTTCGAGCTTTAAATCGCTTTCTGGAAGGTTATACATGCACTGATATAACCAGTTTAATGAAACGAACACTCGGGAATAGTTAAATAGGCTTAACATACCTTAAATAACCTTTACATAACTTAGAAATAAGTTTTGGAGGGTTTGGCGTGGCGAAATCAAGTTTATTCGCTTACAGGGACTAATTTCGACAAACTGCGAAAGTATGCCGATTTGTACTGTAACGAACATTCCGAAACTTAATAAAAAGTTAAATATGCCCTAAATATCCTTTACATAGCTTAGAAATAGGCTTTGAGGTATTTTGTGCGCAAAAATAAACTTTCTTGATCAATAGGGACTAAAAGCGTTAAAAAGTGCACAAGTTTGCATTTTCGCGCATATCTTACGTTCTGAATATATCCGGACATCCAAAAATATATGTTATCATTAAAATATTTTATTTTACTGATTGGCATGATAAAATTCCATTTGTCGTGTAATTTAGATCGTTTTTCGCGTCCGTTCGTGTTTCGTCGTAATTAACCGAACAACGCAACCGTACGACCAAACGAACCGACATCTGATATATTTTTGGGTACATTTTAAGTTGCCTATACTATAACTTCATTTTAGAGCTTTGAAATGGGGTTAACGGGGCTTAAACGTGTCAAAAAATGCATCAAAAACCAAGTTTTGGGCATGCAGGGGCTAAAAGTGTAAATCTGTCAAAGTTCTTAGGCCTGGGGCGTAAGCCCAGCCTTATTCTTACGCGGCCGGCGAGAGCTGCCCAGATCAGAAACATTGAATCTGGCTATCCAACTAGTTTTTGATGGTTTTGAACATTGTTTTGGCATACATTGGGCTATATTTGATGGTTTTTAAGGTACCCATTGTCTAGAAATACCATGTGCCCAAGTGGAGGGTTGAGATTCAAGCTCGGTTTACGAGGAATGATCTTAACGGTGGACCGAAATCTATAAATACCCACACCTCCATTCCTTGCAATTCACAAATCTGATTCTTTTTGCTCTAAGTTGGGGCTTAGCACCTCATACCTGAGCAATTTGAATCATGATTACCTTGCTTGGACCCTTTGTAAGTATTCGTTCGTTCTTTTATCGCTTTTCGAGCGTGAAAGTCAAACAGTGTTTGACTTTCTGCTTTGACCAGTCAATGGTCAACACGAAGTTCGTTTGAACTTCGCAACGTGAGCGTAATCACGATGGTTATAGTCCCTAGTGACTATACCTACTGATTACCAGGTTGATTAGGAGTAGTGACGAGTCATAGTTTCGGCCAAAATACGTATTTAAGCGTGTTTTGAAACCAAACTATTCTTGGGTATCAAAACCGTTTGTTTTGATATCTAACTTGTTTTCAAACCTTGTTAAACATGTTTAGCTCGTCACTTTTAGATTAGTGCTTATGTAGAGTCGTAAGTCAAGCAGTCTAAACAACCACTTAGACTTTCGAACTAGACCCGTTTGGTCGATCATTAGGATCCGACCAAACATGTTTTGTGACCATAGTTGTATAGGGAATGACCTTCCAAGGTTATACCTTATGGTCCCTTCGTTTAAGTAGTTATATGATAGGTAGTTTATATGCCTTAGGAAAATGACCAAAATGCCCTTTTTATGCATAATTCTTATTTAAGCATATGTAACCCAAACTTTTGTCACTTAACTGATTATGCAACATAATTAAACATGTTTAGGCATATAATACTTGTCATAGGACTAGTTAGGCGTTCCAAACGTGTTTTACGCAAACGACGCGTTAAAGTAGCATAAGCTACCTAAACGGGTCGTAATGGGTAGTAAGCACTAGGTTAGGTTTCATTTTAGTATGTAGGCTTTGTTAGACCATATCATATGAGTTCCAATACTCATTTGGTTTACGAAACCTCATACTATCCGATCTTCCGATTTAGGTTCGCTTATTAACTTAGTTACCTATATTAGGTGCCGTCTGATTTCCATGATCCCTCTAGCATTGCTTGGTAGTTATTCAAGACTTCTAAGCATCCTCAAGTGAGTACATAGTCCCCTCTTTTACTGTTTTTCAAATGTTTTGGGGTGAAACGCATGTGCCTACTTGTTACTTACATGCTTTCCATATTTTCATATCATATACTTGCTATGTTCATTAGTACACTATTAGTACATGATTTCATTATGTTTTGCTATATATGTTCACTTAACATGCTAGCCCATTGTAATACATTTTGAACTGTCCGAACCATTTGTAACCATTTGATGTATGTGACCATTGGTAATCATTTGATATATGTGACAACCGTCAAATTTGCATGCATCCGTACAATTAATTAATATTAAATTTATGCTTAATGACTGTGCTTGATATCAACTGATGATATAAACTGCTTTACGATTTCTATGTCATGCATACATGTGCATCACACTCCATACTGTCACACCATTTATTACACACAAACTTTAGTGACATACTTGATACACAAAGCACAGTTAGCACAGTTAGCGGATAACTCAGAAATATACTGATAGTGTGTAGGTGCATTGAATGTCTGTTAACTACGTCTTAATCAAGTCTTACGTCTAGATAAGATAGATTAGGGTCTGGAAAACAAAACGTGGGTTAATTCATGTAATTCCGCTTGAAATGACAACATGTCATTTCAAGCGAAATCAGATTCTTTGTTATTCCGCTCGAATGCTACTTTGGTGATTTCGCTTGAGTTGTTTGAAGCGGAATCAGGGTCCGCTTGAACATGTTTCAAGCGGAATCACCTCAAGTATAAATATATGTAGTGTTGAGTCATTTGTAACAGTTCGAGCGAAATCAGGTCATTTGTATAAAGTTGAGTTGCTGTCGGGTTTTTGTCAGAAATCATTGTAAAGGCTCAGAGATCATTAATAGAAAAGAAATTGAAAGGAAACAAGCTCTTTGACGTTGTTTACATTGATTCCGCCTTTGTAAATGATGATGAATTGCTCAACTTGACTGTTTAGGGTCACCAGAACGATCCAACACAGTGCCAGTACATAGACAGACAAAATTCTGAGACCCAGGATGGGCCAGGGACAAGGTACTACACTAGTTTGGTGTGTAGGGAAGTGAGGACCATAAAACTGCGTCACTAGGTGATAGATAAAATGTCGGGAAGTGCCTAAAACTCACTTTAAGTGCAGAATTCTGTATTTTTCAGCAAAATTCAGCATTTTAATATGCTAGTAACATGCAGAAAATTGACTAAATGGTCCTGAATGCTTTTCCTAAGTGTTGGGAATTAAAAGTATCACAAAAAGCTACATAAAGGACACTATACGGAATAACTTAGCACTTTAACGGAACGGTATCTAACCGAACAACCGGACATTACCCGAAACACAAAAAATATTGTTAAAAGCATTGTTTTATTTTTCTGAGCTAGCAATGATTCCCGAGCACTCTAACATATTACATAATGTGCATACACTTAAAACGCTAGACTTTTCACTTAACCTCCAACTATTATTCACTCTACCATCAAAGTTACACATGACCCCTCCCCCCCCCCCTTTTTTTCATTCCTACGGTTATGGGATGGCCCCACCTCAATCTTACAAGATTTCTTTGCTTGATTCACCTTGATCTCTTTCTTGATTCTATGAGATCTTGCTAGATATTGTAGGATTTATGAAGATCTTGTAATATAAAATAAACCTACTTATCATTAAATTTTTGCAATACCCCCCCCCCCCATGTATATTTACGGTCCAAAGGACCCACCCCCATGCCCCCAAGATTTTATCTCATATTTTAATTGGACTTTGCTTGCTTGAATGGCCAAAATATTGTAGGATGAAGATTATAAGTATGGTGGTTTAGATCTTCATCATATCTTTCATATCTCACACCTTACTTCACCACCCCACTCTTTTTTTCTCACCCTCTCCCTCTCGGCTCAATACACAACCGCCACCACCACCACCTTACACCCCTCATCTTTCCATTTTCATGCTTGATTCAAGTATTAGAAGGTGCCTTGTGAAGGTGGAAGCTTGAGGAACATGAAGGAACTTCATGCATTGCTTCCAATCACCACCTTTTTCTCATCTTTTTCACTAGAGATCTTCCCTAGCCTTTGAGCTAGTTGTAAGTTCCTTGGTTAACCCAGTTACTTCTCTTTTGTGGTTAAAAACTTGTAGTATGTTGTTTATATCAAGAACACTAAGAACAAGAACTAAAAGATTTAACATAAAGCTTACATAAAAGGGAAAACATGATGAAATGTTGTAGTATGATGTTGTTGTGTATATATTGTTGATTTCTTGTTGATTTTTATTAGTGTAATGTTAATCGCCATATGAGACTTGTTAAATAATGATTAAAACCATGATTTAAAAAGATTAGGAGGTGATTATGTGTTACATAGAATAATCATCTTCTAGTATAAACATGAACTTGAAAGAAAATGATTTTCTTGAAATATAGGTAAACAAAGTAGGTTGATGATCATGTAAATCCGAGGTTTACAAGAGACTTTTCTAAACAAACCAAGTTTAAAAGACGGTTTTTAAAGGATCATGATTCTTACACTATTTTTGGAAAGGAATAAGCATATGGATGCTAGTGAGACATGAAAATGTGGTAAATAAATATTTTTGTAAAATGTGTTCACAAGTTGTGAACATCTAAAAATCCCGAGAATGAGATTTTTACAAAAGAAAACACACTTTGGAGGGTAACTAAACCCACTAAACACTTCACCGAGTTACTACTTGTTTTTATAAAACATCAAGTTCATGTTGTGTTATAAATAGAATGTTTTTGCACTTGAAAGACGTAATATTGTTTAGTGACTTGTTGATGATTGTTTGGGATGAGTTTTGGAAAAGAAAATGATATGCTTATTAGCATGGGCACCTCCGTTTATAAAGGAAACTCTGGCAAAATTTTCTAAAATTCCAACCCTTAGAAAATATTTTCTAACAAGTGTTTACAAGTATATTTTAACTTGTTTTTCAAAGTAAACTTCGCCATAGGTTTTGTTACAAAAATACAAAGTATCGGAGGTTGGTTTTTGTAAATAAAAATGGGTAAATATATATTTAGAATATATATTTTATACTACGACACTTGTGTGAATATTTATATATTTTGTGAACTAGTTATATTATTTTAGGGTAAAATAATATAACTTAACAAAATACCTTGACCTTTACAACTCCAAAATAATACCAAAAACATCAAGGAATAAAATATTCAAGTTACACACTTGGCATTGTGAAACCGAACGCGGAAACGTAATTTACAAAATATTCCGGGATATACCATTACGCTATATTTTTGAAATGAAAGAAGTGAAAATATGATTTTGTAAATATTACCAAGTATATCATATTTTTTACAACGAGAAAATGTATTATTTTTGGGAGATAAAAATATATTTTCCTAGAATATTTAGAAGATATATAATTTTTGTAGAAAAATATATATTTTTGGGACAATACATGACTGAACAAAATAAGTTTATATGTATTTAAGTGGGACTTGAAATATATGGTTTTGGTAATATATATTGGGAATATATTAACATATTTTTACTTGGAACAATACACCGAAATACGACGCCAATACATGGCTAAATACACACATACAAAAATACAAATACACATGTATGAGATACCCCCATCCTTGGGAAGGAAATACGAATACAAATACTTGAGAAGTATTGTTACAAAATATTGTTCAACAATTATTCCAAAACTAAATATAATTATTATAACTTGGAATAATATTAGAAACGTAACTCAAAAACATAAATACTAAGACAAGGCACGACCCGTTCGTCTAATAGACGTTAGACCATTGTAGGTAGTCGTGTTTGCTGAGGAGATTTAGGTTACAAGTACCGAAGACGAAATAAAGTGAGTTCATGTCCCCCTTTTTCTCTTAACTATTTTCAGTTTTATACTTCGGGAGTGAAATACATGTTACAATTATTACAGACATTTTATACATGGTATGATTAGCCTAAGGAGGGTTTACTACTTAGATCATGTGAGTGGGTAGGCGGATACTTAAGGCCACTAATCCTCGTTGTAGGACCGAGGGACATGCGTGATAGATCTATTTGGGTGTAGCGAGCCCCACTCCTGAGTCCGCTGAATGACCATGTGGTGACTATGTCTTACAGCCGGAAGCCCGGTACGAAATCTTCTAGGGTTGAGTCTTCCTGCATCACTTCACACATATCAATGGCCTTGCAAACCATTGGTGATTTCTTTTTCCTTATTGCTACATACCAGGGACTTACATACATACTTACAACGTTTCAAAGGTTTATTCATACACACAAATGAACATATGAACTTGCTCAACTTTTGTTGATGTTTTTCAAACCACATGTATTTCTGGGAAAATTTTAAAGTGGTTCTGGCGGGCGTTGGAAGTTTTATGCTGCTTTAAGAATAAAGATGTCATCCAGGGTCTTTGAGTTTGGTTAGTGTGTCTTATTCCTGGACGAGACACGTCTTCCAAACCTTGGTGTTATTCATTAACTTTTAACGAGTCTTTAATGAACTCATAAACAATTTTTATGATATGTAAAACTTGAATTTGAAGTCTATGTTTTTGAAACGATATTGTTATGCTTTACACTTATTTAATGGATGACAAACCTATGGTTTTATCATATAGTTGATGTTATGATTGAATGCAATGATATTAAGAAAGTCACACCATAATCACGCTTCCGCAAAAGTCAGGGTGACAGCTTGGTATCAGAGCTTCGATTGTAGCGAACTAGGATTCTTTCGTGAGTCTAGACTACGATCATTAGGGCTCTCACGAAAATGTTTTACGACATGTTTTCATTGCATACACAAAACGTCCAGATCCAGGAAACAAACATTTTTACAAACAAAAGGCACAAATACACATTTCAAAATTCATATTTATAATTCAGTCTTAGAGACTGAGGGAGGTTTAGTCTTAGAGACTGAGGGAGGTTCAGTCTTAGAGGCTGAGGGAGGTTCCATCTTAGAGGCTGAGGGAGGATCAGCCTTAGAGGCTGGGGATAATTAGTCTTAGAGACTGGGAGTTGGTCTTAGAGACCAGGGAGTTAGTCTTAGAGACTGGGAAGGTTTGTCTAGGAAGACTAGGACGAATATGTGGATACATGATTACATCATGAATTTTCTTTGTTTGCAATACACAAAGTGTTAAAGATTATTGTGAATATGCATGCTATTATGTACCGGCACACACGTCACCTTCCTCAGGGAACGAATTGTCAGATGATGATGACCCTACGGCCACCAACAGAGATGATGAGACTGTACCTGTACCTGCGCCAGAGATATTTACGACAGACACTGAGAGTGACCCTGACATGCTGACCAAGGACGAGGACGACTTCCAACCGTCCGTGCTGCCAGACCTTGGTAATGAATTACCCTTGCAGATGGTTTCCTTGACAAGAATCCTCCTGTCACTCTTGTTTCAGTCCATGACCACCTCATCACTGGTCATCCCGATGGTGAACACACCATGGCTCCGATCCTCGACAATGCGACTCCTGTGGACATTCCTTCCGAAGGTTGGCTACACAACGAATAATTGATAATGACAATGACATGTTATTGATGGTCCTTCATATAACACTCATGATGATGGGAAGTTAGATAAAAACGCTGTTACTAATTTCACTTTTGAGACCCTGTTAACAAGCTATCCTCTGATTCTAGCATATACTCGACTTCAGACTCCTTTGAGTCTATGACATCTTCAGCCTTATAGACGGCCGGATTACAGCTTTCTACTACTAACTCAGACTACGACACCGCTATGACTGCTGCACTATTCACCTGCCCGAGGCACCACACCTTTACACGACCCAGATCCTGCTTCTGAGCCAGCTCCTGTTCCTTTTGGGTCAGCCTGATGTTGTACCTGCTGATCCTGCACCCTTACTTGATCATGACCCTGTTTCTTTTGACTTACCAGACAATGCATCCCTTATACCCGACCCAGTACCTGCACCTAATGATCTTCCTATCAGTTGAGACGTTTGTACCTGCACCTTCACCCGCTGATGTTGCTCTTGTGAAGACCGACGTCCATTACGCCAACGTGCCTATCGCTTTCTTTCAAAAACATACCCACACCCCGGGAAGGTACTCCAGGTCAGCACCCGCGTAACGATTCCTTTTGCTACAGCAGCATTTTCTACGACCTCACAGGCCGCAGCGTTTGCTACTTTCAACTCTACAGCACTGGGCGAGCCATTTCGATGGTTCCTATCACACACCATACTCATTTTAGACCCTTACCATCCCTCACTTTATGGAGACTACACACGGGATGAGTACACCTGTCACATCAACTACAGTTTGAGGTTATAAGTCGCAGAGTTTTGGAGCTTGAGCTGACACCACGTCCTCCACCCTGTCTATTGTCGGTATGCTTTGGTCCTCCACATTTACTAAAGATTCCTTTTGAACTCTCGCCTGCTGCTATTACACCTTTTCTAGGTTTTTGAATGCTCGTTTCTTTACTATCGAGCGGCAGACTAGTTAATTACTTCGACGTATATACAAGCTCGAGGAGGAATTCACGCATGTTAACAGTTTACTTTTCTTTCCTCCTCCACCTCAGTCACCAGTATGGTTGGTTTCTGGATTATGCGGATTGCATTACATTTGGGTAAAGACACTGATGATAAGCCGGGATTGTTGAGACTTTTGAAGACCACATCTGACTACGTAGCTTTGGTACACTAATATACTTATTGGACAAGGGTAGGGTGACCCTGTGTCCCTTTGATGTGATACGTTTTGTAAGACAATACAATAGTGGTCAAGGAATAATGAGAGCCCACTCATCATTAAAACATGCGACAATACTTTATGGCCAATGACCAACGAAAGCTCAGTCGTTATGTCTTCATTAAGCACGATTGTTGATCCATATATGTGTGCTGTAAATATAATGCTACGTGCTTGCTTACTATGCTCTCATTAAACATAATTACCGAATTACTTGGTGATGCTATGATTATGCTATTGCTTGATTGGCTGATATAAAAATCAAATATATGTATGTACATATGACCTCGAAACAACTATATGCATCTCCTGAACAAATATAACCTGACCTAACCAATCTTCTTCTTAGAAGATGTCGATACAAGGGAACATCGCTACCAACAACCCTCCACCAACAACAGCGACAGAACTACAATAGCGCATCTCACAGGCCATTGCACAGCTCGAGGCCCTTCACTCCGAACACAGCAAAGGCTGCACTTACAAGCAGTTCTTAGACCACAAGCCTCGAAAATACGATGGCACCGGGGGTGCCTTAGCCTTCATGCGCTGGGTTGAGAAAACGGATTCTGTCTTACGATTGAGCAAATGTGCCCCAAGACATCAGGTCACGTACATAGCTGGACTATTCGTAGATAGGGCTCTGTCATGGTGGAACCTTCATGTTCAGACAATGGGCGAGACCGCTGCATATGCTTTGACGTGGGACGAACTAAAAGAACTGATGCGTAAGAGATATTGCTCGAGGGCATAAGTCCAGAAGCTGGAAACTGAAGTATGGAACTTGAAAATGGAAGGTCCAAAGATAACTGAATATGTGCAGAGATTTGGCGAATTATCACAAGTTGCTTCGTGTTTGGTGGAACCAGAATCTAGAAAGATCGAACGTTTCATCGGGGGACTGGCACCTCAGATTCTAAGCCTGGTAACAACATCTAAGCCTTCAATCATCAAAGCAATTGACATGAGCGTGGCACTCACTGAAGAAGCGATTAGACAAGGAAAATTTTCCACCCCGGAAGAGAAAAATTAGACTCCTGTAGAGTCATCTGGAGATAACAAGAGAAAGCTCGCAAATTTCAAAAAGATTACTCAGGCGAGTAACAAGAAGAAGGCCAAAAAGGGAAAAGAATACATGTGACAACTCGTAATTCGAAGCTACCTTTGTGTAAATGCTACGTGCTTATGTGAACTAGATTATGTGATTTAATGAATGATGTGTTACGTGTGTTGCGTATATAATATGTATGTATGTTAATGGCCCGATCGCATAACACCCACTTAATCGCACAAGCCCATTCGGGCTTTACACTTGCACACGGATGGATGGCGGCCCAAGTGATGGATTCGGCCCATCCTACCTTAGCCGATTAACACATGGGAGTGTTGTAACCCTTTCACACTTTTGCCATAACATTCTCACACACAAAACCCTAGCTTCTCTTCCAACTCTCTAGAACTCGACGGCACAAGGCAATCGAAGACCTTTCTTGTTCGAATCAAACCCTATCCTTTCCATTAATCGGTTAGTATTTCATGATTATGTATTTTGTCAAATGATGTGATATCATGTTGTTGATATGTGACCGATCTTGTATGTGTTGGATCCGAATGATTTAGTTAATATGAATCGTATGCTAGATAGTGTCATGAATACTATGAATTATGTGATAAAGAGAATAGTCATATGATTGATGATGTTCTTATGAATCGGATGTGGTAATGATATCTAAGGAACCGAATGGTTGCATATAATCAGCTTGTATATGTTTGAAACATGCTCTTGTTAATCGGATATCATGCTATAGATTCGAATTCTAGTATTGATCGTTTGGGAAGTGTTATGGTTAATCTGATTGAATGTTAATAGGTTGTATTAATGAATGATTGGATTAGGGTTCTTATGAGTTAGTCCATAATTACACTGTTTGATCGATATTATACTAACTGATTTGTTGGGATTGTGTTAATTGATAAGTGTAAAAGGAAACTGATTAAATTGATTGTAACCGATTGGCAAGAAATCCGGAATATATAAACCAATCGCACAAGGGGTCTTAATCACACAAGAAGCCCAAACGCATAAGCTAGTCGACCGCACAAGCTTCCTAATCGCACAAGTCTTGTCAGTTGCACAAGGTGCTTTCACTCGCACAAGGGATTACTGGACCACACATGTGTGAATATTGTTAACTGTTGGGCCGGGTGAGTAGACTTGGGCTGGGTAATAAAGCTGATCGCACAAATGTAGTTAGTCTGATTGGGCCGGACAAGCCCAATTACAATCGCACAACTCGTTCGGAACGTACAAGGCTGTCCGGGTCGCACAACACTTGTACGTTATGTTAATTGGGCCGAGAATCGGTTATTGGACTGTTATGTTGTTGGGCCGGGATATGAGGATCGCACAACATGTTGTGGATCGCACAACATGTTGGGCCGGTTGTCTTTGGGATTATTCAAATCGCACAAATTGAATGCACTACTTGACTGCTAAGTGTTGCCATGATCTACGTGCTTGTAACGTGATAAGTTGTGTGAAACATACGTGCATTACTTGAACCAAACCTGACTTGTATGGTAACCCTGTTAGGACGTGATTGACCATTCTTAATTCAAGTAACTTTGGTATAACCTGCCGAGCAAACCCAGGTGAGTTCAATGCATTTTCTCAAGCATGCGTCCCAGTGGTTTGGGGACAACTGGTAAACATTTGGAAGGGAAACATTGGGTAAACAACTTAATCGGTTTTGGTTATTGCTTGGAGGGCAATGGGGTAATTAGTTGATAGCGCTATTAGGTGGGAAACCTCACACCGGGCCGTAAGGACGGGCGTGAACTAATTATCTGGGTATGGCTATGGTTGTTAGAGGCACACTCCTCGGATACATATGGGCACACTCCCTAGGGTATCTAACGAAGGCAACATAGCATCGGTCGTTAAGGGGTACCCACTCCCCGGATACATATGGGCACACTCCCTAGAGTATCTAACGTGAGCAACATCGTAACGCAACATTGAATCGCATTAATATACATCTGGTAACTCAACACGTTAACGAAACCTTGAACTCACCAGCGTAGTCTGACACACTTGTTTGCATGCTTGTAGGTCGTTAACCTGGAACATGGACTTGCTATCTGGGAGTGCTGGAGTGGTCATGGATCGAAGCTAATGGATTACTTATAATTGATACATTGGTTTTGAGTTTTATTATGAAACAATTGCTAAACGACTTATCATATGCTTCCGCTATATAACTCTTGTGAATTGATATTATGTTTGACATTTAATCTTGGCAATTAATGACATGTTTTATTTAAATATTTATCATTGGTTCATTGTGATTGGTGGCTCAGACTCTGATGTGTAACACGCCTCGCGGGGTTTCCGCAGATGGTATTTTGGGGGTGTTACAGTTTGGTATCAGAGCCACTGGTTATAGTGAACTAGGTTTTAAAACGTTTCATAAAACCAGACTATAACCGAACAACTTCGAAGATCGACCATGACACTCAGCTCCAGATGGCAAGGTTTGTCTCTCTCACTTATTACATTACTTGTTTAGCAGTCACACATCCACAACGTATATGAACTGAAACATTTAACACTATAGTGACTGGATAGTGTGACACTACCCTTTGACTCATGTGAACCATAGACCTGTGATACCATCTGTTGTGTTGTTTGAACGGGGGAAACTTTGAGCGCAAGCTAAGAGGCACTGAGATAAGCATGCAAATCGCCTTATTATTATGGGTGCACACTTAATAATAACGCGCGGTGCATGCAAGTCCCAGTGAGGCTTGTCGAGCGTGAGAAGGGTTCTGCCTTACTATGTGTGAACTTGGTAGTACGTAAATATCAGTATGATACTTGACTCCTATCTCGTTTCGATTTCTAAATCGGTTTATTCCCAACTATAGAAACATGAGTGGACGAGGAAACGGACGTGGCAACATCACCATGACTCAGGCTGAGTTGACTGACCTAATCAATACCCGCGTGGCTGAGGCTTTAGCAGCCTATCAAGCTGGTACGGAATGTACCAAGTACTCTTACTCTCATATCGCTTACACGCCTTTTCACTTCTATAACGTGTTTCCTTCCATCATTTAGGTCAGCAAGCGCAACCCCAACCTAATCAACCTGCTTGTACATTCAAAATGTTCATGGACTGTAAGCCACAGACCTTCACCGGAACTGAAGGGGCTGTGGGACTTCTGAGATGGTTCGAGAAAGCAGAGTCTGTGTTTGCTATCTGTAACTGTCCCGCTGGGGACAGGGTGAAATATGCTGCAGGGACCTTGGCAGATGGTGCCCTAACATGGTGGAACGCCCAGGTACAGTTGTTGGGCATCGAGGCAGCGAATGCCACAACCTGGGAAGACTTTAAAGAACTGATCAGGGAGGAGTACTGTCCTCGGGATGAAGTCCAGAAGTTGGAAAACGAGTACTACGACTTGAAGATGGTTGGATCTGAAGTCGAAGCGTATGTGAAGCGATCGTATGAACTGGCCGACATGTGCCCAAACTTGTCCCGGCCTATGTCTCGGAGGATTGAGTTATTCATCAAAGGGTTGCCTCCGCGTGTGAAGAGTTTGGTCACTGCAGCCCATCTCAATGATTTGACACAGATTGTTCGACTGACTCATAAGATTGTGGATCAAGAGGTAGAGAGCAATTCGTTACCCCCGCGCATTTCAGCCACTGCTGCTGCGGCACCCACTGCTACTACATCTGCTAATGATAACAAACGGAAGTGGAGCGACTACGACAAAGCACCCAGTGCTGGTCAGACTCAGAAAAGGCCAGACAACAACAACAACCGCAGCATCAGCCAGTCGTCTTCCGTCAATCAAGGCCAGGGAAGTGGCCACAGCCAGGGTTCGTATGCAGGGAAGAAGCCACGATGTAACAAGTGTGGCTATCATCATTTCGGGGCGTGTAGTCGGATGTGTAACAGGTGTGGTAAGGCGGGCCATAAGGCCAGGGATTGTAGGGCCCCACAGCCCAAACACCAGCAGCAACAAAACCAGCAGAATCAGAGACAACAAGGACAACCACCCCAGCAGAACCAGGGTTTCAGGAAGGGGTGCTATCAGTGTGGTGACGAGGGTCACTTTAAGCGGGATTGCCCTCAGTTAAACCAGAACGCTAACGACAACAACCGCCCGAATAATAACAACGCTGGAAACAACAACAACAATGGCAATAATGGGGGAAATGGTGCTCGAGGCAGAGTGTTCCAGCTTGGAGCAGGGGATGCCAGGAATGACGGCAACGTTGTAACTGGTACGTTTCCTGTTAACAATCGTATTGCTTCTGTATTATTTGATTCGGGTGCCGATTGGAGTTACGTGTCCCTAGAGTTTAGTCAACGATTAGGGATAACCCCAACACCTTTAGAAGTTAAACAGGTAGTAGAACTAGCAGATGGTAAAACGATAGAAGCCTCGAACGTCCTTTTTGGATGTAAACTAGATCTCGTGGGTCAGGTGTTTGACATTGACCTCCTTCCCGTTATGCTCGGTAGTTTTGACATAGTGGTAGGCATGGATTGGTTGTCTAAGCACCAAGCAGAAATTTTGTGCAAAGAAAAGATTGTGCGTATCCCTCTCCCTGATGGGGAGACATTATTAGTTCAAGGACATCATAGTGGGACGATGGTTGGTATTATCTCGGCCATGCATGCGCAGAAGTATCTACAAAAGGGGTATCCTGCAATGTTAGCATTAGTTACCAACGCTCAAACTGAAGAAAGAAAGATTGAGAATCTACCAGTGGTGCGAGACTTCGCCGATGTGTTTCCAGAGGAGCTACCAGGGTTACCTCCTCACCGTCAAGTAGAATTTCAGATTGATCTTGCGCCGGGAGCGGCTCCAATTGCTCGAGCTCCCTACCGGCTAGCACCTGGAGAATTACAGGAACTGTCTAATCAGCTACAGGAGTTGTTGGATAGGGGTTTCATTCGACCCAGTTCTTCGCCTTGGGGAGCCCCAGTACTGTTCGTAAAGAAGAAAGACGGGTCATTCCGTATGTGTATCGACTATCGAGAGCTCAACAAGGTGACCATTAAGAACCGCTATCCGTTACCACGCATCGACGACTTGTTTGACCAGCTGCAAGGGTCAAGCTTCTATTCCAAGATCGACTTAAGATCGGGGTATCAACAAGGGTTAGGGAAGAGGATGTTCCCAAGACGGCTTTTCGAACACGCTACGGACACTATGAGTTTTTGGTCATGCCGTTTGGATTAACCAATGCACCAGCGGTATTCATGGATCTCATGAACCGCGTATGTAAGCCATACCTCGACGAGTTTGTTATAGTGTTTATTGACGACATCCTAGTCTATTCCAAGAACAGGGAGGATCACGAGCGTCACCTACGTCTCATCTTGGAACTTTTGAGAAGGGAACAGCTGTATGCGAAATTTTCTAAATGCGACTTTTGGATTCGAGAAGTGCATTTCCTTGGGCACGTTGTTAACGAGAAAGGGATACATGTGGATCCCGCGAAGGTGGATGCAGTTAAGAATTGGGCAGCACCAAAGACTCCATCTGAGGTGCGACAATTTCTTGGTCTCGCAGGGTATTATCGAAGGTTCATTAAAGATTTCTCGAAAATTGCGCAACCCCTCACCTCGCTGACACAGAAGAACACGGCATACTCTTGGGGAACGAGGCAGGAAGAGGCCTTCCAGTTGTTAAAACAGAAACTTTGCAGTGCACCGATTTTGTCATTACCAGAGGGAACCGAAGATTTTATGGTTTATTGTGATGCTTCGATTCAGGGTCTCGGTTGCGTGTTGATGCAACGCGAGAAGGTGATAGCTTATGCTTCTCGTCAGCTGAAGGTGCACGAGAAGAACTACACGACACACGACTTAGAGTTAGGAGTGGTGGTATTTGCGTTGAAGATTTGGAGGCACTATCTGTACGGTACCAAATGCACCATCTACACCGACCATAGGAGTCTCCAGCACATCTTCGACCAGAAAGAGTTGAATATGCGACAACGACGATGGGTGGAATTATTGAACGATTATGAATGTGCCATCAAGTGCCATCCGGGCAAGGAGAACGTTGTAGCTGACGCCCTCAGCAGAAAGGATAATGCACCTAGGCGTGTGCGAGCATTGCAACTCACGATCCAGTCCAATCTTCCTTCCCAGATACGAGACGCTCAGGTAGAAGCGTTGAAACCAGAAAACGTCCAAGCTGAAGCTTTACGCGGCTCAAGGCAACGACTAGAACAAAGAGGAGACGGTGCTTACTACGTAACTGGACGCATTTGGGTCCCATTCTTTGGCAACTTACAGGAACTTGTAATGGAAGAGGCACATAAGTCACGTTACTCCGTACATCCTGGATCGGATAAGATGTACCATGACTTAAAAACTACGTACTGGTGGCCTAGCATGAAAGCTCACATAGCAACCTACGTCAGCAAATGTTTGACTTGTGCTAAAGTCAAAGCAGAACATCAAAAGCCCTCGGGTCTACTTCAACAGCCAGAGATACCCACATGGAAGTGGGAGCAGATCGCCATGGATTTCGTTACAGGGTTACCTAGGACTCAGGCTGGAAACGATACCATTTGGGTGATTGTTGATCGCCTCACGAAGTCAGCACATTTCTTAGCAATCAAGGAAACAGACAAATTCTCTCAGCTGGCAGCAGTGTATCTTAAGGAGGTGGTTTCTAGGCATGGGGTGCCAACTTCTATCATCTCAGACCGAGATCCGCGTTTCACTTCAGAGCTATGGCAGTCAATGCATAAATCGTTCGGTTCCCAACTCGACATGAGTACCGCTTATCACCCGCAAACGGATCGTCAAGGCGAGCGCACCATCCAGACACTTGAAGACATGTTGCGGGCGTGCGTGATTGATTTTGGGAAAGGGTGGGAGAAACACTTGCCATTGATAGAATTCTCCTACAACAACAGCTACCATACAAGTATTAAGGCAGCTCCGTTCGAAGCACTGTACGGACGGAAATGTCGTTCACCCCTTTGTTGGCAGGAGGTGGGTGATAGTCAGATCACAGGACCTGAGCTTGTGCTTGAGGCATCAGAAAGCATTGTGCAGATCCGAAACCGTATGGCCGCAGCTCGCGACCGCCAGAAAAGCTACGCTGACAAGCGTAGTAAACCGCTGGAATTTGAAGTTAATGACCGCGTTATGTTAAAGGTTTCACCCTGGAAGGGTGTGGTGCGTTTTGGGAAATGCGGCAAACTAAACCCTCGTTATGTAGGACCATTCAAAATTGTAGAACGGATTGGAAAGGTGGCCTACAGGTTGGAATTACCGGCTGAGTTGGGTAATGTCCATGATGTATTTCACGTATCGCAGCTAAAGAAGTGTTTGGTTGATGAAACACTAGTAGTACCATTTCAAGAGCTAAAGATAGATGACAAATTGCAGTTTATCGAAGAACCAATTGAGATTATGGATCGGGAAGTTAAAGTTCGTAAACACAGCCGTATACCAGTTGTGAGAGTTCGTTGGAACTCAAGACGTGGTCCAGAGTTCACGTGGGAACGCGAGGACCAGATGAAACTTAAGTATCCACATTTGTTCCCCGAAGACCAGTCAAAACCTAGCAAACCCAGTGTTGATGCAACTAGTGAATTTCGGGACGAAATTCCCATTCAAGTTGGGGAGGATGTGACACCCCAGGAATACCAGCAAACGATATAACTTACCTAGCTTTAACTTATCTAGCTTTCTCAGTGAGTGCGTACCAAATTTCGGGACGAAATTTCTTTTTAGTTGGGGATACTGTGACAACTCGTAATTCGAACCTACCTTTGTGTAAATGCTACGTGCTTATGTGAACTAGATTATGTGATTTAATGAATGATGTGTTACGTGTGTTGCGTATATAATATGTATGTATGTTAATGGCCCGATCGCATAACACCCACTTAATCGCACAAGCCCATTCGGGCTTTACACTTGCACACGGATGGATGGCGGCCCAAGTGATGGATTCGGCCCATCCTACCTTAGCCGATTAACACATGGGAGTGTTGTAACCCTTTCACACTTTTGCCATAACATTCTCACACACAAAACCCTAGCTTCTCTTCCAACTCTCTAGAACTCGACGGCACAAGGCAATCGAAGACCTTTCTTGTTCGAATCAAACCCTATCCTTTCCATTAATCGGTTAGTATTTCATGATTATGTATTTTGTCAAATGATGTGATATCATGTTGTTAATATGTGACCGATCTTGTATGTGTTGGATCCGAATGATTTAGTTAATATGAATTGTATGCTAGATAGTGTCATGAATACTATGAATTATGTGATAAAGAGAATAGTCATATGATTGATGATGTTCTTATGAATCGGATGTGGTAATGATATCTAAGGAACCGAATGGTTGCATATAATCAGCTTGTATATGTTTGAAACATGCTCTTGTTAATCGGATATCATGCTATAGATTCGAATTCTAGTATTGATCGTTTGGGAAGTGTTATGGTTAATCTGATTGAATGTTAATAGGTTGTATTCATGAATGATTGGATTAGGGTTCTTATGAGTTAGTCCATAATTACACTGTTTGATCGATATTATACTAACTGATTTGTTGGGATTGTGTTAATTGATAAGTATAAAAGGAAACTGATTAAATTGATTGTAACCAATTGGCAAGAAATCCGGAATATATAAACCAATCGCACAAGGGGTCTTGATCACACAAGAAGCCCCAACGCATAAGCTAGTCGACCGCACAAGCTTCCTAATCGCACAAGTCTTGTCAGTCGCACAAGGTGCTTTCACTCGCACAAGGGATTACTGGACCGCATATGTGTGAATATTGTTAACTGTTGGGCCGGGTGAGTAGACTTGGGCTGGGTAATAAAGCTGATCGCACAAATGTAGTTAGTCTGATTGGGCCGGACAAGCCCAATTACAATCGCACAACTCGTTCGGAACGTACAAGGCTGTCCGGGTCGCACAACACTTGTACGGTATGTTAATTGGGCCGAGAATCGGTTATTGGACTGTTATGTTGTTGGGCCGGGATATGAGGATCGCACAACATGTTGTGGATCGCACAACATGTTGGGCCGGTTGTGTGACAACCCGAGTTTCCAAGGTCTTTCCTCGACACGTTCCGTCTCGTTACTTGGACTTCAAATCAATTGTAACGATGACGCAAGCTTTTCAATACATGTGTTTAATTCTAAATGGACCGAACCCTGTTATATCAGACTAAATTCAATGCAAAATGGTTTGATTGTTATCGAAAAAATCCTTTTTATTATAAATCCCTCTTAAACCCTATTGGACCAACACTTCCTCTATGTCACGTGAATTTCTTAAAAGTATCAGACAACTATTGAGTTTTCACATGCAAGCACTAGAGTTGTTTGTTTTCAATTATTAAACACACATGGGCCTGAAACTTGATTGGATCGATAATGTTATAATGAATGGACTGAGATGATCATGTGAGCCTATGACTATTATAGTTAAATGATAAATTTGTGAACTATGTTGGTGTACTGTCCATGCATGGCGAAACTTAGGATTTGCGCCACAAAGCCCACTCGACGAAACATGGGTCTCGTCACCCATCTTCACGTGCTAAATGGGCTTCGGCCCAGGATGGTTGAGACCCATATGCTTGTGCTTAAAACTGTTACGTAAACAAATAAACCCTACTCCTCTTTGAAAACACGACGGCAGTGGCAGACCCCCCCCCCCTTCGAAGCTCTTCCTTCCCGTGTTAGTCTACCTCTTTGCCTGAAATCCTTCTCGATAAGTAACCTATCTTCGTCTCCATCTATGCTTCTTATTGGATAGTCGATTGATTATATGTGTGAGTCTTGGTGTGCTATAGATTTTGATATTTTTGCATGATGGCAAGATAATTACGTGAATAAATGCAGACTGTTAAGTCTAGGGACATAATTGATGATTAATGATTGATGATATAGGCTTCTGTGCATAGTTCCATGTTAGTTATCCGCCCAAAAAGAGGCACAAGCCAAAACCGATCCTTATCTTCTTTGTTTTGACGGCAGTAGTGGCCTAGTTGTGATGAGTACCCATGTGGTGTGTTACCTATCTAAATTAACTATGTTTTTTACAAATGTCCATCATTAAATTATGGGTTGTGTGTATGGCCAGGGTTTTGAGGATCTAGTTATCAATTTTTATATGATTGTTGTACTAGGATTCATGTTAGTCAAGTAGTGAATATGATCACATGATTGTCGTCTGATTAAACTTGTATGTTGATACAAAATGCCACGATTTGGGGTTCTAGAAAAACATGAAATTGTAACTGATTTGGACCTGTGATGCACACCGACGAAACATGTGACCTCGAGGAAACACATGGCTTTTCGCCATGGGTAGAGGACGACGAAACATGGAGTTTCGTCGGGTGGGTTTCGTCGGGTCGGTAAGCAAACAAAACAGTTTGCAGTTTATGATGTTTAGGATATTAAACATTGGTGTTTATGGAATGCTGATATTACATAGGAATGAGTACGGGAAACTTGGTTGGATTGTGTGAATAGAATATGTGACATACGCGTGAGGTGGGAACTTATATACGAACTGAGTTTGTGCTACATGTTATGATAGATGTAAATTGTGTGAGACGAATAACTTGATTGAGTGATATGAGTTATTGTTATTGCATGCACGTTCAATTGAATGCGGTTTGAGCTGTAGATGTGTGTTATGGTGATATACGAACTTGTAAAGTAAAAAAAAATAATAATAATAAAATACATATAGCCCGAATACTCGCTACCACTTGTATGATAATATGTGCCATACCTGCTGACCACTTGTGGAATATATATAAAGAATATGTGATTCCTGTATAAACGAAACTGACTACTCTTGGTAACCACAGTAGGGTTTGGTTGATTAACTTGGAAAACGGGTAACGTAACATAACATACCGAGCAAATCTAAGGTGAGTTCACTACACTTTTCTAAGCATGCGTCCCGGTGGTTTGGGGCATCTGGTAAACGTTTCTGAAGGGAATACTGGGTAAACTGTTTATTTGGGATGTTGGTTATTGAACACAGTATAAATCATGTAAGACCCCATACATCTACCGTGTTGCTGAAGAAGCAACGAGGTATTTAGTTGATAGCGCTATTAGGTTTGGCACCCTCACACCGGGCCGAGAGGACGGGCGTGAACTAATTACCTGGACCTCATGACCAATGCCTAGTTAGAGGCATTGGGGTTGGGCATTCACATCGTGTACATGTAAGACCCCTTACATCTATTCAAGGTTGCTTGATACCTTGGCAACATGACCAATGCCTAATTGGAGGCATTGGGGTTGGGCATTCACATCTAGTCGCCACATACGGTAATCGAGTAATAACAACATCAAACAAAACGTTGAACTGTCTTAAACATACATCTGGTAACTAAACACGTTAACAAAACTTTGAACTCACCAGCGTCGTCTGACACACTTGTCTGCATGCTTGCAGGTCGTTAGAATTCGTGACATGGACTTGCTATCTGGGAGTGCTGGAGTGGTCATGGATCGAGGTTCTTGGATTAACATATAGTTGATACATTGCTTTTGAACATTTATTATGAAACAGTTGTTAAACGATTTACTATATGCTTCCGCTACACAACTCTTTGAAATAATCTTATGATTGACATTTACTATTGGTAATTAATGACATGTTTTGTTTAAATACTATGCGTGGTTCAATGTGATTGGTGGCTCGAATCCTGGTACGTCACACATCCCGCGGGGTTCCCGCATGTGGTATTTTGGGGGTGTGACAGTTTGGTATCTGAGCCACTGGTTATAGAGAACTTGGTTTTAAAACGTTTTTTTAAAACCAGACTATAACCGAACAGTTTTGACAACAAAGAATATGACCATGACACTCAGCTCCAGATTGCAAGGTTCGTCTCTCGTATACTCATTATACTACGTAACTAGTGGACACTTACATATGATATTGCATGCTGGTGCACGTTAAACACGATAG
Organism: Helianthus annuus; assembly: GCF_002127325.2. NCBI lineage: Eukaryota > Viridiplantae > Streptophyta > Magnoliopsida > Asterales > Asteraceae > Helianthus > Helianthus annuus. The sequence continues at coordinate 58,824,053 of NC_035435.2, read as the reverse complement.
TATGAACTTACGTATCCCTTGCACATGTTATATGACTGATAGGGTGGTATTTCCCTAAACATTCGTGACTTATGTTATGTAATGCTCTTTGTTTGATATTCGAGTTTGGGGGAAACATTCGACATGAGTTAGGAGGAACTGAGATGAGCATGCAAATCACAATATTATTGTGGGTGCACACATAATAATAGTGTGGGGTGCATGCGAGTCCCAGTGAGACTTAACAAGTGAAGAAGGGGTTTCGCTCTGTTAATTGATGTTATGTTAGAACTCAGCAGTCTATAGGAGTCATAGTAGTGATTGTCTCCTACCTGAATATGATCTTTTCACCCCTTTCTGAATCCTTACGGATCTCGATACTAACGAGTATCACCTGATCACGCATCCGGACGCCTAGCGAATTGTGTAGAATGTTAGGTGCTAGTACGAACGTCCCTGAGTTGGATGGCTCAGCGTCAAATGATTAGACTATACTTTTCTCACTTATCTTTGTTTGCTGGAACTTAGCATGTTAACGCCTTAGATCCCGAAGTGCGATCACTTCTGCAGCACTCTCACGACATACCGTCCATTACTCAGTCAACTTGCAAGAACGATGGACAAGAGGGTAAACGTAGTACCTTACCGACTTCAGCATTTGAACGACCCTAGTTACCGGCATCGAGCAACAGCGATTTGACTCTAATCGAATCCTCAACCCCAGACAGCGACTCTTGGGAGTTGACTTTTACGAACCAATCGGGACAAAATCGATGACGATTGACTGTAGAGCGGACTGTGTAACCGCCCGCACTATGAGTAGTGCCTTAGAACATGGCACGGAGTGTGAAAAGATGGACCTTGATGGTGACAGTATGCGGGACACCGTTACAGGAAACAATATTAGAGGCAACAGTCGTGGCAACATCAAGGTACTCGTGATCGTAGCTTACAGTATGGAAACGAAGGCGACCTCGACAAGGATCGACAACCAAGGGAACGGCGGCAGAACTGGAAATTCTTGTGACGAAAACAACACTAGAAATGAAGCTCGTGGGAGGACATTTAGTATTGTCATAGGCTATACTGGGCGTAATAGCAACACGATAGCTTGGACGGGTAGCTATTCGCTTCGTCTCTGTTCTGTTTAACCCTGATGCTTCTTGAAACCGAACTTGTTGTGGAGTCGGCTGATGCAAGTCAATTGAAGCTCTATATGTTCGCTGGGATGCAAGCTCGACCTTGGGGGAACAGGTGTTCGACATCGACCTTCCTTCCACTACCCCTGATGGTTACAATGCAGTAGTTAGCGTGGATTGGTTATTCAAAAATCGCGCACACATACCTTGTGAGGAGGAAATTTTGTGTGGAGAATCGTTCGAAAACAACAGAGTGTCGCAAAGGTTAGCGCCATATCAGCTATGAAGGCCTAGCAGTGTCTACGGAGGGATCACCCTGCTACGCTAGCAACCGTTACTGATGTTGAGGCTAAGGAAATGAGGATCAAGGATCCATCAATTGTTCGTGATTCCTCTCAGTGCGCTACCCGAGGAGCTTTCAGATTTACTTCCACCACCGCTAGGCAGAATCTTAGTTTGATCTCACGAAAGGAGCCGCCATGATTGCTCGTGCTACATACCGTCTTGCACCAGGAGGGTTGCAAGGACTATCTACATGAACTGTTGGACAGGAGTTTTATTAGACTTAGTTTTGCTCGCTGTAGGGAGCCCCAGCTATATTCGGGAAGATAAAGCCTTTTCGTATGTGTACTGATTATCCAGAACTCAGCAAGGTGACATCAAGTACTGTTTGCCTCAACCATGTATTGACGGAAGACCAAGAGGATAATGTTCCCGAAATGGCATATCGAATGCAATACGGCCGTTGCGACTTTGTACACCATGGCCATTGAGTTAATCAACACACCAGCAGCTTTATGGACCACATGAATCGACCGTATTTATGGATGACGTTCTGGGTCATTTCCAAGAGGAAGGAACATCATGGGCGGCATTTGTATCTTATTTTAGAGCTCCTGAGGGAGGAGCCACTCCGCGCGAAGTCTTGTTAAAGGTAATTTCTGGATTCGAGAGATACCTTTTTGGTCATATGATCAACGAAGTGGGAATACACGTGGATCTCGCTAAGGACCCATTTCGTTAGATATTGTTCGGCACCAAAGATCCCTTCGAGGATGCAGCAATTTCTTGGTCACACTAGACTCTATCGCAGATTCACCACATGATTTTCGAAGGTCACGCAGCTTAAATCTCTTTAGCACAGTAGGGTGTTGTGTTCGTGAAAGAAAAAAACAGGGGGACGTCTTTTCAGCTTTCGAATCCCAGCTCTGCAATGTTTACACACCGACGCAACACGAGAAAGTGATGACTTACGTAATGGACTTACAGGAAGAACTGCACGAGTCACGACCTGAGGTGGAAGCCGTAGTCTTTGGATTTAAATGGGAAGCATTACTTGGACGGTACCAAATATACCACTTAGACCGATCACAAGGGCCTCCCGTGTACCCTTGTTTCAAAAGAGCTAAACACGTGATGGTAACGTTGGGTGGAACTTTTGAATGAATACGACCGCGAAACTTGGACGTGCACGAGCTTTGCAGCCCGCTATCGACTCTAACTTACCTGATCAGACTTGCCTTGCTCAAACTGAAGAACCGAAGGAAGAGAGTTCTCAAGATTAACCCATGCGGGGCATAGGGAAGCAACTTTTTGTAGGTCGGACGATATTTGCTACTTCATGGAACGAATATGGACCTCCCTATACTACAACCTTTGGGAACTGGTACAGGTAAAGCACTCGGGTTTCGATATCCCATTCATTTGAGTTTTGATAGGATGAATTAATACCTGAAGACCATGTACGGATGACCGGGCCTGAAGGCCCACATAGCAACGCATGAGATCGATGTTTGACTTGTGGGAAAGTCAATGTGGGATATTGGCAACCAGAAACACCCATTTGGAACTGAGAACAGAATTGCCATGGAATCTGTCACTAGTCTGCCTACAACTCGAAACAGAAACGATATCACCTGAGTGATCGTTGATTGTCTCACGATACCAACACACTTTCTTGCAATCAAGTAAACTGACGTGTCTTCACAGTTGTGAATGTTCCTCTGAGAGAGGCGGCTTCTAGGCACGAGGTGCCAACTCCTGTTACCTCTGAATTTGAGCTACGCATGATTTACGTCAGGTAATACACAACACCCTTGGCCCACGTCAGGACCAGAGCATTGCTTATCACCGTTGGGCAAACGATCAGAGGAAACGAACTCTCTTGGCACTCGAAGACATGCTGCGAGCATGTGTGTGACTGGCTTGGGTGCTAATTAGAAGGACTCTTACCTATGGTTGAGTACTACTACGGCAGTTATCATCTTGGTAACCAGACAGCTCTGTTTGAGACATTGCATGCACAGTAACGCTAATCTCCTTATTGGATTAAGATGGATGGCAACCTAATCAGGGGTCCAGGACTTGTGCTTGAAACTCTTGAAGAATGTTTAGATCGGAAATTGTTTAACGGCAGCGCGTGACTGCCAGGAACACTAGGAATTCGTTGTATGCGATCGTATCGTGTTGAAAGTCTCACCCTGGGAGGGTGTGGAATGCTTGGGAAGCATGGCGAGGTTAGCTGACGTCACGATGGACCATTCAACAGACTCAGAAGAATCGGTAGAGTAACCTACAAACTTGAGTTACCCAACGAATCGGGTAACGTACGCGGTGTCATTTGTGTTTCGGATCTAAGGCAATGGTTGTCTGATGAAACACGTGCGATACCTTTAATGAAAGAATTTATCGAACACATGGACCAGGAAGTCAAGGTTCGTTAACATAGTCGTATCCCGGTTGTGAGAGTTCGTTGGAACTCAAGACGTGAACCGGAGTTCACGTTGGAACGCGAAGATCAGATGAGGCTCAAGTATCCTCAACTTTTTCCTGTTGATCAATCTATTGCTGGTAAAACTGGTGAATTTCGGGACGAAATTCCTCTTCAAGTTGGGGATGATGTGGCACCTGAGGAAAACCTACAACAATCTTGATTTACCCCCTTAACTCCTTTATGCTTACTTGTCAAATTTCGGGACAAAATTTCTTTCAAGTTGGGGATGATGTGACAACCCGAGTTTCCAAGGTCTTTCCTCGACACGTTCCGTCTCGTTACTTGGACTTCAAATCAATTGTAACGATGACGCAAGCTTTTCAATACATGTGTTTAATTCTAAATGGACCGAACAATGTTATATCAGACTAAATTCAATGCATAATGGTTTGATTGTTATCGAAAAAATCCTTTTTATTATAAATCCCTCTTAAACCCTATTGGACCAACACTTCCTCTATGTCACGTGAATTTCTTAAAAGTATCAGACAACTATTGAGTTTTCACATGCAAGCACTAGAGTTGTTTGTTTTCAATTATTAAACACACATGGGCCTGAAACTTGATTGGATCGATAATGTTATAATGAATGGACTGGGATGATCATGTGAGCCTATGACTATTATAGTTAAATGATAAATTTGTGAACTATGTTGGTGTACTATCCATGCATGGCGAAACTTAGGATTTGCACCACAAAGCCCACTCGACGAAACATGGGTCTCGTCACCCATCTTCACGTGCTAAATGGGCTTCGGTCCAGGATGGTTGAGACCCATATGCTTGTGCTTAAAACTGTTACGTAAACAAATAAACCCTACTCCTCTTTGAAAAGACGACGGCAGTGGCAGACCCCCCCCCCCTTCGAAGCTCTTCCTTCCCGTGTTAGTCTACCTCTTCGCCTGAAATCCTTCTCGGTAAGTAACCTATCTTCGTCTCCATCTATGCTTCTTATTGGATAGTCGATTGATTATATGTGTGAGTCTTGGTGTGCTATAGATTTTGATATTTTTGCATGATGGCAAGATAATTACGTGAATAAATGCAGACTGTTAAGTCTAGCGACATAATTGATGATTAATGATTGATGATATAGGCTTCTGTGCATAGTGCCATGTTAGTTATCCTCCCAAAAAGAGGCACAAGCCAAAACCGATCCTTATCTTCTTTGTTTTGACGGCAGTAGTGGCCTAGTTGTGATGAGTACCCATGTGGTGTGTTACCTATCTAAATTAACTATGTTTTTTACAAATGTCCATCATTAAATTATGGGTTGTGTGTATGGCCAGGGTTTTGAGGATCTAGTTATCAATTTTTATATGATTGTTGTACTAGGATTCATGTTAGTCAAGTAGTGAATATGATCACATGATTGTCGTCTGATTAAACTTGTATGTTGATACAAAATGCCACGATTTGGGGTTCTAGAAAAACATGAAATTGTAACTGATTTGGACCTGTGATGCACACCGACGAAACATGTGACCTCGAGGAAACACATGGCTTTTCGCCATGGGTAGAGGACGACGAAACATGGAGTTTCGTCGGGTGGGTTTCGTCGGGTCGGTAAGCAAACAAAACAGTTTGCAGTTTATGATGTTTAGGATATTAAACATTGGTGTTTATAGAATGCTGATATTACATAGGAATGAGTACGGGAAACTTGGTTGGATTGTGTGAATAGAATATGTGACATACGCGTGAGGTGGGAACTTATATACGAACTGAGTTTGTGCTACATGTTATGATAGATGTAAATTGTGTGAGACGAATAACTTGATTGAGTGATATGAGTTATTGTTATTGCATGCGCGTTCAATTGAATGCGGTTTGAGCGTAGATGTGTGTTATGGTGATATACGAACTTGTAAAGTAAAAAAAATAATAATAATAAAATACATATAGCCCGAATACTCGCTACCACTTGTATGATAATATGTGCCATACCTGCTGACCACTTGTGGAATATATATAAAGAATATGTGATTCCTGTATAAACGAAACTGACTACTCTTGGTAACCACAGTAGGGTTTGGTTGATTAACTTGGAAAACGGGTAACGTAACATAACATACCGAGCAAATCTAAGGTGAGTTCACTGCACTTTTCTAAGCATGCGTCCCGGTGGTTTGGGGCATCTGGTAAACGTTTCTGAAGGGAATACTGGGTAAGCTGTTTATTTGGGATGTTGGTTATTGAACACAGTATAAATCATGTAAGACCCCATACATCTACCGTGTTGCTGAAGAAGCAACGAGGTATTTAGTTGATAGCGCTATTAGGTTTGGCACCCTCACACCGGGCCGAAAGGACGGGCGTGAACTAATTACCTGGACCTCATGACCAATGCCTAGTTAGAGGCATTGGGGTTGGGCATTCACATCGTGTACATGTAAGACCCCTTACATCTATTCAAGGTTGTTTGATACCTTGGCAACATGACCAATGCCTAATTGGAGGCATTGGGGTTGGGCATTCACATCTAGTCGCCACATACGGTAATCGAGTAATAACAACATCAAACAAGACGTTGAACTGTCTTAAACATACATCTGGTAACTAAACACGTTAACAAAACTTTGAACTCACCAGCGTCGTCTGACACACTTGTCTGCATGCTTGCAGGTCGTTAGAATTCGTGACATGGACTTGCTATCTGGGAGTGCTGGAGTGGTCATGGATCGAGGTTCTTGGATTAACATATAGTTGATACATTGCTTTTGAACATTTATTGTGAAACAGTTGTTAAACGATTTACTATATGCTTCCGCTACACAACTCTTTGAAATAATCTTATGATTGACATTTACTATTGGTAATTAATGACATGTTTTGTTTAAATACTATGCGTGGTTCAATGTGATTGGTGGCTCGAATCCTGGTACGTCACACATCCCGCGGGGTTCCCGCATGTGGTATTTTGGGGGTGTGACAGGTTGCCTTTGGGATTATTCAAATCGCACAAATTGAATGCACTACTTGACTCCTAAGTGTTGCCATGATCTACGTGCTTGTAACGTGATAACTTGTGTGAAACATACGTGCATTACTTGAACCAAACCTGACTTGTATGGTAACCCTGTTAGGACGTGATTGACCATTCTTAATTCAAGTAACTTTGGTATAACCTGCCGAGCAAACCCAGGTGAGTTCAATGCATTTTCTCAAGCATGCGTCCCAGTGGTTTGGGGACAACTGGTAAACATTTGGAAGGGAAACATTGGGTAAACAACTTAATCGGTTTTGGTTATTGCCTGGAGGGCAATGGGGTAATTAGTTGATAGCGCTATTAGGTGGGAAACCTCACACCGGGCCGTAAGGACGGGCGTGAACTAATTATCTGGGTATGGCTATGGTTGTTAGAGGCACACTCCTCGGATACATATGGGCACACTCCCTAGGGTATCTAACGAAGGCAACATAGCATCGGTCGTTAAGGGGTACCCACTCCCCGGATACATATGGGCACACTCCCTAGAGTATCTAACGTGAGCAACATCGTAACGCAACATTGAATCGCATTAATATACATCTGGTAACTCAACACGTTAACAAAACCTTGAACTCACCAGCGTAGTCTGACACACTTGTTTGCATGCTTGTAGGTCGTTAACCTGGAACATGGACTTGCTATCTGGGAGTGCTGGAGTGGTCATGGATCGAAGCTAATGGATTACTTATAATTGATACATTGGTTTTGAGTTTTATTATGAAACAATTGCTAAACGACTTATCATATGCTTCCGCTATATAACTCTTGTGAATTGATATTATGTTTGACATTTAATCTTGGCAATTAATGACATGTTTTATTTAAATATTTATCATTGGTTCATTGTGATTGGTGGCTCAGACTCTGATGTGTAACACGCCTCGCGGGGTTTCCGAAGATGGTATTTTGGGGGTGTTACAATACATGGGTATCCTACCGAAGTGCAACAATTGTCTACTTTATCATATCGGGCAATGTAAATATGGAAAATGTGATAACTGTGGCAAGAGAGGGCATCCTAAGGAAACTTGTAGGCAAGATAATGAACATAGAAAAGGAGGCCAAGACAGTAGCGAGAATCACGGAGGGAACAACGACGCTGACGATTATCCAGGCAGGACAAGTGACAGACAGAAACGTGCTCAAGGTTGTTTTAACTGTGGAAGCAAAAAGCATTTCAGAAAATATTTCCCTAAAAACAATCAGGCACAAGAATTAAAGCTCAACACCGGAGCTAGGGAGACACGCTAGGAATTCAAGCGTGGATATCGGTACGTTCCATATTACTCAACGTGATGCATCTGTGCTGCTAGATACTGTTGCAATTTTAGCTTCGCATCTCTAGAGTTTGAGAGTATACTTGGTTTAGTAGCAAGTAAGTTAGATAACCCGCACTCGATGGAACTAGCTAAGGGGAAGCTAGTGGAAGCCAACGCAGTAACCAGAAACAACAAGATAGAACCCGGAGAGCGTAAGTTTACGTTTAATCTACTGCCAGTTGAGCTGGGAAGCTTCAACGAGGTGATTGGGATGGATTAGTTGCCAAGAGATAGAGCGGAGATTGATATCCGCATCCCGATGACGAATGAAGGAACGATCGTGACTCATGAAGCAGGATACGCCTCAACGAAGTACTAAATGCTGGGAGGCACGAAAGTTGTTGCGTAAAGGATGTGTTGTTTTCTTGGCTCATGTCGGGGACAAGGGAGCCGAAGTACCAAAACACGAAGATATTCCTGTGATAAGGAAATATCCTGAAGTCTTCCCCGAAGACTTACCAGAATTATCTCTTCAATGACTAGTCGAACTTCACATCAAATTGATTCCAGGCGTCGCGCCTGTAGTCAATGCACCTTAACGACTTACACCTTTGGAGATGCAAGGATTGACGGTGAAGCTTCAGAAGTTGATATAGAAGGAAGATAATAGACCAAGATTCCCTTTTGGGTAACCCCAATTCTGCTTGTCAATAAGAAGGAGAGTCGGTGACTCTTGCTAAGGATCCGAACATCAAACAACTAGGATCCGAACGAGCTAACCCATGAGAGTCGGTGACTCTTGCTAAGGATTAACGACTTACTTATGTAACTAACTGTGAGGATCCAACTACTACTTCACGACTGATCGATGATCGAGTGTTATTAGCTGGGAATTTAGGAAGAAAGTACATCGTGGAAATTGTGGGACAATAACTTGTTTTGAACATACACACAAAGGGTGTTTCATACACGATGCATAAAGCAATTTTACGCAGAATATGAGACTCTGAGAATCTAGAAAACATGTACTTAGGATCTTTGGGAACCCAGGTCCAAACTCGTAAAGGTTGTTATTTAGGAACCATATCTATTAACTCGAGCAAGCACCACTACCCTGACATATATGCTGATTCAGTTAACCAAACAGAAAGTGTTCAAATTCCTTTTGTTGAAATCTTCACTTTCGCTTCTAGCGAGTATATGTTTGCATCTCTGCACCCCTCAATGGTAGTTGCATCACGTTAATTTCCTTCACTGAGAGCGAACACACATTGGCTCCAAATACTTGGACATTCCTTCATCTTAGCAGATACACATTGCTTCATTTCTTGAGAACTTATATGTTATGCATGCACCTTTTGCTACGCATGCGGCTTTATTTCAAACACTTCATTGAAGTTCGAATATTATGTTACTAAATCTATTTACTGGTTTGTGAATTCGAATGACCTACATTATTGTAATTATTGGCTTTGTTGTTATCAAGTCAACACACTTTCTCGAAACTCCTTTTTATTTCGAGTTACATTCATGGTTTATCTTTGCAACCATGCCGAGATTTCCTTTGTTAATACATACGTTTATTGTCAAGTTACGCTGAAACCAAATTCAATTTCTTGAACTTATCCACTTCACATATTCAATTTAAGACGCCATATGATGTATTGGGAACGTCATATTCAAATATTTTTGCAAAGGTTCTTTCGTTTCGAGTCGTAGTAGATTTGATTGGTCTACGACTACACTAAATCGTTTGCTGGTTTCAATATCTTGTGGAGATGATTTCACAAAATTGAGCTTGCGGTAATTTGGTTACTCACTTCATACACGGATTTAAATTATTTATTTGCTCTAAATCCGCCTCGTTTATCACGATTAAAGCAGTCTCAACACAGTTGTGTGTTAAGGCAATGGTATATAGATTCATTTCATAACACAATGTACCTCCTAACGATTCTTTCATTGTCTATCGAATACCCTGCGGCCCTTAATACTTTTTCACCTTCGATCAAAAACAATGGCTCTTTGATGTTCCGTATTCAACTAAAAACTCTATGTCATTGCGTAAATCAAATCTTCAGATTGTGACGATATACTTTCATTTGATTTCAAACACGGTGAACTTGTTTGGTCACCGCTATTGTTGGAAACATTTCAATTACGACACCTTGTGGTGTCATTTTAGATTTGAAGCTGGTGCTAATCATGGTCAACCATTACACACAAAACTACACATACTTCCGTTTGACTTGTCAATTAAACACTCCAGATGCAACTACGGACCAAGACAATGATACACCAGATTCGCTTGTGTTCCCTTCAGTGTATTTTCACAACTTATTAATGTCAGCACGCTACTTTATTCACTTGTTTATTTGGAAGTTGACGGGTCATTTCACTATTACGTTTGAGCTTACCGATTTTGAGTTCATCTAACAGATGCTATTGTTACCAGAGCTCATTTGCATATTGTGACCGATTGTGTGAAGAATCCATAGGTCAAAACTTCGCTTTTCAGGAACCCCTGTTAACTGAGTTACACTAGCCTATACGTCTATACGTCTCGTGTCTTTTGACATTAAAAACTAGGACATATGCCTTGTACCCATCGGGTTCTTGTTGTTAAAATGCATTCTTGGGTGCACCTGATATGGATAAGAGTTGATTTGATACTGTGGTTATCTACCTCAGTATTATCCATATACTTACACGCATAATGTAACCCTAAGGAGTTAAGGTAGTACAAATTTCGAGGACGAAATTTTCTTAACGGGGGGAGAATGTGACAACCGTCAAATTTGCATGCAACCGTACAATTAATTAATATTAAATTTGTGCTTAATGACTGTGCTTGATTTCAACTGATGATATAAACTGCTTTACGATTTCTGTATCATGCATACATGTGCATCACACTTCATACTATCACACCATTTATTACACACAAACTTTAGTGACATACTTGATACACAAAGCACAGTTAGCACAGTTAGCGGATAACTCAGAAATATACTGACAGTGCCAGTACATAGACAGACAATATTTTAAGACCCAGGATGGGCAAGGGACAAGGTACTACACTAGTTTGGTGTGTAGGGAAGTGAGGACCATAAAACTGCATCATTAGGTGATAGATAAAATGTCGGGGAGTGCCTAAAACTCACTTTTAGTTCATAATTCTACATTTTTCAGCAAAATTCAGCATTTTAATATGCTAGTAACATGCAGAAAATTGACTAAATGGTCCTGAATGCTTCCCTAAGTGTTGGGAATTAAAAGTGTCACAAAAAGCTACATAAAGGACACTATACGGAATAACTTAGCACTTTACCGGAACGGTATCTAACCGAACAACCGGACATTACCCGGAACACAAAAAAATATTGTTAAAAGCATTGTTTTATTTTTCTGAGCTAGCAATGATTCCCGAGCACTCTAACATATTACATAATGTGCCATACACTTAAAACACTAGACTTTTCACTTAACCTCCAACTATTATTCACTCTACCATCAAAGTTACACATGACCCCCCCCTTTTTTCATTCCTACGGTTATGGGATGGCCCCACCTCAATCTTACAAGATTTCTTTGCTTGATTCACCTTGATCTCTTTCTTGATTCTATGAGATCTTGCTAGATATTGTAGGATTTATGAAGATCTTGTAATATAAAATAAACCTACTTATCATTAAATTTTTGCAATAACCCCCCCCCCCCCATGTATATTTACGGTCCAAAGGACCCACCCCATACCCCCAAGATTTTATCTCATATTTTAATTGGACTATGCTTGCTTGAATGGCCAAAATATTATAGGATGAAGATTATAAGTATGGTGGTTTAGATCTTCATCATATCTTTCATATCTCACACCTTACTTCACCACCCCACTCTCTTTTTCTCACCCTCTCCCTCTCGGCTCAATACACAACCGCCACCACCACCACCTTACACCCCCCATCTTTCCATTTTCATGCTTGATTCAAGTATTAGAAGGTGCCTTGTGAAGGTGGAAGCTTGAGGAATTTGAAGGAACTTCATGCATTGCTTTCAATCACCACCTTTTTCTCATCTTTTTCGCTAGAGATCTTCCCTAGCCTTTGAGCTAGTTGTAAGTTCCTTGATTAACCCTTGTTACTTCTCTTTTGTGGTTAAAAACTTGTAGTATGTTGTTTATATCAAGAACACTAAGAACAAGAACTAAAAGATTTAACATAAAGCTTACATAAAAGGGAAAACATGATGAAATGTTGTAGTATGATGTTGTTGTGTATATATTGTTGATTTCTTGTTGATTCTTAGTAGTGTGATGTTAATCGCCATATGAGACTTGTTAAATAATGATTAAAACCATGATTTAACAAGATTAGGAGGTGATTATGTGTTACATAGAATAATCATCTTCTAGTATAAACATGAACTTGAAAGAATATGATTTTCTTGAAATATAGGTAAACAAAGTAGGTTGATGATCATGTAAATCCGAGGTTTACAAGAGACTTTTCAAATAAACCAAGTTTAAAAGACGGTTTTTAAAGGATCATGATTCTTACACTATTTTTGGAAAGGAATAAGCATATGGATGCTAGTGAGACATGAAAATGTGGTAAATAAATATTTTTATAAAACGTGTTCACAAGTTGTGAACATCTAAAAATCCCGAGAATGACATTTTTACAAAAGAAAACACACTTTGGAGGGTAACTAAACCCACTAAACACTTCACCAAGTTACTATGCGTTTTTATAAAACATCAAGTTCATGTTGTGTTATAAATAGAATGTTTTTGCACTTGAAAGACGTAATATTGTTTAGTGACTTGTTGATGACTGTTTGGGATGAGTTTTGGAAAAGAAAATGATATGCTTATTAGCATGGGCACCTCCGTTTACAAAGGAAACTCTGGCGAAATTTTCTAATCCAACCATTAGAAAATATTTTCTAACAAGTGTTTACAAGTATATTTTAACTTGTTTTTCAAAGTAAACTTCGCCATAGGTTTTGTTACAAAAATACAAAGTATCGGAGGTTGGTTTTTATAAACAAAAATGGGTAAATATATATATTTTATACTAAGACACTTGTGTGAATATTTGTATCTTTTGTGAACTAGTTATATTATTTTAGGGTAAAATAATATAACTTAACAAAATACCTTGACCTTTACAACTCCAAAATAATATCAAAAACATCAAGGAATAAAATATTCAAGTTACACACTTGGCATTGTGAAACTGAACGCGGAAACATAATTTACAAAATATTCCGGGATATACCATTACGCTATATTTTTGAAATGAAAGAAGTGAAAATATGATTTTGTAAATATTACCAAGTATATCATATTTTTGACAACGAGAATTTTTGGGAGATAAAAATATGTTTTCCTAGTATATTTAGAAGATATATAATTTTTGTAGAAAAATATATATTTTTGGGACAATACATGATTGAACAAAATAAGTTTATATATATTTAAGTGGGACTTGAAATATATGGTTTTGGTAATATATATTGGGAATATATTAACATATTTTTACTTGGAACAATACACTGAAATACGAGGCCAATACATGGCTAAATACACACATACAAAAATACAAATACACATGTATGAGATACCCCCCCCCCATCCTTGGGAAGGAAATACGAATACAAATACTTGAGAAGTATTGTTACAAAATATTGTTCAACAATTATTCCAAAACTAAATATAATTATTATAACTTGGAATAATATAAGGAATATAACTCAAAAACATAAATACTAAGACAAGGCACGACCCGTTCGTTCTATAGACGTTAGACCATTATAGGTAGTCGTGTTTGCTGAGGAGATTTGGGTTACAAGTACCGAAGACGCAATACAGTGAGTTCATGTCCCCCTTTTTCTCTTAACTGTTTTCAGTTTTATACTTCGGGGGTGAAACACATGTTACAATTATTATAGATATTTTATACATGGTATGATTAGCCTAAGGAGGGTTTACTACTTAGATCATGTGAGTGGGTAGGCAGATACTTAAGGCCACTAATCCTCGTTGTAGGACCGAGGGACATGAGTGATAGATCTATTTGGGTGTAGCGAGCCCCACTCCTGAGTCCGCTGAATGGACCATGTGGTGACTATGTCTTATAGCCGAAAGCCCGGTACGAAATCTGCTAGGTTTGAGTCTTCCTGCATCACTTCACACATATCAATGGCCTTGCAAACCGTTGGTGATCTCTTTTTCCTTATTGCTACATATCAGGGACTTACATACATACTTACAAAGTTTCAAAGGTTTATTCATACACACAAACGAACACATGAACTCGCTCAACTTTTGTTGATGTTTTTCAAACCACACTTATTTCAGGGAAATTGTAAAGTGGATCTGGCGGGCGTTGGAAGTTTTATGCTTCGTTAAGAATAAAGATGTCATCCAGGGTCTTTGAGTTTGGTTAGTGTGTCTTATTCTTGGACGAGACACGTCTTCCAAACCTTGGTGTTATTCATTAATTAACTTTTGACGAGTCTTTAATGAACTCATAAACAATTTTTATGATATGTAAAACTTGAATTTGAAGTCTATGTTTTTGAAACGATATTGTTATGTTTTACACTTATTTAATGGATGACAAACAAATGGTTTTATCATATAGTTGATGTTATGATTGAATGCAATGATATTAAGAAAGTCACACTATAATCATGCTTCCGCAAAAGTCAGGGTGTGACAATATATGTGAACCATTTGATATATGTGAACCATTTGTAACCATTTGGTATATGTGAACCATTTGTAACTGTTTGAACCGTTGGGTTAGGGAAGTGATAAGGTAACGGGGCGGGTGTAATGTGTTAAAAGCATGGTGGATACGCCGCTGGTACTTCCTATATATAAGTGCTTTTAACACATTATATATCGTTGCGTTATCTAGATCACTTGGGTAAACAATTTTGAAACGATGTCACACAATGATGTTTTCTAACCATACAAGTTTTATTAACGAGTTTCCACGAGATGTTTTACAATTTGATTTAATAAAACAAATGTTTTGGAGTTAAGAATCATGCCTACGAGATTTTATAAATCATATCCAACTTGATTTGAGTTGGTTAATTATGTCGCAATACTATACTTTTCAAAATAAGGTGTTTAAATAAGTATTGCAATATGTAAAATGAGCCATGAATCTGATACTCACATAAAACCCATGTACTCGCCGGCATTTTTATGCTAACGTATTTTCACATGTGTTTCAGGTACCATAGTTGATGATGTTTGATGATGATATTTGTATACGCTCACATAGGAATGGACGAGGCCTTAGTGACTTAATAACAATGGAAGTCTATTTGGTCATGTTTTGTTTCTAATTCCAATGTAATGTAATACATTTAATTCAATAAAACAAAACTGTTTAATCCATGGTTGTGAAACAGTGATTCTGTTACAACACTCCCCAACGTTTCTGCCACGTTTTGTTGTTTTATGTGGTCGGGGTGTGACAATACAAAACCAAATAAAAAGTGCGAAAAGATTAAAAATCAAAAGTATTACATTAAATGCTTGTCTTCACCAAGTGATGTAAGAGACTTAGGTAAACATGGCCTTTAATTGTCAAGAACTCTTACTGTCAATCTTGGATCTCGAGACTACTACACACACTCTAAGGTGGATGATGGATGATGGTGGTGGATGTGGGTGTTGTAGTGGTGGTGGAGTGTGGGTAAAGTGGGAGAGAGGTGGTTTGCCAAGGGATGCCTTTGAAGTGAACCAAGCACCCATATTTATAGCCTGCACAGAAGCCCGGACACGGCCCCGTGGCCATCCTTCTTCTCTTTCTTCATTAATTGCAATTTGTCTGCATTAGCTCCACACGCCTCCGTGTTCGCTGGGCACGGCCCCATGTGCAGAAGCGTATCTGTACTATCAAGATTTGCAAGATTCTGCGAATCTTAGTGTTGACCACGGCCCGTGTTGAGCTGGGCACGCCCCCATGCTAGGAATAGATGCTTCTATAGCTTTGTCTTTTCTACAGACATCTGGCCACGCCCCCGCGCCCGCTGGGCACGGAGCCGTGGTCAGCCTTCTGTTCTCTTGTTTTTGCTTGGGAAGATGTTGTTGAGGGGTCGAGCATGCCACGTTTATTCCTTTTCTTTGTATTTATGTTAGATTTGGCTGCATATTTGTTCCTTTTGTTCAATTAAGCTCATTTGGTCCTGAAAATACAAAAGGAAGACAAAAGAACACTTTTTCCAACATTAGTACTAAAAAGGGTTAGTTTTATGCCTCATTTGATGTAATTTATGTGTTGCATTTTAGACACATCAAATACCCCCACACTTGAATCTTTGCTTGTCCTCAAGCAAAACTCTTTATAATGTGGCTTACACACCCAAATGGAATGGGTAGAAGAGAAGTTTTGGGCTTTTCTTGAGTTTCGGGAATCCAAGATCTTTATTGGGTTTTATTTTTATGCTATTTACAATCCTATTCGTTATGATTTATTTAGAACGCCTCATAAGATATAACAACCCTCCAAAATAATTCCGACACCCCTAATATGTTTAAAATGTCCCTATATGTCTTAAAATACACCCCATATACGAAAACCGGCCCTAAATACCCTTGTATAATTAAAAATTAAGTAAAAATAATGAAAATGAGTTTGTCGCGGGCCGCGATAGACTGACGTTAAGTCATCGCGGGCCGCGAGCACCTAGATAAGCGGCCACACCCTGAGCCGCCACGTGTCCTAACGCGTGTGGAACCTATCTCGTGACCGGGCAAGGCTATGCCCTAGGTTCCCTATGTCGCGGGCCGCGAAGGCCCTCCCTTCCTTCGTCGCGGGGCGCAACGAACCTGTCGACCAGCGCTATAAAAGGGGCCATCAGCCTTCATTTTCAAATCGCTCAATCTCTCGATCTCTCTTTCAATATTCTCAATAGCAATTATAATATCGGGCATTATAACCCCCTAAATAATGAAGTTCTGCCTCGTTGTAAGTATCATAACCCCCGGTTACGTGTTAGATACGCTGCCTGATTGATCTAGGATTCCGTAACGACTGTCGTGGTTCTGCCTGACGTAGTCATTGGAATGCCGTCTCGGGGAGGGTATCGCTAATATAAATATTGGGTTATTATACTAACACGTGTGCATTGTGTAATTAATAGATAATCACCAGGAAATCCTAAAGGAAAACCCTAAGACAGCAATGTGAGTAATCCTCCTTTTTGCAAACTGTTTTAACAAAACCTCAAATGATTTACATTATACTAAAACAGTGATTGAGTATTTGTATTCTACAATTATCGTCGGTATGTTAGGGTTTTGTATACAAAATTTGTTACTACATTGTGAGTAGTAACATGACCACAAGTCAGGTTGACAGTACCGTGGGTGGTAATTAAAGTAGATGGAAACAAATGTAATTGCGAGATCGCCCTCAATACTGTAAAACGGTTTTACATGTCTTGATTAAACTGGCATTCACTCACCAGTATTTCCCACTGACAAAATGTTTTTAAACGCGTTTCAAGTAACAAAATGTGAAAGCCAAATAGAAGCCAGCTGGACAACACTGAAGGCTTGGAAAAGTGGCTATAAAGCTACCTAAAATAAAGAGATGTTTTATTTAAATAAAATAGGGTTTATCCCTATGAAAATGTGTGTACTTGACGTGATGTCGTTGTCACAATCAAATTTAATCCAAATTACTAATAAATAGTTAGCGGTAAGTGGGTATCGAACACAGGGAGTTTGTGAAAAATGTGTTGATTTTATAGCTTTGCAATTTAACTACAATTAACCTAATATTCAGAAATTAAAGATCAAGAGTTTGGATTGTTTGCTTTTAAAACTAAATTATTAACTAATTGCAAATCAAGATTGGATTGTAATTCTGATTAGGAGAACAATGACCATCTTAGGATTCAGTTTCTTTTAACACTTGTGCAAAATTCCAACTAGAAAGAGTTACATAGACATAACTCATGTACAAACATTTGTTGTGATAGAAGGGAACAAAGTACTCGGATTATATTAACGCGAGGTTGTTTCTCGATGATCAATCAATCAATATCCAACCCTAACCCTTTCCATTATATCTCGATTTTCAACAACACCAAGAACGTACGATTTAGACTAGAATTGAAACATCAATCAACAAGCTACAATCAAATATTCATACACCATGATAATCAAAGCAAATACACAAAGTTATCATTCTAGAAATTAAGGAAAACACACAAGAGTTGTATAGAAACCTTCACCTAAGATGATCACTGAAAGTTTAGCCTAACATGGTTCGGTGAATCATCATTCCAACAAAATCTAAGTTCATATGAATCCAAATACAAACCGAAATGTTTAGAAATGTTCCCAATCACTTGCACAAGCCAAAATTCACCCAAGAACTCCAGAGAAACGTTCCCAATGATGATAGATGTGAAAAGGCACTTGAAAACGGATTAAAAGAGGGCAGTTACACTTTTTGCGTCAGAGTCTACCGTAACTTACGGTATTAAAACCTTTACGTTGAGTCTTTACTGCCTTACGGTGGTCAAAAATTGTCAGTGTCTACCGTAAATTACGCTAGCTACCGTAATTTACGGTAGGCTTCAGCAAGCAATTTTGTTTTCTTCATAACTTTTTCGTTTTAACTCCGTTTTCTTCACCGTTTTCGCCTACGTTCTCGTAATTTCATCCTCTATCATGTTATCTTCTTAATTCTTCAATTCCAAAGTTTTATTTTTTTCATTTATTCTCCGTCTTTCAATCTACAATCCAGTCGCGTCTATTCGAAGCTTTATTTCCATACTTTTAAGCTCCAAATGTACCTGAAACACAAGCAACCGTAGTTATCTAATTCAAGACAATTACATGATCAAATGAGGGATTAACTCGTCTTTTAACACACTCAAGGGTTGTCCCATGGACCACCCGTCACATCCCCACACTTAACCGTTGCTTGCCCCAAGCAACCCATTACAAATCATTTCCAAGTGCAAAAGCGATCAACATAAATCAAGCATAAACATGTCATCCTTCTACTAGCCTTTTCCTAACACGCAAACAACACACCCCTAACTATATCTCTCCTCTCGGTGACAACTAAACATTAGCAAAGATACGCTAGACACACAAAAGGAAAACGGGTGATTGCACAACTATATGCTTGTACCTAAATCGGTCCTCCGCCTAACAAGTGCCAAAACATGAATGCAAATCAAAGGGACTTGAAGGTTGTAACATGGCTAGGCATACGGGTAGGAAATGGAAATATATATGTATAGTAGCGAACGACTTAACCCGGTCTTTTTATTACACATTAAACTAACAAAACAAAACACAAACTTCTATATACAAGACAACTCATTCATCATTTCATTTTTTTCTTTTTTTTCATTGCTTTTTCACTTTTTCTTTCTTTTTCTTTTTTTTCTTCTTTTTTTCTTCTCTTTTTTTTTAACATAAACATAACATAACTAAACACAACTAGAACAAACTACTAACACTACAAGACCGGGTCAAATCGGGTAAATTTTTGGGGAACTAGGTATGGGTTAACAAATGATTGGCTTTAGACACAAAATGGGCAACTAAATGTCCAAACCCCCACCCCTCTCACTACCTAGCTCATATATATAGTTTATGAGGTCCAACCCCCCAAATCCCACACTCGCACACACTATGACGAGGCTACCTAAATACTCTTATCCTATACACATTCATGTTTCACTTAGGCCTCGAACCGTATTCAAGCACAAGTTCTAATGCACCCCCGCCCGTTGCCACTCTCATCAAAGATATAATTATTTATTTACATTTGTGGCTTCAACTCTCACGAAGAAAAAGGGTAAATAAGGGTTGCCGATGTGTCACTCGGGGTTAGTACAAAGTGTTCAAGTTCCAACAATGTTTCACTTGATTTAAATTTTTTTTTTTTTTAAAAAACATCAAAATTTTCCCCCATCCCCACACTTGGGATACATTGACCCCAACTTATGGTTTTGGAAGGAATTGATCACTAAAACCCATTCAACATCAACAAAAGCTTAAACACTCAAACCCCAAATTTCTTTTCTTTAACCAAAAAGCAAACAAACTAACTACCAATATTTCAAAGCTAAAGAACATAACAAGACTAAGGAAAGAGTACATTGACCTAGTGAAGTTTGACACAACAGATGTTGTAGATAATCCGACTTCCTATCATCACTTCCTATAAATATCAGCACATCTTCCCCACACTTGAATGTCGCCATGGCCCTGAAACATAGAAAGATAAAAACAACAAGATCAATGTAAAACCCCAGATTGCCTCCTGAGCAGCGCTAAGTTTCGAGTCTTCAGCTAGACCGTGCCACCCCCATTTATGGTGGCTCAAAGAATCGGCTCCTATCACCTCCCCCACTATAGCTTGTCATTGGTTGAAATGCATCCAGCAAATGTCCATTCGGTGGATAGTCAACTACATACCTGCTCGAACCCTCATACTTCTTTTCACACCCCGGTGGTTTGTTTGTTTTATTCTTTGATGCACACTTTTCATATGGTCACTAGACTCTCTACCCTTCTCTTCAATAGATTCATAACTAATCTCCCTAGTATGAACATCAAAGTACAACTTACGGTTCTTTTCGGTCATAGTAATAACCCCGTCTGTATAGTTGATTTGAGCATTTGCTATATAAAGAAACGGTTGACCTAAAATTACCCTTTGTTGTGATGCCAATTTGGTAGAGGCATAATCTAAGACCAGAAAATCCACCGAATAGTTTAATTCTCCCAACCGAATCATGACATTCCTAACCACTCCTCGCGGACGCCTCCAACTCTCATCCGCCAAACTCACCATGGTGTCTATATCTTGGAGCGGACCAAAATCATACATGTCATATAGATCACCTGGTAACACACTCATGCTCGCCCCGTAGTCCAACAATGCGTGAGGGATTTTTAATTTTCCCACACGGATAGGAACGATTGGTGCTCCATTTTCTTTATCATTCTCACCATCGGCGTACTTCCCTATACCTGTATTTATTTGACACGAAGAGGTTAGAAATTTTTCATTAAATTCGGTACTAGGAACGGTGCTTACCACATTGATATTAATGCTTTTTATGTTCTTGGGATTTGTCACTGTGTCACTCGGTAGCTGGCCTTTTGCTTTCTTCAATGTCGCCACTTCACTCGCAAGTTGACCCATTTAAGTGGTCAACGATTGAATAGCTTTGTCACGGTTTTCATCTTTTTGCATACGAACCTCATCAAGCTGATTTCTTTGTTGCATCTCCATTTGCATCGCTTTCAACATCTCCATGACCTCATTTCCACCCAAAGAACCTTGACCCGAAAACCCACTTTGTTCATTACCCGGTTGTTGGAATTGCCTTTGGAAACCTTGATTATTAAATTGTTGGCGAGGAGCATAATTTCCTTGGTTTCCTTGAAAGTTCGGGTTAAGTTGATTTGACGGGTTCCCATATCTAAAATTCGGGTGGTTTCGTAACCCGGGATGATATGTGTTCTAGTTCATATTATAATTTCTACCACCCCCACCTTGACCTTCAATAAAATTCACTTCTTCATATTTCCCTACACCTCCTTGGCAATTTTCGGCCGCATGCCCCAACTCATTACAAAGCGCACAAACCTCATAAATTTTATTCGAAGTTTGAACACTACCATCATCTACCACATGAACTTGTGGTCTCGTTATAACATGCCTTGCCCGTCTAGAAGATTGAGCCTTTCTTTTTGAAGTAACCGCCATTTGCTCTAAAAATTGCCAATCATCATGCTCAAAATTCGTACCGAATGTACCATTAGTGATTGACATTAAGTCACGTGCATCCTCCGAACTCAACCCTTCGTGAAAAGCGTTTAACAACTCTCAAAGTTGTATACCATGATGAGGGCAATTTTTCAACATCATGTTGAACCTTTCAAAAGCCTCATGAAACATCTCCCCCGGTTGTTGTTGAAAACTTCTCAAACTCCTTCTAGCATCATTTGTCTTTTGGGCCGTGTAGAATTCTTCTAAGAAAATTTGTTGCATGTCGGCCCATGTATAAATCGATGCGGAGGGCAAAGTATGAAACCACCTATTTGCTTTGCCTTCCAATGAAAATTGAAAGAGAACCAACTTAACATCATCCGACGAAAAACCTTGACCTCCAATAGTATTGCAAATGGAGTCGTATGTCTCCAAGTGAAAATAAGGTTCTTCCGTTGCTAACCCCTTAAACTTTGGAAAACTTTGGAGTGCGGTTGTTCTAGCCTCAAAAGTCCTTCCATCCGGGTGATGAGGAATCACTACCGGAGAAGGATTATTAGTGATAACCGGTCTAAAGTGAGCTTCAATACCCCGTACCGCCTCTCGATGATGTCTACGCGGAGCACCCAATGGTACTCTTGGTTGACCCATTTGCCCTTGCATAGGCCCTTGAGGTGCAAATGGTGGTTGAAATTTATGTTGTTGCATTGGAGGTTGTTGCACCGGCCTTTGGAATAGGTGATGTTGATATTGCGGCCGAACTTGTTGTAGAGGTGTTGGTCTTTGGATTTGTCGCCCATGTAGCCGAATTTGTTGTATCCCCGTTGGTGGCCTACCAATATCTTGAATTTGTTGCAATGGTTGACTTTGTTGACCCGCTCCTCCTTGAGGTCCCAAATTACCTCCATCACCCCCATAGTAAAAACCTTCTTCTTCGTATCCCCTAAAATCTTCTTCATACCCATCATCATAACCATCTGCTCCCATACCCGAAGATTGCACGAATGGAAGAGATGAATAGTGGAAACCCGATTGAATCGGTGGTCGGTATGTAAATATAGTATGGATAACGGTTGAACTTGGTGGTATTGGGTAGGTAGAGGATGATTGACCCGAAGCTGGAAAAAATGTGTAAGTGGTGGAATTGTTGTGGCCGGGCTAAAAGTAAAGGTAGGTTCAAATCGAGTAGTAATAGGTGATGTAGTGTTGGTTGGTGTAACATCATGTGGTGGTGTAAGATCGGTAGTGGAATTAGGCATGGTGGTATTTGGTGAAGGTTGTGTTGATGTAGGAATGAAAGTTGATGTTGTTTGACCCGTAGTGGGTGGAATTTGTGAGTTAGCCCTGATGTTTCTAGGTGTAATGGGTGAAGTGGGTGAACCAATAATCTAATTTTCTCGTAGTAAAACTCTGTTTTGATGCAAAGTTCTTTCAATTTCCGGATCAAACGATAGCAGTGATGACTTGTGAGAGCCCCTAGTATGCATACACCTGTAGTACCTACACACTAAACACAACCAGCGTAAACCCGAAAATAACAAACAAAACTACTAAATTAACACACATTGCGCACTACTCCCCGTCAATGGCGCCAAAATTTGACGTGATGTCATGGTCACAATCAAATTTAATCCAAATTACTACTAAATAGTTAGCGGTAAGTGGGTATCGAACATAGGGAGTTTGTGGAAAATGTGTTGATTCTATAGCTTTGCAATTTAACTACAATTAACCTAATGTGCATAAATTAAAGATCAAGAGTTTGGATTGTTTGGTTTAAAAACTAAATTATTAAGTAATTGCAAATCAAGATTGGATTGTAATTCAGATTAGGAGAACACTGACCATCTTAGGATTCAATTTCTTTTAATACTTGTGCAAAATTCCAACTAGAAAGAGTTACATAGACATAACTCATGTACAAACATTTGTTTTGATAAAAGGGAACAAAGTACTCGGATTATATTAACACGAGGTTGTTTCCCGATGATCAATCAATCAATATCCAACCCTAACCCTTCCCGTGATATCTCGATTGTCAACGACACCAAGAACGTACGATTTAGACTAGAATTGAAACATCAATCAACAAGCTACAATCAAATATTCATACACCATGATAATCAAAGCAAACACACAAAGTTATCATTCTAGAAATTAAGGAAAAACACACAAGAGTTGTAGAGAAACCTTCACCTAAGATGATCACCGAAAGTTTAGCCTAACATGGTTCGGTGAATCATCATTCCAACAAAATCAAAGTTCATACGAATCAAAATACAAACCGAAATGTTTAGAAATGTTCCCAATCACTTGCATAAGCATAATTCGCCCAAGAACTCCAGAGAAACGTTCCCAATGATGATAGATGTGAAAAGGCACTTGAAAACGGATTAAAAGAAGGCAGTTACACTTTTTGCGTCAGAGTCTACCGTAACTTACGGTAGCTACCATAAGTTACGGTAGCATTAAAACCTTTAAGTTGAGTCTGTACTGCCTTACGGTGGTCAAAAATTGTCAGTGTCTACCGTAAATTACGCTAGCTACCGTAATTTACGGTAGGCTTCAGCAAGCAATTTTGTTTTCTTCATAACTTTCTCGTTTCAACTCCGTTTTCTTCAACGTTTTCGCCTACGTTCTCGTAATTTCATCCTCTATCATGTTATCTTCTTAATTCTTCAATTCCAAAGTTTTATTTTTTTCATTTATTCTCCGTCTTTCAATCTCCAATCCAGTCGCGTCTATTCGAAGCTTTATTTCCATACTTTTAAGCTCCAAATGTACCTGAAACACAAGCAACCGTAGTTATCTAATTTAAGACAATTACATGATTAAATGAGGGATTAACTCGTCTTTTAACACACTTAAGGGTTGTCCCATGGACCACCCGTCAGTACTTGAAACTTGGGAATTTCCCATGTGTTTAATATTATAAAAGCGTGGTATTTTACTCTAATAAAATATTTCCTAACTACGGTCCGGATGTAAATTCCGCTGCCAAAATGCTAAACACCGATACCACTGAAACTGGCCGCAGCCGCCCGTTCCCGGGTAATTAGGGGACAGGGGTTGCGACAGAAGGTGGTATCAGAGTTAAGCCACTAATTCAGCCACAGAAATGTTCTGCTGACACCAAAATATTATTCAATATGTTAGGAAATAACCTACAGAATTTCATGTATACCTATATATTATTGTTGTGTGTTATTTGACTATTTATTAGTTTACAGTATGATCGACCAAGGACCTTCCGACGCCTACCGTCAGTTGTCCAGCTCACCTAGGAACGAAGGCACCTCTTCACAGCCTACCCTTTCAGGGTATTCAGCTGACAATGAAGACAGGATATTCGTGTTCAAGGCTCAATCTGAAGAGCCATTCCCTCCTAAGAAGAGAGGATGGTTCAGCAGAGACGCGCATGAACGTAGGAAGAGGATGAAAAAGTTACAATAGCAGCGAGCTTTAGCTCGCTAAGAGACAAACAGATGCCCACACCCAGGATATGCTCAATAGGAGTCTAGCAAATTTCCATATCTTAGCAATTACAGCTGCAGACCCTAATCTAGAGTAACTCATAGCACCCTAGCCCTTACCACTGTTTCCCACACAACCAATGGAAATTGAAAACAACCCAGAAAACCAAATCACAATGCCTGACCTTGACCCAGCTGAGATACCTAGAATACCAACACCCAATCCCATAGACCCTGACTACGACCCGTGGTTTGACGACCATAGGGATTACCAGCAACGCTACCCAATACTAGAAGACGAACCCATGCCAAACCTAGCAGCCTACCCAGACTTGGACCCTCTAGATCCCTATTATGATAATGACCAATACATCAGGGAAATTCTAGAGAATCCTTACCCTTACCAAGAACCCATGCCCCAGTTCCCAAACCCAGTACCAGCCCCTGCACCTCCAATGAGTGCAGAAAATGTGCAAGAACTCCGAACCTTTGGTGAGGAGATTTTAGAAGGAAGCGAGAGGATGAGGCAAATAGGAGAACGACTTGTCTGGAAGTATGACGAGTGTAATATGGAGTTCTGGATGAACCCATACCAGTGATAGAAATAACAATAATAATAATAATAATAATAATAATAATAATAATAATAATAATAATAATAATAATAATAATAATAATAATAATAAAATATTAATAATATATAATATGTGTGTAAGTTTGAAAAAAAATATAATATCTAGACAATAGCTACAGATGCCTAATAGTATTGTAATTTCAATTTCAGTTGTATTGTAATATATATGGATGCATAGTATAAAATAGAGTAAGTCGCAATGTTCGACGATTTTGATCAATATGCGTGTTGTGTGACCGTTTGCATTAAATATTATCTTGTGATATTAATACGTGGTAAATGTCTAAATTCAGATGGACAATGAAGTGAACCAGGAAAACTAGAATAACAATAATAATGGAAACCAAGTGGATAATAGTGCAATCCAACATATAGTGGCACAAGGGATTATAGACGCAATGCCCTATATTATTAAAACGGTTAAGGAAGCAGATAATAAAAGTAATCATGGCAGTAAACGACCTACCGAACCTGAACACAGCGTAAACAATGGACCCATACTTCAAGTGCCCATTCCCAAAAGAAGAAGAACCATGTCTTATGGTTGTTCTTATAAAGATTTTGGGTCTTGTAAACCAATGGAATTCTCGGGCCATGAAGGGGCCGTTGCAGCTCTACGCTGGATAGAAAAAGACTGAGGCAGTCTTAAAAATAAGGAAGTGCGTGGAAGAGGATAAGATAATGTTTGCCTCCAATCTGTTTAAGAACTCAGCCTTAGAATGGTGGAACTCTATCCTCCAATCCAGGGGAAGTGACAGGGTGTATAATATGGAATGGGAGGAATTTAAAAACATGGTAGAAAGGAAATTCTGCCCTCCCAATGAAAAGGAACAAATAGCAAATAAGTTCCTAAACCTTAGAATGACTGGAGTAGATAGTAAGGGTTACACTACATTATTTTTCGAATATGCTAGAATAGTGCCATCCCTTGCATTACCTGAACCAGTATTAATCTCCCGTTACATCTGGGGATTAATTAGTGAGATGAGGCATGTAGTCAAGGCGGCTAGACCTCAAACTATAGAAGAAGCTGTAGAACTAGCAAACACCTTGACTGATGAATTAGTGCGTACACGAGAAGAAGACCAGATGAGAAACCTAGCTCAAAGGCTTACCCAAGAATTTCGTTATGGAAATTCCATCTGTGGGAAAAATGTAGGTTCTACCTCTGCACCTTATTGCAGGGCCTGCAAGAAGAAGCATTCAGGAAGATGCTCCACCTATTGTAATTTCTTCAAGATACTAGGACACAAGGAGGAAGATTGTAGGAAGAAACCTAATAATGGAATGTACTTCAACCGTGGAGAAAAGGGTCACATCAAACCGAACTGTCCGAAACTAGCTCCAGCCATGGGCAAATGCTAGAGCATTTGTTCTGACTGCAGAAGATGCAAAGATGATCCCGGATATGATCGCCGGTACGTTTTTAGTTAATGATGTTTTTGCTAAAGTATTATTTGACTCTGGTACAAACCAAAGTTTTATTAATACTTCATTTTGCAAACTTCTCAATCAACCATTAACTAAACTCCCACAAGAATGTCTAGTAGAGACAGCAAATGGGGAAACCAATAAGATTTCTGAAATCTTGCAGGGAGCAAGAATAGAATTTTAAATCAAAGTTTTATTGCAAATCTTTACCCAATGAGTCTAGCTGGATTTGATGTTGTGTTAGGAATGGATTGGTTAATAGCCAATAAAGCCAGTATTTTATGTGATCAAAAATCGATCCAAGTAAATTCACCAAAGGGTGAAAAGATCACAATTAAGGGAGATAAACCATTTAGATCCACAAAATTCATCTCTGTGATGAAAACAACAAGTTATATAAGAAAAGGATCATCAGTGTATTTGATTTCCATAATCACTAATACTAAAGGAAAAGAATTGAAAGATATTCAAGTAGTATCCCAGTTTCCAGATGTGTTTCCAGAAGAATTACCAGGACTACCTCCAGACAGGGAAGTTGAATTCAGAATTCACCTACTAGCAGGAACAGCACCAATTGCCAAAGCACCTTATCGTTTGGCACCCGGAAAAATGCAGGAACTAAAGAAGCACCTAGACGACTTGTTGGAAAAAGGATTCATACAGCCAAGTTCATCGCCATGGGGAGCGCCGATTTTATTCTTCAAAAAGAAGGACGGGTCAATGCGTATGTGCATTGATTGCCGTGAATTGAACAAGGTCATGATTAAAAATCGGTATCCATTACCAAGAATCGATGATTTGTTCAATCAATTGCAAGGAGCTCAATTTTTCTCTAAGATCAATTTACGTTCAGGATATCATCAATTAAAGGTACAGGAAGAGGACATTCCTAAGACCGCTTTTAGGACAAGGTATGGCCATTATGAATTTATTGTCATGCCATTTGGTCTAACCAATGCCCCAGCCGCATTTATGGACATGATGAACCGAATATGTAAGCCATATTTGGATAAATTCATAATTGTCTTTATAGATGATATTCTCATTTACTCTAAGAGTATAGAGGAACATGCAAAGCATCTGCACGCACTTCTAAGTTTATTGAGAAAAGAAAAGCTTTATGCAAAGTTTTCGAAGTGCGAGTTTTGGTTAGAACAAGTACAGTTTCTTGGACATCTAGTCAATCATGAAGGAATTCATGTGGATCCCACCAAGATCGAGGCGATTACTAAATGGAAAACCCTTGAGTCACCAACCAAGGTTAGAAGTTTCTTAGGATTAGCCGGTTATTATAGAAGATTTATTCGAGATTTTTCTAGAATAGCCATTCGCTTAACTAAGCTAACCTGTAAATCTGTTAAGTTTGAATGGGGACCAAAACAAGAAGAAGCCTTTAGAATTCTTAAGCAAAGATTAACCAACGCACCCATACTAGCGTTACCAGAAGGAACTGAAGACTTTGTAGTCTATTGTAACGCTTCTAAGTTAGGTTATGGATATGTGTTGATGCAGCGCCAAAAGGTTATAGCCTACGCCTCTAGACAACTTAAGAATCATGAAGAGAATTATTCCACCCATGATTTAGAATTAGGAGCTATAATTTTTGCCCTGAAAATTTGGAGACATTACCTTTACGGTAGTAAGCTTACCATTTTCACAGATCATAAGAGTTTAAGGTATGTTTTCAGGCAAAAGGAGTTAAATATCCAGTATCTTGTAGGATAGAAATACTTAGTGATTATGATTGTAATATCCACACGTGTGCATTATGTAATTAATAGATAATCACCAGGAAATCCTAAAGGAAAACCCTAAGACAACAATGTGAGTAATCCTCCTTTTTGCAAACTGTTTTTACAAAACCTCAAATGATTTACATTATATTAAACAGTGATTGAGTATTTGTATTCTACAATTATCGTCGGTATGTTGGGGTTTGGTATACAAAATTTATTACTACATTGTGAGTAGTAACATGACCACAAGTCGGGTTGATAGTACCGTGGGTGGTAATTAAAGTAGATGGAAACAAATGTAATTGCGAGATCGCCCTCAATACTGTAAAACGGTTTTACATGTCTTGATTAAACTAGCATTCACTCACCAGTATTCCCATTGACAAAATGTTTTTAAACGCGTTTCAGGTAACAAAATGTGAAAGCCAAATAGAAGCCAGCTGGACAGCACTAAAGGCTTGGAAAACTGGCTATAAAGTTACCTAAAATAAAGAGATGTTTAATTTAAATAAAATCGGGTTTATCCCTATGAAAATGTGTGTACTTGAAACTTGGGAATTTCCCAGGTGTTTAATATTATAAAAGCGTGGTATTTTACTCTGATAAAATATTTCCTAACTACGGTCCTGATGTAAATTCCGCTGCCAAAATGCTAAACACCGATACCACTGAAACTGGCCGCGGCCGCCCGTTCCTGGGTAATTAGGGGACGCGGGTTGTGACATAAGAGAAATTACTTATTTGGACATAACATGTCTTTTTATTAGTGCATTATGTGTCTATCGCCTCCGTCAATCTAGTCCGTAGCAGAAACCGAAAAATTCTAAGCTTTTAGTGTTATATTTTAATAGAAAAGGTAAGGTGGCATTATTGTAAATAAGGTAAACTACCTTATAAACCTTGTGCCTATAAATAGGGAGCTATAGTGTTAGACATAAGACTTTTTGCTCATTTGACATTTTAGGGAAAGAAGCTTAGAGAGAGAAAGTCTAAAGAGAGAAAGTCTAAAGAGAGAAAGTTCTCCACGTGATTCTCGGTGCATTGTACTCGTCATATCATTCTATAGAATCACGTTATTAGTACGTTCTTGTGTGTTTGGTCACGCACGTTCACGGATTCCGCACATCGAACGTGTTGTTACGCAATCGTTTGGTGTCAAAACCGATCCTTCAAGTGGTATCAGAGCAGGAGCTCGATTGCACTGATCAAACACATAGATTCGTACCAGATTTCATTGATTTCAAATCCGAATTTCATCTATTTCTTCATTTTTTTCATTTTTATCACGTTTTTCACTGAAAATCATCAAATTGAACGGGTTTTTACGGTCGAAAATTCATGATTTTTTAATATGTTGTGCGAAAACACCTGATCTATAACCCTACCAAGTTTCAGATCCTAATTCCTAGCCGTTTAGGAGAAATCTGAGTTTTTAGGTCCGATTTTGAGTAAAAAATCTGATTCCGCTTGAAAGTTCACTTTGACTCCGCTTGAAAAAGCATATTTTGCTTGAAATTGTCACCTTATTTCGCTTGAAAAAACTGTTTCCGCTCGAAATTGTCTATGTTAGTTCAAGCGAAATCATATTCCGCTCCAAAATCGATGATTCCGCTTGAAAGTTCACTAATTCCGCTTGAATCTGCATTGTTATTTCAAACGGAATCAGATTCCGCTTCAAAAGTTGTTTCCGCTTGAGCAAGTATTCCGCTTGAAAAGGCATATTCTCGTGTGAAATCATAATTCAGTTCACGTGATCAGTATGAACGGCCCAATAGATTAATCTTGTGAACCACAATTGTCGGCCATTATATGTGAAAGCGTGTGAATGTATTTTGTGTCTTGAAAAGATCATCATTTCATTTGAAACATCTCGTGAATCAAAAGTGTCAGATTACTACTAAATCGGCCCAATCAAAATAATAGAAACATAGTCAGTTTGCATGTGTTATTTGATAAGTCTTGAATAAAATCAAATGAAAAGTGTAAGCCCATGTGAATACTCATTAAAGGTCCAATTAAAATTCATATCTAAAAGTCATTGTCGGCAATTTTTAAACAACCCATAAGCTTGACTGAATAAAATTGATTGGCCCAATTAGATTGTTTGAGTGTTCAGAATTGCTTTAAGAGTTTGTCGGGCATTTAATAAGTGATCTGATAAAGTGATATTTGCATGTGATCATTAAGTGTGTTTGTCGGATACTGTTAAAGAATCAAAGTTGTTGTCCCAATTAAAAGAAGACTGCCCAATTGTATTTGGGTTAAAATTGCAACAGTTGTCACGTGAATTGTCTGGCCCAAGATAAAACTCATAATATCGGCACATGTGATTCATATTTGTACAAAATAGTCATCGGCCCAATAGGATTGTTAAGAGAATTATACTTGTCGGCCACATTGTTGTCGGTTTAGTGGATTAATCGGTCTAATCAAGTGAAAGGGTTATCAGACCCATTTAATACATCTTATGAACAAAGTGACAGATTGATTATCCATTAAAACTAGTTGGACATTTCAAACATCACGTAAAAGAAGGTTGAATTGTGTGTCAAAGCCTAGTTGATCGGCCCAATCATACTTTCAAAAGAAATATAGTTCAAGTGATTGAATCAGTGGGCTCAGTTCATTGTTGTTGACGGGCCATGTGTGGGAACTAAACAGAGAATATTGATCAAGCCCATTCATTTAGAGATTTCATCCGAACAACAGAGAATATTGATCAAGCCCATTCGTGTCGAAGATTTGCGGACAAATGTTGTTCGGATGAAATCTCTAAATGAATGGGCTTGATCAATATTCTCTGTTTAGTTCCCACACATGGCCCGTCAACAACAATGAACTGAGCCCACTGATTCAATCACTTAGAACTATATTTCTTTTGAAAGTATGATTGGGCCGATCAACTAGGCTTTGACACACAATTCAACCTTCTTTTACGTGATGTTTGAAATGTCCAACTAGTTTTAATGGATAATCAATCTGTCACTTTGTTCATAAGATGTATTAAATGGGTCTGATAACCCTTTCACTTGATTAGACCGATTAATCCACTAAACCGACAACAATGTGGCCGACAAGTATAATTCTCTTAACAATCCTATTGGGCCGATGACTATTTTGTACAAATATGAATCACATGTGCCGATATTATGAGTTTTATCTTGGGCCAGACAATTCACGTGACAACTGTTGCAATTTTAACCCAAATACAATTGGGCAGTCTTCTTTTAATTGGGACAACAACTTTGATTCTTTAACAGTATCCGACAAACACACTTAATGATCACATGCAAATATCACTTTATCAGATCACTTATTAAATGCCCGACAAACTCTTAAAGCAATTCTGAACACTCAAACAATCTAATTGGGCCAATCAATTTTATTCAGTCAAGCATATGGGTTGTTTAAAAATTGCCGACAATGACTTTTAGATATGAATTTTAATTGGACCTTTAATGAGTATTCATATGGGCTTACACTTTTCATTTGATTTTATTCAAGACTTATCAAATAACACATGCAAACTGACTATGTTTCTATTATTTTGATTGGGCCGATTTAGTAGTAATCTGACACTTTTGATTCACGAGATGTTTCAAATGAAATGATGATCTTTTCAAGACACAAAATACATTCACACGCTTTCACATATAGGGTAAAGTTCTTGTACAAATAATCTTAACATACTAAACATACAAATTGAAGGAAAACTCAAAAAGATAAGGTGGCATTTTTGTAATTATCAATAACTATCAAAGTTACTCTACAAATATACCTAAAAAAACCTAACCACTCCCCCCACCCCCAAAAAAACCTAAACCCCCCACCCCCCAAAAACCTAAAAAAAACCTAACCCCCCCCCCCCACCCCACAAAAACCTAAAAAAACCTAACCCCCCCCCCCACCCCCAAAAACCTAAAAAAACCTAACCCCCCCCCCCACCCCCAAAAACCTAAAAAAAAACCTAACCCCCCCCCCCACCCAAGCT
The DNA here is from genome assembly GCF_002127325.2 of Helianthus annuus. Taxonomy (NCBI): domain Eukaryota; kingdom Viridiplantae; phylum Streptophyta; class Magnoliopsida; order Asterales; family Asteraceae; genus Helianthus; species Helianthus annuus. The sequence continues at coordinate 58,790,868 of NC_035435.2, read as the reverse complement.
AAAATGCTAAAAACTAAACCCCCAAAAAACCTAAAAAAATCTAAAAAAATAAAAAAAAACACACAAATTATTTTATTTTATTTTTTTAACATTTTTTATTAAAAATCGCTACTTTTTGTAGCAGCAAAAAAAAAAAAATTTTTTTTTTTGCTTACGAAATGTAGCGATTTTTTAATAAAAAATGTTAAAAAAAAATTGTGTTTTTTTAGGTATTTTTGGTTGTAACTTTGATAGTTGGTGGTAATTACAAAAATGCCACCTTGTCTTTTTGGGTTTTCCTTCAATTTGTATGTTTAGTATGTTAAGATTATTTGTATTTGATCTTTTGCCTTCACATATAATGGCCGACAATTGTGGTTCACAAGATTAATCTATTGGGCCGTTCATACTGATCACGTGAACTGAATTATGATTTCACACGAGAATATGCCTTTTCAAGCGGAATACTTGCTCAAGCGGAAACAACTTTTGAAGCGGAATCTGATTCCGTTTGAAATAACAATGCAGATTCAAGCGGAATTAGTGAACTTTCAAGCGGAATCAGCGATTTTGGAGCGGAATATGATTTCGCTTGAACTAACATAGACAATTTCGAGCGGAAACAGTTTTTTCAAGCGAAATAAGGTGACAATTTCAAGCAAAATATGCTTTTTCAAGCGGAATCAAAGTGAACTTTCAAGCGGAATCAGATTTTTTACTCAAAATCGGACCTAAAAACTCAGATTTCTCCTAAACGGCTAGGAATTAGGATCTGAAACTTGGTAGGGTTATAGATCAGGTGTTTTCGCACAACATATTAAAAAATTTAGATTGATTACACCGTCACACTTTTACGTACTCAGTTCGTTTAAACTGATCGTTTGTTTGGTTATCTTGTAGGTTATTTCGTTTGGGAAGAAATTTTGCTTGAGGACGAATTCCGTTTTAAAGATTGATTTCATTTGAAAGTGTCTAATATTGTGAAAAGTGTTACCAAAACATGGATAGTGATGATGAATTTGGAAGTTCCTTTGAAGATGATATTTTTAACAAATGTTATTTTTTCTAACAAAAGTAACTTTTCAATTTCAAACAAAACAGTTTCAATAAAGAAGGATCCAGAAAAAGTTATAGACAAAACTGAAAAGAATTTAGAAGTTGGTTCTGAAAAAGATGAAAAAGTTTCAGAAGCTGTTTCAGAAAGAGCTCCAATTTTTGATCATTCATATTCATCTGAAGAAGAGTTTAATGATGATAGCAAAGAATTTGAAAAACTTGAGTTTTATAAACAGTTATATTCGTCTGAAATGGTTAATGAATCTTTTGCAGAACAAATTGACAAGCTCCAGAATAAACTTGCTGCGAATAAGAAGAATCAAAAGAATGGTGAAGATAAAGAACAAAGTACATCAACAAATGAAATTTCAAGTTCTGAACCAGTGTACTCAGAAGTCAAAGAAGAAAAAGTTATGATGACTGAAGAAGTTGAAGAAGTAATTTCCGAGAAAGAAGAATCCAAGAAGAATGGATCTTCAAGTTCTGAAATTGTGTGCTCAAAGTGTGATAAATCAAGAGCAGACAATGTCAAACTCTTGAAGGATGTGGAGAGTTTGACATTGGAAAACAAAAATTTAAAAGAAAAAGAAAAAGATTTTCTAAATAAAATATAAATTTTAGAAAATGAAAAGTTGGAAATTGAAAAAGATTTTGAGAATAAGCTAAACACTTTAGAACATGAAGAAGTGTTTTGAGCAAAATTAGAAAATAAAGTTTCAAAAGAAAGAGAAAAGGTTTTTGAAAATCGAATAAAAGTTCTAGAAAATGAAAATTCTGTTTTAGAGAAAAATAAAGTTGAAAATGAAAAGACAATCAAGTCTCATCTTGAGAAAATATCTCAGCTTGAAAATGAAGCTGAGAATGTAAGAAATAAAATTGATGAGCTTGAAAGGAAATTGAAAGGTTTTGTGACCTCATCAGAGTTTTTGAATCATCCTTGTCCAAAACCGATCAATGTTGTTCCAATAAGTGATAATGTCACAAATTTTGACGAAGGCAAAATTGAAGATTGTGATGATAAATCTGATGATGAGAAAGAAAAAGAAGAAAAAAGAAAAATATTTTTGGAATTAAAAGAAAATTTTAAAAATATTGTTTTGCAATCTACTGAAATAGGTGAATGCTCAAAGCAAAAACCTGTTAAGAAGAATGTAGAACAAAAACAAAAAGTTAAAAATTTGAAAAATTTTAAAAATGAAAATAAAAGCTCATCAGATCAGTCATCCAATCATTGTGAAAAACCACAAAAATTTAAAAAACAAAACTTACAAACAGTAGGTAATGAGTGGTGCAGGTTTGACCACAGTGCTCAAATGCCAAATCAAGGATACAAGAGGAGACATGAGTACCACAAGGCAAATCAATGCTATGATCTAAGTGTGTGGTATGAAAATGGTGTGTGGTATGAAAGTGAGGGAAGGTATGATAACAGAGTGTGTTACTCATGTGGTTATCAGGGACACATTGCTGTTAACTGCCAAACTCAAAGTTTTGATTCAAGAAAATGCTATAATTGTGAAATCAAAGGTCACATTGCCATAGATTGCCCAATGAGATCAAAGGAAAGATCGAGGGCTAAATCTCAGAAAATGGTGAAGAACTCAGTTGAAATCAAAGAAAAGCCCAAAGAAAAGAAACAAAAGAAACAAAAAGTGAAACTTTCACAAGGGCATAAAGACAAATTGAGAAAGAAAAGAAAGAAAGTAAGGGAGTATCTTGAAAGGATTTTGTCCTCGGATACAACTGGTAATCCGAGAAAAAGTTCTGATGAATTGCTTTCCTCAACTGCAAAGGCAAGCAAAACGAATTCATCAGATGCAAACCTGAGGACAAAAGGGGTGATAAAGAAAGAAAAATTAACTAATCAAACCAACGAAAAATCAAAGAAAGTTAATTTTTCAGACAAAGCCTTTATCAAAGTGTTTAAGTATAACAAAGATTGCGAAAAATCATGCACGTCACGAGTTGAAAAATTTGGAAAGCTTAAACATTGTAGAGATTGGGTTCCAATAAAGAATGGTGATGAATTTATTTCTGAGAAAACAAAAGAGCCATCTTCTGGCGATGAATTTGACTTGTCAAAGTCAAAAGAGCCACGTTCTGGAAATGATTCTGACTCGTCAAAGTCAGAGGAGCCACAATCAGGCAATGAATCTGACTTGATAAAATCAAAGGAGCCAAAAATTGAGGTAAAAACTGTCAAACCCAAGAATGGTCAGGCTTGGGTAGATCTTTTCAAATGAAAAACCTGACTTGCCGGAACTCCCAGGTTGGTAAGTGTGGAGTAGGAATCGGCATCTTTCTTGAGAAATTCACATGTTGGTAACTGTGATATTTAGAATTACAAAAGACTAATCAAGGACATTAAGTTGTACTTGATTTATCTTTCCGACAAGTGGTTAAAGGAGAACAATGTGATGAAAGAACCCCAAATTTGTGAAAAGACAAACAAAACTAATTTTCCAGAAAAACAATTTTGATTAAAACAAACTTAAGTGTTTTGAAATCATAATGGGAAAATAGTTTGTTTTCAGGGGGAGTTTTGATTGTTTATGCCAAGTGAATGCCGAATTGAAGTGATTTGATATCAGTTTGTCACGTTTCTTGTACAGTTTGTTTTCAAATTTTCCTTGAAAATAAAAATTGAAACATATTTTGATTTTAGGGGGAAAAGAATTTTAAAAAAATTAGAAAATTTGAAAAAGCCAAAAACATTGAAAAAGCAAAAATGAGTTTTGTTGTGAATAAGAGGAAATGATAGTACATCAGTGGACTATCACAGCATGCTAAATAAATGAAATGTCAAATGTGATAAACGGTCTCACTAATGATGTGACGATAGGCTCAGCTAGACTAGCAGATTTGCGATCACGATACAAACTAAATGAAAAAGCCTAGTTCTAGTGGGAAACATGGTTGAAAGCATAGTACTTAGTTTTGTCCTTCGTGATTGTGTACCTACTCAGTAATCGCTGAATGCTAAAAGAGCATAAAAACCGGTCAGTTTGTGAACTTTCACAACTTGCTGAAAAATTCGCTGTGATTGTGCATTTTATTTTGCAAAGATTTAAACTTGTTTTATTTCTTTATTTTGTTTAAGCATTGGACATCCTCTACGTATACGTGAGTATCGAACTGGATGTTATTGCCTAAACGTTCTGCTTTATTTTCTTTGGTGTTTCGTTTAAGCTTTGGATCACCTCTGCGTATACGGGAGTATCGACCTGGTGGTTAAAGCCTAAACAACTTCAACTTGTTTTATTTTCTTATTTTGTTTAAACATTGGACTTTCTCTGCGTATCGAAAGATCGACCTGATTGTTAATGTTTAAACATTCTGCTTTATTTTCGCACATATCACAGTTGATAAAAGTTTAAAGGTATTACTTGAGTCAATGTATTGCATGATGAGGGGATATGATGAGATCGTGGGGTCCATAAGAATTTAGTGAAAAATTAATATACCTTAACGTATCAGTAAGCATTTCAAAAGTTTTTAGATTGAGTTTAAGAGGACAACTATATCGTCAATCTATGTGAATCGTTTAGAACTTAAAATGATTAAAGCTTAACGGTGCTAGTGATTTGTCTCATAAACTGATATGATCCTCTTACACAAACTCACAAAAATATTGTCTGTATATATTTCTTTACTATATTTCATTCAAAAACAAAAATACAAAAAGATTTTCGGAGTGTTTTAGCATAAAATTTTGAAAATTCAAAAAGATTTTCGACAACTGATGTTGAAGAGCTGATATTCAAAATTCTGAGTGCTAAACATGATGAACTACATTGGATTGGGAGAATATGTTGAAAACTTTGAATGTTATATACAAATGTTTTGAAAGATTGTGTGCTTAGTTAATCAAGGTCATTCATTTGAACTTGATGTAACTATACAGATTGATGAATGCATGATTTCTACCAGTAAGTTTCTTAAATCTAAGTATTATAAATTTGTTAAACTTATGTTGAAGTAGAGGATGTGCAGGTTAACCAGGTTTCAAATCCTGAACAGATGCAGAATAGAGCCAGGAATTGATCCTGAACTTGTGAACCTGTGAAAGCCATACTACGATCTCGACAGCTTAGTCTAAGGGGGAGTCTGAAGACAAGCTCAATGCAAGGGGGAGCATGCATTCAAGGAACTAGGTAATTATCCTGAAGGAGCTTGTATACGGAAAAGCCAGGCGTCGATCCTAAAAGCACGGAAGCTTGACGAAAGGGGGAGCCTGAAGAAAGAGACTACCGAGAGGGGGAGCAACTGAAGCTAAAGACAGATCCATGGGGATTCTGTTCGTGAAAGAGAAAAGACAAGACGCTACGAGATTGACTACGGCAATATCCAAGGGGGAGTCTGTTAGTGCATTATGTGTCGCTCGCCTCCGTCAATCTAGTCCGTAGCAGAAACCGAAGAATTCTAAGCTTTTAGTGTTATATTTTAATAGAAAAGGCAAGGTTGCATTATTGTAATAAGGTGAACTACCTTATAAACCTTGTGCCTATAAATAGGGAGCTATAGTGTAAGACATAAGACTTTTTGCTCATTTGACATTTTAGGGAGAGAAGCTTAGAGAGAGAAAGTCTAGAGAGAGAAAGTTCTCCACGTGATTCTCGGTGCATTGTACTCGTCATATCATTCTATAGAATCACGTTATTAGTACGTTCTTGTGTGTTCGGTCACGCACATTCGTGGATTCCGCACGTCGAACGTGTTATTACGCAATCGTTTGGTGTCAAAACCGATCCTTCAGTTTTTAAAATTCCATTTATACACAAGTTCACATACCTCACGGGAGATCACTCAACACTCGGCCGAAGATGTAGTTTTGTGAAACACTCGAGACCGGCATGGAACTTATTTCTACCATATGCTTGCCAAGCAATCGATCCTCCTCCTTTTTAACTATAAACCTTTGTAAATATCAAGAGGAATTGGGGAAGGGTTAGGCTTGGGTTAAAGGTAGGTGGTTTTGGGTTACTGGTTAGTAAAAAGGGCTAAAAGCGTAAAAATCGTCGGTCGTCGTAAAACTTTTTGTTTTTGTGATTTTTATTCAAACTAAACACTTTCAAACAAAGTTTCTTTGAGGAACTTGTTTGTTTATTGCTAGACTTCATTTTTTTTATAAGGAATTGTCACAAGAAAACCGAGCTTTTTACTAAAATAAAGCGTTTAAAAGAAAAAGGGTTTGGTGGGTGAAGGGTGTTTGTTTTGTGGGTTTAGAAATGAAAAGGTTTAGGCTGAAAGGGGTTGACTAGGGGGATTTTGGGTAGGTTAAAAGAAAAAGAAAAATAATGGTGTTGAAAACAAAATGGGTTAGTCCTAATACCTCCTTCATTTACTTACTTGGGTTTAAGTTGGTAAGGACCGGGAATGTATCGTCATGGCAAGTTCTAGAGTCATAACGAAAAAAGAGCATTTAATTTAAAGATGTATGCTTGTATGCTCAATAAAGGCTCAAAACTTACTTTTTGTGGGAATGGGTTTATAATGTGATCAAGTATATATAATCAAATTTAACTAGATTTGTCATGCCATTTCATAATTTTCTTACGTTGGTTCTTTTTATCACGACACTATCGGTTGTAAATTTGTAAAAATATAACCTTTTTAGAACTTGTTATTCCCAAATTAAACCAAGACAAGTAAAAAACGAAAAGTTTTTGAAAAAAAAAATTGGGGTGATTAGCGGTTCCAATAGAGTTTTGTGTAAGGCTTGTTATTAGGACTTGCAAAATTCAAGGTTTAGCATCCCCCCCCCCACTTAAATTACACATTGTCCTCAATGTGTCCCAAAAATAAGTTTTTAGGTTGATTGAATGTGTAAAAAGGTGTTTAAAAACAAAATTTTATGTTACTGGGCGTCTGGGCACGGGCCCATGTTGGTCCGGGCACAGCCCCCTGTTCAGATCGCTAGTATCATTTTTTTAACGAAAGGCTGGGCACGGGGGGCGTGTTCTGTGAGCACGGCCCCGTGTCCATTTACCTGAACTGGGCGTTTTCTGCAGAACCTTGGGCACGGGGGCGTGTTGGGCTGAGCACGGCCCCGTGCTGAACTTGCTATAATGAAGAAAAATTATCGGGAGGCTCTGTTTTTGTGCATGGGGTGTGGGTTCAAGTTTCCCTTAGTAACCTCCACCATTACAACATCATCCAAACACCATTTAATACTTAAAAACCATCATTCATTCAAGAGCGGATTACATAATATCCTAGAAAATAAAGACATAAACTAAATCTGGATAAGTAGGTCATGAAATACAAGAAATCATCAAACCACAAGGAAGCCCTAGCCTACATAATTTTATTTTAAGAGCAAAATTTCCGAAAAGATAATTTTTTTCGGTTGAATGAGGCTTAAAGAACTTCTTCTCCGGAAAGGGCCCCTCACACATCGTTAAGCCATTCTTCTATCTCCCGAGGGAGAAGGAAGGCGGGCTCATTGGCGTCCTCATTTTGAGGGGGTGTGACTTCCACTAGAACCTCTTGTAAGTTGTCAAGAGGAGGTTCCGCGGGGATGTCATCCCACCCGGTGGGGTTAACGACTTCTTGTGCCAAGTTCCAATCCTCTTGGGAAAAGATTGGTTCCATAGGAGGCATTGCAAGAATATTCAACCTTTGGTGCAAAAGGCTGATTTCTTGGAAGCTATTTTCTAGCCGCACCGTTAGATAGTTGATACGGTCGATTAGGACTTCTTCTACGGATGTCATTTCGTTGAGAGCTTCTCGTAGTGCCATCACATAATGCACAAGGGTTGCTTCGATCGAAGGCCTTCGTTCCCTGTGACTGTTCCTTGAATGTGCTGAAGAGGTTCCGCTATTTTGGCTTGACATTCTAAGAAAACAAACCAAAAACTTTTAAATCAATGAAACAGTACTCCGGCCACGGCCCCATGCTCGCTGAGCACGGCCCCGTGGCCACCCCTCTGCAGATTTTTGAGACAAGAAATCTCGTGGTTTTAAATTATATTTCTGGATTTTGAAGCATTTTTAAGCAGAAATAACTTAAAACAGTGTTGTAAAACTTATTTTTGATAAGATTCCTTGAATAAAAACCTAACAATTATAACAATAAAGCTTGAAATAATGGAGATTTCAAGTTTTAATGGAGGTTTTGAGTGGAGAATGAAGAAGAAGACAATAGACAAAAGGAGAAAAGATAAGATGGTTGTTGAGAACCTTCTTTAGAATATACCTATGTGAAGATCCCACTAGATCTTTGTCTTTGGAATGGGTCCAAGAGTGAGGAATCTTGCTGCATTTATAGAAAACGATAGCACGCTGGACACGGCCCCGTGTGTAGAGAAGATTCTGACACATTTTGTCTGTATTCTGACTAAAAGTCAGACGGGAATCTTTAGGCGGACACGGGGGCGTGCTGACCTGGACACGGCCCCGTGGCTAGAGGTTTTTATGAAGTTATGTCTTATTTTAAGGAATTTATCCGGATCGGGTGGTTCCTTACTGGTTGGAACAACTCCGAAGTGCCTGAGATACCTTAATTGACCAAGTTTAAGACAAGAACGCAAGAGGTTATCGGAAAGGGTGAATCCTAAACTAAATACCGGTGGGGAAGACCAACCTTTATTTCCCTTATCCGGGCTCTGGTTAAAGAAGGTATATGTCGAATCCCTCAGGTCTATGTATGCATCGGCGGAAACCGATGGGGAGTCCTTCACGGCACAATCGACACAGGGACAACTATCGCTCAAGTCCTCACAAGAGTTAGAGGTGATTTCGGGAGCAACAATGTTGTTAACGTCCGAATGCGATCTCAATAATTCCTCTTGATCGTCGTCTTGAGATGAATTAGTTATTTCCATCTCAAGTTCTTTTATCAATTGGAGAATTAGTTCTTCCATTTGAAATAATTCTTCGAGAATCATTTCATCTAGAAGGGATGATTGAGAGCATTCAAGGGAGAGATAGGGATTGTTTTTACTTTCGCCCATCTTAAGGCTACAGGAAAACAATGGGTCTATATAGTGGGGAATGTAGTTTAAAAAATAACATTTTAAATCTTCATGAGATCCGCCACATATTTGACACCACGCACCATTAGAGGAGCGAAAGTAAAAATGATCAGTATCACTCATGTTTGTGTCAGAAATTACCAACCATCGGGATCTTACGGTTCTATTTTCAGTATCTGAAGCTTGGGCACGAGGGCGTGTTCAGTGGGCACGGCCCTGTGTTCAGCTACTGTCTGATTTAAAACAGGATTGCCAGTACCAAAGATTGGGCACGGGGGCGTGTTCAGCGGGCACGGCCCCGTGCTGAGCTCTGCAGAAGCTGAAAAATCTAGAAAAATCCAAAAAAAAAATAGAGAAATACGAAAAACGATTAGGCTGTTGATTCCTAACTTTCTTAAAATCCTTGTGTCCCTGGCAACGGCGCCAAAAACTTGATGCGTGTGTAGCGTGATATATTTTTATTTATATTTTAAGCCCTTTTTAACACTTTAGTCAAGTTTTAAATTTATAAAATACGATATTCTACTAACACTAAACACACATATGGGCAAGTGCACCCATCGTGACCGTAGTATAGCGTTGGTAAGATACCGAGGTCGTCCAAGGGCACAAGAGCTTTTAGTACCGGTTTATCCTGAACGTCTAATCAAATCAAAAGTTTTAGAAAAGATTTTAAACATGAAAATAAAAACTAAAAATGCTGAAAATAAAATAAAAATAAAACAGATAGACAAGATGAATCACTTGGATCCAACTCGCCTTTAATGTAACCTTTGATGATTTCCGCACTTTTGCACTTTTTAAGAGATTATCTTAGTTATAGTAGTAGGCCCCTCTTTTGAAGGTGACGTTACCCTCAACCTAGTGGTTTAAGTCAGCAAGGATACAATCCCAAAGGGTCGGAATATTGACAGATAATTAATTAAGTTATTAATGCGTAATGTGGTAGGCCCCTCTTTTGAAGGTGACGTTACCCTCGGCTAAGTGGTTTGAGTCAGCAGGGATACAATCCCAAGTAGCCGGGTTAATGTATTAATAGTAGTTTACATATGAGGGGATCAAGCCATTCGTGCCCCCTCCATCCAATACCAGTGGGTATTGAAGGAGGTCTTAGTACGCTTGACCCAGGTCCTTGTAGGATCTATACACTGAACAAGGCAAGAACCTTACCAAACCATTCCCTTAACCCCCCGACCAGATAGCCAACATATCTCTATATAGACCGTAGAGATATGAATGGTGTAAATATTTTATTTTATATAGACAGTAAAATAACGCCAAGATACCACGGACAAATGATAAGGAAGTTTCACCTTCAACATAAGAAACTAGTTATTAAAGTCATTAATACAAAACCAAATAAAAAGTGTGAAAATATTAAAAATCAAAAGTATTACATTAAATGCTTGTCTTCACCAAGTGATGTAAGAGACTTAGGCAAACATGGCCTTTGATTGTCAAGAACTCTTACTATCAATCTTGGATCCCGAGACTACTACACATACTCTAAGGTGGATGATGGATGATGGTGGTGGATGTGGGTGTTGTAGTGGTGGTGGAGTGTGGGTGAAGTGGGAGAGAGGTGGTTTGCCAAGGGATGTCTTTGAAGTGAACCAAGCACCCCTATTTATAGCCTGCACAGAAGCCCGGACACGGCCACGTGGCCATCCTTCCTCTCTTTCTTCATTAATTGCAATTTGTCTGCATTAGCTCCACACGCCCCCATGTTCGCTGGGCACGGCCCCGTGTGCAGAAGCGTATCTGTACTATCAAGATTTGCAAGATTCTGCGAATCTTAGCGTTGACCATGGCCTGTGTTGAGCTGGGCACGCCCCCGTGCAGCGAATAGAAGCTTCTATAGCTTTGTCTTTTCTGCAGACATCTAGCCACGCCCCCATGTCCGCTGGGTACGGGGTCGTGGTCAGCCTTCTGTTCTCTTGTTTTTGCTTGGGAAGATGCTGTCGAGGGGTCGGGCATGCCACGTTTATTCCTTTTCTTTGTATTTATGTTAGATTTGGTTGCATATTTGTTCCTTTTGTTCAATTAAGCTCATTTAGTCCTGAAAATACAAAAGGAAGACAAAAGCACACTTTTTCCAACATTATTAAAAAAGGGTTAGTTTTATGCCTCATTTGACGTATTTATATGTTGCATTTTACACACATCACAGGACCAACCCGTCCTATTAATTGTACGTAGGACAACCCAGCCCTGAGTAACTAGGACCTTCCCGTCACTAGTCGTGAAAATCGTGCACGTTTTGAAAATACGCGAGTGTTTTATAAAACCGGTATGTTTAGTATAATTCTTGCGTAAACCATTTGAGTTCATTGAAATCCATTCGCAACATGGTTTAGAAATCTGAGTTTTTCATTCATTGAAATGTTGTTTGCTTTTGTGAAACTTGCATGTCTTTCCACCCCCGAAAACATTTATAAAAATGTAAAACTAGAAAAAGTGGGGTTTATGAACTCACATCGAAATGTTGTTTGCTTTTGTGAAACTTGCATGTCTTTCCATGATGTCGTTCCAAGAACGTGAACTCGCCAGCGTGCAACTATAGCATTCCTAACAAGGAATAATTTGTAAGTTTCTAATTAAACGACGTAGCTAAACTACGTGTCCGAACTCCACCGAATCGTTAACTAAACGACTCTACGAAGGTGTTATTATCTAGTTTTGAAATAACCACTCTATGGTTATTTGATCCCATTTATAATCGGGATAAAACTAAGTCTCGAGATCGACTTAGTTTTCGAGTGATTAAGATATATATATTTATATATATCTATATATATGTATATAGGGAGAGGATCATGAGAAAACTAGATATAAATGAGAAAACTAGAAAACTAACTAAAAACCACTAAAAAGGAGGGGGGAGACTTTTAATGAAGGAGGGGGGACTTTTAATGAAGGAGGGGTAAAATTGGAAAAAAAAATATACATAACTTTTCAAACATTTCCCATTTCTCCATACGTTATCATTTTAAAACAAAAATGGCACCACAAGATCACAAATTTTAGTATCTTTCATTCAAGTATATTCGAGCATATTTTTTATTACATAAAAAAAGATTTATGGCGTCGTCTTGTTTTCAATACTATTATTATAGTAGTACACATGTGCAATATAACATGTACTACAATCACATTACATGCTTAAAATTAGCTTTTTGAGTCTAGTTTAGCTTTTAGGGTTAGTTTTTTTGGAGGTTTAGGATTAGGATTAGGTTTTTGGGTGTGGGGGGAGGGGGGTTTAGGTTTTTGGGGGGTGGGGGTGGGGGGTTTAGGTTTTTTTCGGGTTTATGTTTAGGGTTTCGTTTTAGGTTTTCGGGAGGGTGGGGGTGGGGGGTTAGGCTTTTGGTGGGAGGGTGAATTTAGGTTTTTTTTGGGGGGGGGGGGTGGGGGTGGGGGGTTTAGGTTTTTGGGGGGTGTCGGTGGGGGGTGGGTTAAGTGGTTTAGGCTTTCCTTATTAGTGCACATGTGCAGTACAACCAAAAAAAAATTTTTTTTTTTGAAACTTTTTTCTCATACATAAAAAGTAGCAATTTTTCAATAAAAAATTGTAAAAAAAAAAAAATTGGTATGTTTTTTTGGTTTTTTTTAGGCTTTTTTAGTTAGTTTTTTGGTTTTCTCATTTAAACTAGTTTTCTCATGATCCATCCCCTATGTATATATATATATACACGAAGTCGCGTAAATAGAAATACGTAGAAGGATAGCGGTACATCTCGTTGTAGTCTTCGTAAGATGGGAATTAATGAACATATATACATATGTATCTATATATTCGAAAGCTTGACGTTTAAAATGAATTCAAACAATTGCTTTCGTTTAAAAGAATATTCGGACTTTAGATAATTGAAAGAAATATGAATAATCATATTAACTTTATAAGATTTCCGAATTTTAGATGTTTGAAATAATATAACAAAAACTATATTTAGTTTGTAAGAGAGTTTAAAATTGGCGGTTGGAATAAATATAAAACATTATATTTATTTCTTAAAATTGTACGAAGTCAATGTGTGACTTACATATTCGAATCTACGATGTTTGAAATGAATATCAACTATTATAGAAACGTATATAAGTTTTTGAAATCTCGTCGCTTGAAAAGGATATAGATAACTAATTATATTCGTTTTATAAACGCATTCGAGTTTTCAAGGCGTTGTAAATTCGTTTTGTGAGTCGGGAAACATTGCTAAAATAATTAATACACTTTATATTTCTTTTGAAAAATATACTTTGACATTCGATCGGTGTCGTTTATAAATTACAAGTTTGTCTCTTATTACGGGTTTTTAAAAAAAACGGACAAAGTTTCCTCTGTTTTTAGGATAACCTCGACATCCAAAGTGTCGATATTTTAATCAAAACTCAATCAATAATTCAACGAAACCATTATATGTATAAAATTTCTCGTCAAAATATCAAAACATAAACTAGTATCTAATCGAATCGGGTCAAGCTCGGTCGCGTAAACTAACTATCTAAAATCTGTAACTAATGTAACAATAATATTTCGCTACGTTTAAGTTGTTACCGAGTCTTGGTTTGACCGTCGTTGTCCTGTTTGACCGCTGTTGACCCGAGTTGACTCGGGTGTTGACCGAGTCGACTCGGTTTGACCTGGTTGACCCGATTAGAAGCTGAGTTGACTCGTCGATTGTTAGTGCACGATGTCTAAAGCCTACGTCTTAGTCTAGGTCATGTTTGTAAAGGGTCTAGGGGTCTAATATGTCAATTATATATAGTGCAGGGGTCAAAATGTAAAATTATGTATGTTTGCATGTGATTTCGCTTGAAATGACATGTTGTCATTTCAAGCGAAATCAGTTAGTAGTGATTCCGCTCGAAATGACAGCATGTCATTTCAAGCGGAATTAGAAGTAGTATATATATGTGTAGTTGTTTCTCATTTGGCACGGAATCACGAAGTTGTAACCGAACTGCTGCCGGATTTTCTAGTGAATATTAATGAGAAATAAGTGTTAAAAGTGATATTCTGTCTGCTTGTACTCATTTCTCTCTGACTCAACACTGTTTATTTGTTTCCGCCATTCAAACAGTGGTATTTTGACTCCGATTGACTCACTAGATCGTCAAATCGGTCCTACAATTGGTATCAGAGCCAGTTATGAGCCAATATACCTGAATCAGAGCATTTTTCTTACACTTTTTGGATTTCTGGACGTTTGGACGGACAAAATGGACTGAGTTTTTGATATACTGTGTAAAAGTGACTTTTAACAAACCCTTGAAAGTATCAGCTTAAAATTCGGCCTAAAACTGGTAAAAATGGACTGAATACTTGATTCCGCTTGAACGAGTGCATTGTGATTCCGCTTGAAAAAGTGTGACATTTCAAGTGAAGCCAAGTATTCCGTTCGAAAAGTTGTATTTCCGCTTGAAGTTTTGAAGCGAAATTAGTAATTCCGCTCGAATTAGGTGATTCCGCTTGAGTGTTCACCTGATTCCGCCTGAGAGTGTGATTCCGCTTGAATCATCATTTTGATTTCGCTTGAAACATATAACAGTTGATTTCGCTTAAAACTTAAAACTCAAATTCCGCTTGAAAACTTATTCAGCTTGAAATTAGCGTTTTGTTGTGAAAGTCCATTTCGTTCGTGATATTTCGTCTGAAGTTCAGTTCGTGTAGAAAGTGTTTTTAGTAAAGTCACCTGTTTTTCGAAAAGTTGAAAAGTTTTCAGTAAATTGTCATCTAAAATGGAAAACCAAGATTTCTATAACTTCTTCGCAGGTAATGGAATGACGGCAGCTCAGAGTCCAGCAAGTATTGTTCAGAACGTCAACATGGAAGACGAATTGGGAACGATGCAAAAGCCTCCCAAGCTGATGAACCTAGATGAATATGCAGGATGGTCAGGCAGATTTAAAAACTGGGTTCAGGCTAATCACTTCGAATGTTGGATGAAGATTGAGAAGAAGTACGTTCCACCGGTAGATGGTTTGGGTTTAGAGAAGGGTATTGGAGGTCTAATGTGACAACTCGAATTTCCAAGATTCCTATTTCGCATTTATTGCATGTTCATTTATTGTGTAGTTGTTTATTTGCACAATTAGTTGCTATGGAATTGTATACGTTTTGATGCAATGAATCGTATTGTGTGATTGTGCATGGTTGTTTGTTAATTATGAAAGACTTGTCAAATATATGAACTTGGTGGTGAAACTGTGAGATTGTTGTGAGATGGTGTGCTTGTGTAAAATATAATAATTCAGGGTATATAGAGTAATTAGTGAAAATTAAATTATACTTAACCCTAATCCCTTTTCACTAATCATTTACACAAAACAAAGCACGTACTTTCATTCTTTGATTCTCTGGCAATCATCATCACCATCATCATTGGCACAAGATATTCAACACTCTTGATTTCCATACCCTAACTAGAATCAATTCAAGGTAATCGTTTATTGATTGTTTGATTGTATTAATTCTTGATGATTGAAATACTTGTAAACCCTAATTTCTGTATGTAATGTTTCTGTGCTTATTGATTCTGATTATAGAGAATTGAATATGATTTGTGGTATGCCGATAGATTGTTCATGAAAGGATTGTTTGTTGTTGATCAATAGAGTGATTAGCTGTGGATTTACTACATTGCAAGTGTATGATGTTAGGGTTTGATCGTAAAACGTAACTGATATTCATGTGTTTGATGTTCTGCGATGATTGATGTTACTGGTGAAATATGTTATAGTCCGACTTTTGATCATTAAAATAGTCTGAGTTTTGTTATGAAGATATGTCCGATGTTTATATAACATGCTTGTCCGAGTTTTTATCAATGTATTTGTAAGTCCGAGTTTTGTTAGCATATGATGTCCGAGGTTTGTATTGTTAAAGCATTGTCTGAACTTTTAAGGGATTGTTTGGTCCGAGCTTTTTGAACATTGTGTTGTCCGACCTTTAAGATAAGGAGATAAGGTCCGAGTTTTGTTAAGGGGGGAGGGTGG
This sequence comes from Helianthus annuus, assembly GCF_002127325.2. Taxonomy (NCBI): domain Eukaryota; kingdom Viridiplantae; phylum Streptophyta; class Magnoliopsida; order Asterales; family Asteraceae; genus Helianthus; species Helianthus annuus. The sequence continues at coordinate 58,774,864 of NC_035435.2, read as the reverse complement.
TCCGAGTTTGTGACCCCCTTGATCACTGTCCCAGTTTTAACCCCCCCCCCCACACTCATGGTACGACTTTTGGGCTTTGCTCTGTCCGAGTTTTGAGGGGGGAGCCCCCATGTCCGACTTTTAATCCCCAAAACCCCCTTAGTCCGGCTTTTTAAGTGTTAAGGCTTGTATCCGACTTTTAAATGTTAAGGGTTATGTCCGATTCTTGTTTAACATGTAATGGTCCGACCTTTGGAAAGTATGCCTAGTATGATGTTGTAATATATATATGCCTACCCCTGTTCATTCAACAAACGCAGTTAGATATCAATCCTGATGTTATGTTAACTCTGTGAAAGTACTTATGCAACCCTGTTAAGTTGTAAACTCTGTTAAGCACGAAACCCTAATGGGTTGTGAATGTTGTTAACTTACTAACTCTGTTAATTTATCACTTCCGTTACGTATGTTAACCCTGTCAAGTATAATATGAACAACCATGATTGTGCGAACTGTAAATGACACTTACATGAAACATAAGTTGCACGACTTTGTTTATCTGCTTACGTGATACGTGATAAATGCTTAAGTACACGTTATGACATAGATTGCATGTGAATCCTTACGAACATAAACTGATCTGGTATACGGACATACTATAGGATTCGACTGATTGATTGATTGTTTACGAGCTCATAGATTAGCATACCGAGCAAACCAAGGTGAGTTCATACTCTTACTAAGGCATGGGATTCCCAAGGGCTTGGGAATGGGATTGAAGGAATGAGATTGACTAGATTCGTACATACACTGTTACTAGACTACCATACCATCGTCCTCGGTTGTGCAGGACACATACGTAAAACCTACGTATACTTATGCTACTCACTGTCCTCAGGATGCGAAGGACACTCACGTAAAACCTACGTGAACTTATACTCGCTACTGCCTCGGTTGTGTCAGGCACTTACGTAAAACCTACGTAAACCCCCACGTACCCCTATCCTCGGTTGTGAAGGATACTTACGTAAAACCTACGTAAACTTGTACGTATTACTGTTCTCGGGTTACGTAGAACACTTATGGTTACGAATAGTCTAGTGGTTATACAACATGGGAAGCCCCCACCAATAGAACGTACTATCGGCCCAGTAGAGCCACATGTTACAAACGAATATACTATTACGCATTTACTTTCTGTGAACTCGCTCAACTAGTTGTTGATCCTCTGTTACATGCCTTGCAGGTCGTTAGATACATGGAGCTTGCACAGGGAGGAGCTGGTCGTTGTGGGCTTGGATCGTGATTGTCTTGTTAAACACTTATGACATTTGATACTTTATTATGATGGGTTTTATTTATACGCTTCCGCTAAACAGTGATAACTTACTTATGTTTTGGAACACCTTTCATATGGATTTGGTTTGGTTTAATGGCAACTACTTTTACTATATATATTGTTCTATATGATTGGTGGCTTGATCCTGGTCAGTCACGCTCCCAAGCGGAGATACTCCACAGGTGGATTTTGGGGGTGTGACAGATTGGTATCAGAGCCATTGGTTATAGAGAAATTGGTTTTAATATGGGAAAACGTTTTTATTAAAACCAGACTATAACCAGTACAGTGCTCAACGATCCACAACGACGCTTCGCTCCACGTGCAAGACTCAACATACTAGGTAATAAGGTTTATGTTTATTGCCTACTTGCTAGAATTACATAGAACTTTGCTCATGGTATGCTTAGATTATATTGCTCACTACTTGTTATTGCTTGAGAACACTTGTGTGCTTACACTCTTCTGTCATCGCACTATTCGCGAACCTTTCTCACTTATGTTGCCTTTGATGTGAAGATCAATGGCCGGACGAATTAACTTGACACAAGCCCAGTTGACGGCTCTTATCAATGAACAAGTTGCTGCGGCACTTGCAGCTGCAATCGAAGGAGGTATACCCTGCAGTCGTAACTCATCCTAGGATCTTTAGATCCTACGTTCCTAAACAACTCTTATGTTTAACCTCATTCTGTTCTTACACATTAGGTTAACACGTTCAGCAACCTGTGTGTACCTTCAAGAACTTCATGGATTGTCGTCCTAGCACGTTTAGTGGCACTGAAGGAGCGGTTGGAGGACTCCATTGGTTCGAAAAGCTTGAGTCTGTGTTCGAGATGTGTGAATGCCCTGAGGCTCGCAGGGTGAAATACGCCACTGGTACCTTGGAAGGAATCGCGTTAACTTGGTGGAACGCGCAAGTGCAGATCTTAGGGTTGGCAGCTGCTAACGCCACCCCTTGGAATGATTTCAAGGAACTGATCAAAAGGGAATACTGCACTCGGGAAGACATTCATAAGCTGGAAGATGAACTTTATCATTTGAAAATGACTGGGTCAGAAATTGAAGCTTACACCAAAAGGTCAAATGAGCTGGTCGTGCTATGTCCAACTATGGTGGACCCTCCAGTTAAGCGTATTGAGTTGTATCTCAAGGGTTTGGCGCCAGAAATTCAGAGCCATGTGACATCGGCTAATCTTGACAACATCCAGGCTATTCAACGCCTTGCTCATCGCATCACAGATCAGGCAGTGGATCAGAACAGACTGCCTAAACGTATCAGCGCTACTGCTACCGCTACTACTTCTGCTACACTTGCTACTCCCAGTGACAACAAGAGAAAATGGGATGGGGATTCTAGCAAGGGATCAGCTTCAGTTCAGTCACAGGTTCAGCAGCAAAAGACTGACAGTTATCAGAGTCCCAGTCAGCACTCCTCAGGCAGCCACAGGCAGGGTGGATATCGAGGGAACCTCCCAAAGTGTAACAACTGCAACAGACACCACAGCGGCCAGTGTAACAAGGGTCGCTGTCAAAGATGCCTCAAGATGGGTCATGAGGCCAAGGATTGTAGAAGCCCTCGGCCTGCGAACCAGAATCAGCAGCAGCCACAAGCGCAGCAGAATCAGCAACCGGGCAACAAGGGGTGTTTTCATTGTAGCGCAGAAGGGCACTTCAAAAGGCACTGTCCTCAGCTAAACAGGAACCAGAACAACAACAATAACAACAATCAGGGAAATGGCAACAACAACAACAACGGTGGGAACAACAACGGCAATGAAGCAAGGGGTCGTGCATTTGTGTTGGGGCAGGGTGATGCCAGAAATGATCCCAACGTCGTTATGGGTAAGTTTCTTCTTGACGACTTTTATGTTACTGTATTGTTTGATTCGGGTGTGGATACAAGTTACGTGTCATTGAAAGTTAGCCAAATGTTAAAACGTGCACCAACTCCCCTAAATACCAAATATGTCGTAGAGTTAGCTAATGGTAAAAGTCTAGAAGCAACACAAATAGTTCAGGGTTGTAATCTTATCCTCGCTGGTCAAGCTTTCACCATCGATCTTATTCCTATAGTTCTGGGTAGTTTTGACATCGTCGTTGGTATGGATTGGTTATCCAAGCAGCAGGCATAGACTCTATGTAAAGAGAAGATCATTCGCATTCCTCGTTCGGGTAAGGAACCTCTCGAAGTTCAAGGCGACAAGAGTGGTGCTGTGGTTGGCATCATCTCTTTCTTGAAGGCTCAGAAATGTTTAAGAAAGGGTCATACGGCTATCTTGGCGCTAGTTACTGATGCATCGACGAAAGAGAAAAGAATAGAGGATATTCCAGTTGTACGCGAATTTCCTCAAGTGTTTCCTGAAGATTTACCTTGTCTACCGCCTCATCGTCAGGTCGAATTTCAAGTCGAGCTAGCTCCAGGAGTAGCACCTATAGCTCGCGCACCGTATCGCTTAGCTCCAACCGAACTGGAAGAACTGTCAAAGCAACTACAAGAGCTCTTGGATAAGGGCTTCATTCGTCCAAGCTCTTCGCCTTGGGGAGCTCCAGTACTATTCGTGAAAAAGAAGGATGGCACTTTCAGGATGTGCATTGATTACCGCGAACTGAACAAGGTCACAGTGAAGAACCGCTATCCTCTTCCTCGTATTGACGACTTATTCGATCAGTTGCAAGGGTCGAGCTACTACTCCAAGATTGATCTAAGGTCTGGTTATCATCAGCTGAGAGTCCGGGATGAGGACGTCTCCAAGACAGCATTCAGAACTCGCTACGGTCACTACGAGTTTCTAGTCATGCCATTCGGGCTTACGAACGCGCCTGCAGTTTTCATGGATCTAATGAACAGGGTGTGCAAACCCTATCTTGACAAGTTCGTCATTGTCTTCATCGACGACATTCTGATCTACTCCAAGAGTCAGGAGGAACACAAGCAGCACTTACGTCTTATCTTGGAACTTCTTCGAAAGGAACAATTGTACGCCAAGTTTTCAAAATGCGACTTCTGGCTTCGTGAAGTCCACTTCTTAGGCCATGTGGTGAGCAGGGATGGGATTCATGTCGATCCCTCCAAGGTAGATTCGATCAGGAACTGGCCTGCACCGCGTACGCCAACGGAGATACGCCAATTCTTGGGTTTGGCGGGGTATTACAGACGGTTCATTAAAGATTTCTCCAAGATCGCACAGCCGCTTACTATGTTGACACAGAAAGGTGTTACCTATCGTTGGGGTAATACACAAGAAACGGCTTTTCAGTATCTGAAGGATAGACTACGCAGCGCACCTATTCTCTCATTGCCAGAGGGCACGGACGATTTTGTGGTCTATTGTGACGCATCGATACAGGGGCTTGGTTGTGTATTGATGCAGCGTGATAAAGTTATTGCCTACGCTTCGCGGCAACTCAAAGTTCATGAACGGAACTACATGACGCACGATTTAGAGCTGGGAGCTGTTGTTTTCGCGCTCAAGATATGGCAACACTACCTGTACGGTACCAAGTGCACAATTTACACCGATCACAGGAGTCTCGAGCATATCTTCAAGCAGAAGGAATTGAACATGCGTCAACGACGATGGGTCGAGATACTTAATGATTACGAATGCGCCATCAAGTACCATCCTGGCAAAGCCAATGTTGTGGCTGACGCTCTCAGTCGAAAAGACACTTTACCTAGGCGTGTACGAGCTTTGCAGCTCACTATTCAGTCTGATCTTCCTGCACAAATACGAGATGCTCAGGTGGAAGCATTGAAACCAGAAAACGTAAAGGCTGAAGCTTTGCGTGGCTCAAGACAACGATTAGAACAAAGGGAATACGGCGCCTACTATGTAACAGGACGTATTTGGTCCCACTATACGGCGGTTTACGAGAACTTGTGATGGATGAAGCTCATAAGTCTCGCTACTCGGTACATCCAGGTTCGGATAAAATGTATCACGACATCAGAACTACATATTGGTGGCCTAGCATGAAGGCCCACATTGCAACTTACGTCGGCAAATGTTTAACTTGTGCGAGAGTCAAGACAGAGTACCAGAAGCCCTCAGGCCTACTGCAACAACCCAGGATACCACAGTGGAAATGGGAAGAAATTTCCATGGATTTTGTTACTGGTCTTCCTAGATCTCAGCGTGGGAATGATACTATATGGGTGATCGTGGATCGACTCACCAAGTCTGCACACTTCCTGGCTATTAAGGAAACGGATAAGTTCTCCACCCTCGCAGACGTTTATCTTAAAGAAGTTGTTTCGAGGCACGGGGTGCCCACCTCCATTATTTCGGATCGAGATGCACGATTCACCTCAGAACTATGGCAAGCGATGCACAAAGCGTTTGGCTCTCGTTTAGACATGAGCACAGCTTATCACCCTCAGACGGATGGGCAGTCTGAGCGCACGATTCAAACTCTAGAAGACATGCTTCGGGCGTGTGTTATTGATTTCGGCAACAGCTGGGAAAAACACCTCCCTTTAGTGGAGTTTTCGTACAATAACAGTTACCACACCAGCATTCAAGCCGCTCCATTCGAGGCATTGTACGGACGTAAATGCCGGTCACCTCTCTGTTGGGCAGAGGTGGGGGATAGTCAGATTACAGATCCAGAAATGGTAGTTGACGCTACTGAACGAATAGCACAGATACGACAACGCATGGCGGCAGCTCCTGATCGCCAGAAAAGCTACGCTGATCTACACAGAAAACCGCTCGAGTTCCAAGTTGGGGATCGAGTGCTACTTAAAGTCTCACCCTGGAAGGGTGTGGTTCGTTTTGGCAAACGAGGCAAGCTCAATCCACGGTATGTTGGACCGTTCGAAATCACTGAAAGAATAGGCCAAGTAGCCTACAGACTAAATCTACCAGCTGAACTCAGTGCAGTTCACAACGTATTCCACGTGTCGAATCTGAAGAAGTGCCTGTCAGATGAGACCCTCATAGTTCCTTTTATGGAACTCACTATCGACGAGCGGTTGCAGTTCGTCGAGGAACCAGTTGAAATCATGGACCGGGATGTCAAGGTCCTCAAGAACACTAGAATACCTCTTGTACGAGTTCGTTGGAACTCCCGTCGTGGCCCAGAGTACACCTGGAAACGCGAAGATCAAATGAAACTCAAGTATCCCCAGTTATTCGAAACCAATGGGGGGAAAAGATGTGACACCCCGGGAAAATCAGTAAACGATACAACTTACCTAGCTTCCTCAGTAACCGCATGCTAAATTTCGGGACGAAATTTCTTTCAAGTTGGGGATAATGTGACAACTCGAATTTCCAAGATTCCTATTTCGCATTTATTGCACGTTCATTTATTGTGTAGTTGGTTATTTGCACAATTAGTTGCTATGGAATTGTATACGTTTTGATGCAATGAATCGTATTGTGTGATTGTGCATGGTTGTTTGTTAATTATGAAAGACTTGTCAAATATATGAACTTGGTGGTGAAACTGTGAGATTGTTGTGAGATGGTGTGCTTGTGTAAAATATAATAATTCAGGGTGTATAGAGTAATTAGTGAAAATTAAATTATACTAACCCTAATCCCTTTTCACTAATCATTTACACAAAATAAAACACGTACTTTCATTCTTTGATTCTCTGGCAATCATCATCACCATCATCATTGGCACAAGATATTCATCACTCTTGATTTCCACACCCTAACTAGAATCAATTCAAGGTAATCGTTTATTGATTGTTTGATTGTATTAATTCTTGATTATTGAAATACTTGTAAACCCTAATTTCTGTATGTAATGTTTCTGTGCTTATTGATTCTGATTATAGAGAATTGAATATGATTTGTGGTATGCCGATAGATTGTTCATGAAAGGATTGTTTGTTGTTGATCAATAGAGTGATTAGCTGTAGATTTACTGCATTGCAAGTGTATGATATTAGGGTTTGATCGTAAAACGTAACTGATGTTCATGTGTTTGATGTCCTGCGATGATTGATGTTACTGGTGAAATATGTTATAGTCCGACTTTTGATCATTAAAATAGTCTGAGTTTTGTTATGAAGATATGTCCGATGTTTATATAACATGTTTGTCCGAGTTTTTATCAATGTATTTGTAAGTCCGAGTTTTGTTAGCATATGATGTCCGAGGTTTGTATTGTTAAAGCATTGTCTGACCTTTTAAGGGATTGTTTGGTCTGAGCTTTTTAAACATTGTGTTGTCCGACCTTTAAGATAAGGAGATAAGGTCCGAGTTTTGTTAAGGGGGGAGGGTGGTCCGAGTTTGTGACCCCCTTGATCACTGTCCGAGTTTTAACCCCCCCCCCCCACACTCATGGTCCGACTTTTGGGCTTTGCTTTGTCCGAGTTTTGAGGGGGGAACCCCCATGTCCGACTTTTAATCCCCCAAACCCCCTTAGTCCGGCTTTTTAAGTGTTAAGGCTTGTATCCGACTTTTAAATGTTAAGGGTTATGTCCGATTCTTGTTTAACATGTAATGGTCCGACCTTTGGAAAGTATGCCTAGTATGATGTTGTAATATACATATGCCTACCCCTGTTCATTCAACAAACGCAGTTAGATATCAATCCTGATGTTATGTTAACTCTGTGAAAGTACCTATGCAACCCTGTTAAGTTGTAAACTCTGTTAAGCACGAAACCCTAATGGGCTGTGAATGTTGTTAACTTACTAACTCTGTTAATTTATCACTTCCGTTACGTATGTTAACCCTGTCAAGTATAATATGAACAACCATGATTGTGCGAACTGTAAATGACACTTACATGAAACATAAGTTGCACGACTTTGTTTATCTGCTTACGTGATACGTGATAAATGCTTAAGTACACGTTATGACATAGATTGCATGTGAATCCTTATGAACATAAACTGATCTGGTATACGGACATACTATAGGATTCGACTGATTGATTGATTGTTTACGAGCTCATAGATTAGCATACCGAGCAAACCAAGGTGAGTTCACACTCTTACTAAGGCATGGGATTCCCAAGGGCTTGGGAATGGTATTGAAGGAATGAGATTGACTAGATTCGTACATACACTGTTACTAGACTACCATACCATCGTCCTCGGTTGTGCAAGACACATACGTAAAACCTACGTATACTTATGCTACTCACTGTCCTCAGGTTGCGAAGGACACTCACGTAAAACCTACATGAACTTATACTCACTACTGCCTCGGTTGTGTCAGGCACTTACGTAAAACCTACGTAAACCCCCGCGTACCCCTATCCTCGGTTGTGAAGGATACTTACGTAAAACCTACGTAAACTTGTACGTATTACTGTTCTCGGGTTATGTAGGACACTTATGGTTACGAATAGTCTAGTGGTTATACAACATGGGAAGCCCCCACCAATAGAACGTACTATCGGCCCAGTAGAGCCACATGTTACAAACGAATATACTATTACGCATTTACTTTCTGTGAACTCGCTCAACTAGTTGTTGATCCTCTGTTACATGCCTTGCAGGTCGTTAGATACATGGAGCTTGCACAGGGAGGAGCTGGTTGTTGTGGGCTTGGATCGTGATTGTCTTGTTAAACACTTAGGACATTTGATACTTTATTATGATGGGTTTTATTTATACGCTTCCGCTAAACAGTGATAACTTATGTTTTGGAACACCTTTCATATGGATTTGGTTTGGTTTAATGGCAACTACTTTTACTATATATATTGTTCTATATGATTGGTGGCTTGATCCTGGTCAGTCACGCACCCAAGCGGTGATACTCCGCAGGTGGATTTTGGGGGTGTGACATCTGACAGAGACATAACAAAATTACTTCAAAGCTGAGAAAAAGATGATAAGTATCCTTCAGCAGGCTATCAAAGAGGATATTCTGGTGTTGTTGCAACATGAGGACAATGCACAATCTATGTGGCAGTCGTTGAAGTTAAAGTTTCAAGGTAGTGTGTCCATGATCAAGAGCAAGAAGGCTTTGATCAAGAAAGAGTTTGATATTTTTACCGGCATGAAAGGTGAAACTACAAAGCAACTGATCGAAAGATATTGCCATTTAGTAGTTGAGACGAAAAGATTGGAAATCACAAAGACCAATGAAGAATGGATTGATAAGTTGTCTGATGCATTGCCTTATGACGAGTGGGGCACTTATCTGATGATGTTGAAGAACAATTCTGATTTTGTGAATGAATCTTAGCTCATTCATAGAAAAGATTGAAGCTCATGAGTTGGAGTTACTAAAGATCAAAAAGATGAACTCAGCGAATGTTCAACAGGATGTATATTTGTACTACAAAGGCAGCACTCCAGCAACCACAAATCTGAGTCCGAAAATACAAACTGGTTTCAGTGCTGACACAACATCAAGTGTTTCATCAAATACTCCACAAACAAACAAGCCTTCGCCATTTGCCAGCTACGAGCCAAACGTCAAAGCTACTGAACAGACGTCACCACAAAGTTCGTCTAGTTCAAACAATCAGGCATATGTTTCTGGGATCCAATGCAACATTGCAGTCACTATCAAGAATGGTAATGAGTTCACTGAGTCAGCTGCAAAACAGCATATTGCATTGTTGGCTTTTGTGTTAGAGTCTTACGAGAGTTTGGTAGCGGGTAAGATCGGGAATTCGGACATAAACAAAGAGGATTACGATCAGATAGATCCGGAGGAGCTTGAGCTGATAGACATTAAGTGGGGTATGGCTAGTCTAGTGAGGAGGGCACAGCGTTTTGTGGAAATTACTGGTAGAAATAGTCTTTCTGGACCTGATCAGAAGCTAGGTTTTGACAAGTCTAAAGTAACCTGCTTCAAGTGCAAAGAAAGAGGCCATTTCAAAAGAGAGTATCCGAATAGAGAAGTGAATAATCATCAGAATCCATTCACGAATGATTACTACAGACAGGCAATTTACCATAGGCCGAATCAACAACATGTAGTTCAAAGACCACAAATTGAGAACAAACCAGAGAAAGCTCTCATTGTGAACAAGGATGACGAGAAAGTTGCTGAGGGATTTAGCTGGGATAAATACATCCCTGGAAGTGATGGACAGGCTATGATGGCTGAGATAGTAGAAGAGCCAGAGATTGTTGTTGAGCCTGAAGTGGTTGTTGAAGATGTTTCTGTGGATAGTGTGGCTAATATTGAGGAGTTAGCAGCAGAAGTTTATTACTATCAGTCTGAGCAGGAGGTATTAGCTAGTTCATTTAAATCTATCATGCCTCCTAAAGTTTTTGAATCTTTTGCAGGTTTCTTTGAAGAACCGACAACTGGATTATGTCCACGATATGAAGAGAAGAAAGAGTCTGTCGAGGAAATGATCGATGTGACAAAAGAAATGACCGAAGACACTTTGAAAGAAATTGCTGACAGGGCTCTCATGGCGAAACTGAAAGAGGTACACACAGAACTTGTGAAACCCAAGTTTGTCGGTACCGAGTCAGTACAACAGGAGTCAGATCAGGAGTCAGGAATTGAGGGAATCAAATCTGAGAAAGTGTCTGAGTCAGAGTCGAAAGATGTCGGTAAACAGGAAGTGAAAACTGCTCATGAAGCAAAGATTGTTGAGAAATTGGATTCAATCACCGAAACCCCATGCCAAAAGTGTTTAAAACCTTTCATGGAGTGTCTTGAAAAAAGACGCTAAGTTTCAGGAATTGAAACAACACGCTGACATGTTAAAATTTGATCTAGGTCAAGTCAAAGAAGCATATGATACACTAGCCAGATCAATTAAAATGATTCAAAAAGAAAGTGTCAAAAATGATAAAGCCACGAAACTAGTAAAAGCAACACTTTTTGATAAACAAGTGGAAGTTAATTTTCATCCTGACACAATCGCATCATTAAAGAAAGAGTTAGAATTGACTAAAATTGAAAATGAGCGAATTGATAAGAAATTGATGAGCTATGTTGCATCGTCCTATGTCCTTGAGCAGATTGTTACACAATAGCCCAATGCAACACCAGTCTTTAACAGCGTTCCACCCCCAATGTGGAATCATTATACTCAAAAGTATCCAGATGGGGTGGAAGCTGCATTGAATCTCAAGCTGAGGACAATTGAGGATGAGTTGCCAGAGAGCATTGACGCTACATTCTCTTCGTCTGACACAGACAATGAGTCACAAGTCATCAAGACTGTTGTCGACCAGGTGTTAGATGAAGAGAGTGATAACTCTGAGGTTGAAGTCATGAAATCTCATTCTGAGAAGTCTGTGTGTGATTCTGAAGACGAGGGTAACTTTTTAGACCGTTTCATACCGAAATCAGACAAAGGTGCGAATGATGATCCGATCATGGTGGTTTACACTATGATTGGAACTGACAAGCTTTACTCTGATTTTGAGAATCCGCTTCAGAACGCAAAGATTGAAAATGTTGAGAAAGTTTTCAAATTGGTTGAAATTGACATTGCTGAAGTAAACAACAAAGAATTCTTTTCGAAACCGAAAAAGTCGTTTGTTACATCACGTTCTAACAACTTGGGTAAGAAAGAGTGGGAAGGGAATGGTAACAACAAGAAAAATGGAAACAACTTTAAAAACAAAGGAATTGGTTTTTGACAAGAAGACGGCTAAGAAGGTTGTTAAGCCAAAAGATAAAATGAATGATGTCTTTGTTGTTGGACCAAGTGTGGATGATGAGAAAGAGTACATTTTTAGTCAGAAAGCCATTGACGTATTTCAATGCGGCGAAGAAACTGAAAGAAGAGTCCTTCAAGTCAACTTTTGTCGAGTATGACAAAAGAGTTTGTTATCGCTGCAATGAGATTGGACACATGGCAAAACAATTCAAGAAAGTTTTTGAAAAACCTGTCGTCGTAAAACCTGTTGTTCAAAAACCTCGACCTAAGTCACCAATTGACAAAAAGGGTAAAAAACCAACGGTTTCACCAATTCGCATCTTGAAGAGGGGTGAATCTTTGGAGTCAGAAGATAAGCCAAAATCGACCTTTGAGGTTGGCGAATCTTCAAAGTCTCACAAGACTTCAAAGATTTATCTGAAAACGAAAGTTTTTGAAAATCAATCATGGGTTGTGAAATCAAAACAATCGGTCGAGGAGAAAAAGATGGAAAACATTTTGAAAAATGAAACAAAAGGTTTGAAAAACGATGTAGTAGAGTTTGAGTCTGAGCTTGATAAGTTTCTTGCTGAGTTTCCACCAATCAAAAATGAAGTCAAACCAAAAGCAAAAACTGATGTTCCGAATATCACGTTTAACTTTCCAAAGATTGATGTGCCATGTGATTTAGTGTTTGGAAGTGTTTCAACAGTTAAAAAGTCTTGGGGATCACTGTTTGAATGAGTTGCTATAATGTTTGCAGGGGCTGCCCAGGTCAATCATTTCAAAATGGATCATGGACAGTGGGGCCTCAAGACATATGACGGGGATGCTTGCACTACTATACGAAGTTAAATCAATCAACGGAGGTTACGTGGGATTTTCTTGAAACCAGGGTGGTAGGATTGTGGGCCAAGGAAACCTGACGAATGGAGTCATTTCATTTGAGAAAGTGAATTACATCATAGAATTGGAAAACAACTTGCTTAGTATTTCTCAAATCTGTGATAAATCGTTTACTGTACATTTCATGAAAAACGAATGTCTGGTTTTAAAACCTGGATTTAAAATCCCTGAGGATATGGTGTTGTTGCGCGCTCCACGAGAAAACGATTTATACATTCTTGACATGAGTGTCGCAACACCAACCAATCATCAAAAACAATGTTTTGTGTTGAAAACTAAAGCAACAGAAAAGGAGTCAATTATGTGGCATCGTAAGATGGGCCACATTCATGTTAGAAAAATGAATTTTCTGGTGCATAACGATTTAGTCAAAGGTGTGAATTTAAAGAATTTTCATTTAAATGATGATTGTGTAGCTTGTAAGAAGGGAAAGCAAACTCGGAAGTCACACCCACTGAAGTTACTGAATTCGATCAGAGTACCGCTTGAGAGACTCCACATGGATCTTTTCGGGTCGGTCAATGTGAAGAGCATCAGTGGTGATTTGTATTGCTTGGTAGTCACTGATGACTTTACAAGGTTTTCGTGGGTAGTGTGCTTGGAAAGAAAAGATCAGACGTTTGAGTCGCTAATGGTTCTGTTCAAAAAGATGGAGACGCTGTATAAGCTGCCTATCCGAAGAATACGAAGTGATAATGGAACGAAATTCAAGAATAACAAAATGCTCGAGTTCTGTAATGAAAAGGGGATTCTTCATGAATTCAGCGCGCCATACACTCCACAACAGAACGGCGTAGCTGAAAGAAAGAATCGCACCCTAATAGAAACTGCTCGAACGATGTTAGCCGATTCCAAGTTACCGATTTTCTTCTGGAGTGAAGCAGTGGCTGCAGCTTGTTACACTTTGAACCGCGTGCTCACCGTCAAGAAGTACAAGAAAACAAGTTTTGAGTTGTTACACCGTTACAAGCCAAATCTAGAGTTTCTAGAGCCGTTTGGGTCTCCATGTACTTTTATAGATGAAAATGGTAAATTTGGTGCTAAGTCTAATGATGGTTTTTTTGTAGGTTACGCGAGCCCGTTGAAGAGGGTGTTTGTGCCGTGCCTGGGAAAAATAATACAAGTTCAGCATGTGGATTGTCAGAAGCACACTGCTTCGCCACAACTTCCCGGACAAAGATTCCTGTTCGACTATGACAAACTCTGGGAGTCGTTCCAACTTCCGACCGAGCCAAGTATTGAAGAACTTGTTCTGCTATATCAACAGCAACAATCTAGTTCACAAGATCAAGTGCCAAGACCTTTGGTAGTTTCACAACCTGAGGCGGATACAAGCAATCCTATAGGTGGCACAAACAATCACGAAGCTGGTCCAAGTGGAACTGCTCACGAACCACTAGAGGAACCAGCTCCAATGTTTGACAACTCTGACGACTCAGAAGAGGAATCCGCTCCTACTTTTGACGAGGAACCAAATGTTACTACGATGGAAGCTGAGGATCACACCGGTGATCTAGACATAACGAGCTTGCAATCGGAAGTTGACGTACCTGACACCGTTATGCCTCGAACCTTGTCTTATCATCCTTCAGAGCAAATTATCGGTGATCTACAAAGTGGTGTTAAAACGAGAGATCAAATCAACAGAGCTCTTACATGTTTTATTCGTCTGTTGCACATTTACAGGAAGAATTCTCACTGAAATGTTTTATTTCGCAGATTGAACCCAGAACATATAAAGAAGCGTTAACTGAAGACAGCTGGGTGAATGCTATGCAGGAAGAGCTGCAGCAATTCGAGAAACTGGGTGTTTGGAGATTAGTTTATCTGCCGGAGAATCAAAAGTTGATCAAAACGAAGTGGGTATTCAAGTGTAAAAGAGACGATAGAGGAGTCGTGGTTCGGAACAAAGCACGATTAGTGGTACAAGGATTCAGTCAGCAAGAAGGCATCGAGTATGATGAGGTTTATGCGCCTGTTGCTAGACTTGAGGCTATTCGGATCTTCCAGGTGTTTGCGTCATGGAAAGACTTCAAAGTGTACCAGCTTGATGTAAAATCTGCATTCCTGTACGGAAAGATTAAAGAAGAAGTGTATGTGGGACAACCACCGGGTTTCACTGATCCACTACACAAGAACAAGGTCTATCTGCTGGATAAGGCGCTCTACGGACTTCACCAGGCACCGAGAGCCTGGTATGAGACGCTTTCCCAACATCTGCTGGCCAACGGGTTCACCAGAGGGACAGTCGATAGCACTTTGTTCACAAAGGAGGTTGCAGGCCATCTCCTAATCGTGCAGATCTATGTAGATGACATCATTTTTGGTTCGACGAACGACGAGTTGTGCAAAGAGTTTGAAAAGGTTATGAAGAAGAAGTTCGAAATGAGTTCAATGGGGGAGATGAAGTTCTTCCTCGGGCTGCAGGTAGAATAGATGCCCGATGGAATCTTCATTCACCAAACAAAATATGTGAACGACGTGCTGGAAAAGTTTGATATGGCTTAATGCAGTCCAGCAGCAACCCCCCTAGCACAGAATCATGGGATTTGTCCTGACGAGAGTGGAGTAAAGGTGGAAGAGACATTGTACCGGTCAATCATCGGATCCTTAATGTATCTCACTGCTTCCCGACAGGACATCATGTACCCAACATGTCTTTGCGCCAGATATCAGTCGAGCCCGAAGCAGTCACACCTAACAATTGTCAAAAGGATTTTACGGTATTTGAAAGGCTGCCCAAGCATAGGCTTGTGGTATCCTCGATCGGGTGACTTCTCTCTAACAGGTTTCGCTGATTCTAACTTTGGAAAGCAGAACGCTAAGTCCACCACTGCTGGGTGTCAGTTCTTTGGAACTCGACTTGTTACCTGGAAGTGCAAGAAACAAACCTCTGTGGCACTTTCTACTTGTGAGGTTGAATACGTTTCAGCCTCCAGTTGTTGCTCTCAGATCCTTTGGATCCAACAGCAAATGCGCGACTTTGGTTCGCAATTCTTGGATACACCAATTTTCATGGACAATGAAGCAGCAATCAATATAACTAAAAACCCGGTTCACCATTCTAAAACGAAACATATAGAGATTCGTCATCACTTCATCCGTGATTGTCACGAGAAGAAGTTGATACGGATTGAACATATACACGCTGATGATCAGAAGGCTGATTTCTATACAAAACCATTTGATAAAAAGAGATTTTATTATCTTTTAAAATTGAATGGGATGAAACATCTGCGTTCTGGGAGGGTTGAAGAGTGTGAAGCCGAGGAGGGCGGCGATCTGATGTGAACTACGTCGTGTTGTCAATTTTGCCTGTACAGTTTATTTTTCTGCTTTTCGATAAAAACAAAAACACAAAAATATGTTTTTATTTTTAGGGGGAGAAAGTTTGCAGAAAAATACAAAAACATGATAAAATGTAAAAATCCAAAAACAATAGAAAACTTGAAAAATCCAAAAACATTGAAAAATCGGAAAAAGAGCTTGTGTATAATAGGGGAAATGATAGTACATCAGCTAGACAGATTCAGTACACTAAAGAAATGTAATGTTTAATATGCGTTAAGCAGTCTCGCTGATGATGTGCCGATAGGTTTTTACAAAATTAGTAGATTTGTTTGGGATATAAACATAAAAATTACTTGCTTTTACGTGGGGAACATCTCCAGGATATATGGGTAACCCCCGAAATCTTGTTTGAAAGGTCCCTCTTTCTGAGATACTAGGTCTTTATGCTTAGTGATATCTGGGGTATTATCCCGGGACTTCTGCGGAATGGAAATTCTGACCTAGTCCTCGTATAATACTTTACGCAATGCTTTACTCGTAAACCCTCCCCTCAGCATAAAAAATGATAACACATTGCAAAATGTTAATTATGTGCTGTTGTAAAAACGATTCCCTAAAGGGAACCCACCGAAAGTCAAGCCGTCATCTCTCTGCTGAACAGAAGTTCTGACCTGAGCTCTCACGGCCTCGCAATTCACCCCATTACAGATATCATCTAGGTATACTCACCTGTAAGACTAAATATTGGGATCTGGATACAGGAGTATATACTGAGGTGGGACACATGTAAAAGTTTAAGTCCTAAAACACTAAATTCGTATCCCGAACAGATTGAAAGTTGTGAAAATTTAAGAGGATCAGTATATCGACAATCTAAGCGAACTGTTTAAAGTTGAGTATGAAATATAAGCTTAACGGTACTTGTGTCTTGTCGGAAGCTGATATGATCCCCTAACACGCTCACAAAAATATTGTGTGTACAGATTTCTGCTTATCATATTCTAAAATCCAAAAAGATTTTCTTTTCATCTTATTTTCAACTACGGACGTTGGGGATCAAATGATCAAAGTCTTGTGCAGAACATGTCTGATTCATGAGGGTTGGGTAAGCAGGAGATTCTGGAAAGTGACTGGTATATGTTTGAAAGTTTGAAAAGTTCAAAAGTTCATTAATTTGAATTGAATTCGGTTTCAGAAAGTCAGTATACTTCATAAACTGGTCAACCAAGGTCATTAATTTGGACTTGGTAGGCTGAACAGTTGACCAAGGTCATTAACTTGGACTTGGTTAACTGGGTGTGTCAATAAAAAATCAGAAAAAGTTTAAAAAATCAAAAATTTGAGTTTTAAATTGTAATTTCGCTTAAAATCAAAGTTTTCACCTAAGATTGCTAATTCCGTGTGAAAAGGCTGTAAGGTGATTCCGCTTGTATGCATCCATGTCCATTTCAAGCGAAATCAGATAGCCTATAAATAGCTATCTGATTCCGCTTGAACACCATTTCTCTTATTCCGCTTCAAGTGTATGTGCTCCCGGCGATTCAAGCGAAACCCCAAAACCTTTGATTTCCAGTCAAATTGCTGCCCGTTTTTGTTTGATTTTGTGTTTTTAGTTGGTTAACTCAACTAGGAACATGGGAAAGGTGAGAAATCGAACCAATCTGACCCGAATCATGGTTCTTAACTGTCGGCGATGTTCATAACTGAAAACGTAGATTTAGGTTTTAAATGTTGGAGAAAATGAACAAAAATCATGTGTGTGTTGTCGGATTGTGTTGTAAATCATGCGTGTGGCTTTGATTGTATCAAAATCTAGGGTTTGTGCATGTCTGACGATGAACAAGTTCGAACAGACTTAGATCTAGGGTAAGTTTGAAGGTAAAAATGAAATTAAATCATAACCTCTTGTTCGGAATTCATTGATTAACAAACCACAATGTTTAGTTTAATCATCAGAAAGTGTTTGAGAGTTTGATCATAATCCCACTTGAATCTCATGATTTCGCTTCAAAATATGTTATGAGATTCCACTTCAAATGATGTTCACTGATGGTTTTTGATTCCGCTTTTGAGTGTGTTATCTGATTCCGCTTCAACTTGTCTCATATGATTCCGCTTCAAACTGTATTAGATGTTATTTCGCTTCAAACAGGTTCATGTGATTCCGCTTGGAATGTTATTGCATTTCATGTGATTTCGCTTGAAGGTGTTTGATGCTGAAATTTTTCAAAGTGTTTGATTATTTTGTACTATGTTGTGTTGCAGGCTTCGAATGTAATCTTTGATCCGTTGCACAATAGTTGTTGTGATTTTGACGAGGAAAAGAATACAAAGTTGTCTGAGTTCAGTAGCATTCTGGAGTTTATGAGAAGAGTACCAATTCAAAAGGCGTTGACGGATCAACATTTGGTGTATAGATCTCATGTTAAACATTTCTGGAAGCACGCAACTTATGACGAAGCAAACAAAGTGATCAATTCAGTTGTGAAGCAGTATGATGAGAAGAAGTCAATTATTGTTACAGAGGCGCTTGTTCGTGAAGTGTTGAATTTTCCAGATGATGCAAACTCACCAACAAAGTTCCCTGAAAGGATGGTCAAGGGTTGTATGCTGAGAATGGGTTATGATGGTGCATTGAACAACGCGAATTATTTGAAATCAAAGTTTCGAAAGCCATACAAGTTCATTGTTCATTCAGTACTGCAGGCTTTAAGTCATTGCAAAGGAGGATATGACGCCATGAGGGTTTATCATATGAATATGGTTACAGCTTTGGTCTTGAACAAGAAGTACAATTTCTCTCACATCGTGTTTCATTACATGGCTGAGAACATTACAACAAAGAGTAGGACTTGGATTTATCCAAGATTTGTGCAAATGTTGATAGATCATGCTTATCCTGATATTGAAAGAGATGTAAACAACGATCTGTTAGTTCTTTCTCACATGAGTAATGATTCGTTGAAGCAGCTAGCCAGATATCATCCGAA
This sequence comes from Helianthus annuus, assembly GCF_002127325.2. Lineage (NCBI taxonomy): Eukaryota > Viridiplantae > Streptophyta > Magnoliopsida > Asterales > Asteraceae > Helianthus > Helianthus annuus. Next base: position 58,755,823 of record NC_035435.2, on the reverse strand, counting down.
TCATCCGAATCATCCTGAGCTAAAAAAGATAGCTGAATTTTTCGGATTCATCAAGGATGTGAACTATGTTGATCCAGATCTAATGAATCACCAAAACTGGAGGAATGAAGAGGAGATGAAAGAAGCTGCTTATGCTGATGAGTTAAAAGCTCTTGAAGAATTCAAAAGTACTCGCAATGATTGGTTTGTGAAAGAACAGAGGAAGAGAGGCAACAAAGCTACTCCCAAAGCACAAAAGGGAGAGGGTTCGTCTTCACAGCCCAAGAAACGTCAAAAGAAAGTTGCAAAGACTTTACTTATTGATGAACCTGATGTGGAAGAACCAGTACCAGAAGCTGAGGTTGAAGTAGAACCTGATGTTGAAGCTGAAGCTGAAACTGAAGCTGAAGCTAATATTGAAGTTGATTTTCGTCTATCGCCTAATTCTCAGAGTTTTCTGAAAAAACTTAAGGTGTTTAATGCTAAGAAAGATAAAGCAGCTGATGTTGCTCAGAAAGAAAAAGCTGCTGATGATATAGAAGGTAATGACGTGAACAAAAGTACTACAAGTTCTTCTAGTTCTTCTGATGATGAGATTGATGAGATAGAGCGTGAAAAGAGAATTCAAGCTAAGGTTGAAAAGGAAAAGCAGCTGAGAAAGAGAAAAAGACAGGAGAAGGATGATGCTGCATATGTTCCATCTCCTGATCATGTGTCTGAATCTCAATCAACTCCTTCAGGTGGAAGGAAGAAAGCTGGTGCTAGAAAAAGGATTGTTTCTCCAAAGATAAAAAAGGTTACTCCAAAGATCAAGAAGCCAACGAAGATCATTCTGAAGAAGAAACCTTCCCAAGAACCGAGTAAACCACCATCACCACCACCTGAACCAATACCACATCAATCACCTATACACTCACCACCTCATCATTCACCTCCAAAAAAACCCACACCACCAAGACAACCATCACCATTACATCTCTCACCACCTCATTCACCACAACAAATTCATACTATTACACCACCACAACAACAAACTTTTCTTACATCACAACAAATATTCCAAACACGACCACCTTCACAACCACTTATTCAAACCACACCTGGTTCTTCGGGGTACAAAGGTTTTCCAACTGTTCCTCAGAATCTGAGTATTGGTCCTGAAGATATTGGAGATTTTGATTTTGCAAATACTGCACAAGTCAAGAATGTAGAACAAAAAGTTGATGCTGTTGTGATTGAAAGCAAAAGAGTGGCTAATCGTGAGAAGATTCTCGAGATGCGTGTAAAGAAATTAGAGTCTGAAAACAAGTCATTATTGAAGAAAATAGATGCAGATCAGACAGAGATTGATATTTTGAAAGTAAGGGTGGCTGAATTAGAAGAAGAAAAGACACGCAGGGATGAGCAGAACAAGTATTTTGAATTGAAAAACAAAGAACTTGAAGCTGCGAAGGCGCTGAAAGGGCATGAATTTTATATGATGAACAAAGTGATAGAGAGTATGCTCGAAAAGTCAATAGAACAAAGGTTTGAGGAAATTCAAGTAGAGGAAGTAAGGGCTAAACGCCAAGCAGAAATTGATGCTCAGTTGAGAGATAAGGACAAGGGTGCTGAAGGCAGTGTTGCAGTATCTGAAAGATTGATTGTTCCATCGGTAGTTGTTGAAAATCCTGTTCATATATCTTCTGTATCAGCTATTTTTGAGGAAGATGTATCACTTGAAGATCTTGCTGGGAATGACGATGAAGAAGATGATGAGGAGGATGATGATGAAGGGGATGATGATGACGAAGAGGATGATGAAGAAGAGAAAGTGTTTTCTGTGAGTAGTCACAGTTCTGATGATGACAATGATAATCAGGGTGGTACAGGAGTTACTGTGACCGAAGCTTCAAGAGAACAAAATGTTGATGATTTAATGAATGATGATGCGAATGAAGTTTCAGAGGAAGCTAATGGAGAGGGGGAGCTTGTTGATGATCAAAACGTTGATCAAGTTGAAAAGTTAATTCTTCGAATAGAGCCTCATGTTGAAGAAGGTGAATTCAGGCATACTTACACGTTGAGTGAAATCCTGAAGATGTCTAATGTAAATGAAGATGATTTTAAGTTTGATTTTGAAGATGAACTAAATGCTTTCGACATCAACCATCAACCTGAGTACGAATACAAGTATGTTGAAGATGCAGATGTTTATGATAGGGTTGAGGTTGAGGATTGTTCTGATGAAGAGAATCTGAATGAAGACACTTCTGAATTTCCAACACTAATGGAGTTCTTTAGTGAAGAAAATCGTGATGAACTTAGGAGGAAAGTCGCTGAGATACTGAAAGATAAGAATTTCGATGGTACTCCGAAAGATCTTCAGAAAGAAGAACGTCAAAAGTGGTTCAGAAATAGTCATGAAAGGAAGTTCAAGAGACCGTTGAAGTATTATCAAAGAGATAGAAGTATTTCATTGGGAGATATCATTAGCTGGGGTTTTCTACGTCATGTTAATGCTTATGCTATCAGAAGAGAGTATGGCGTGCAGTACTTTGAACGATTGCATGATATTATGTCCCTACCTTGGTGGGATGTAGAGGAATTATCAAAGGTGAGAACCTTAGGTTATCCAGTAAGGAAGAATGATGTAGCTATGTGGGGATACATAAAGTTCGAATCATTGAAGAATTTCAGACACTGGAAGACTCATTACCCGAAGAGAGTTCAAAGGGTAGATCCAGTGACAGGAATTGAAGAGACGATCTTGAACGTGAAAAAGCCGAAAGCGATGAAAAACATACCAGTGCCCAAGATGGAACAGGAATTTTACAAAGGTTTTATGGGCTGGGTATACAGTTGTATCTCTACTGAGGCAGTGATCACTTATCGAGCTGGGAAGGAGATTAGAGAGATTTTTGTTTACGACCCAATGTGGTTGGTAAACTGTTTAGCAAAAGATATAGAGTGCTTGTTTGTGAACAAAATCCGCTTCCAATCTGAAGACAGAGAGCAGGTGATGCAGTTCCAGAAAGTCGTAAGTATTTGCTTTCGGAAAGGCATAAATTCTGAAAGTAAATGGAATTCAAAATGGTGGTCGCTTGAAGAGAAAGAAAAGTTGAAGGCTGAACGAGAAAGAAAGAAACTTGAAGAGAATAGAGGAAAGTGGATGAAGTTGCAAGCTGAAGAAGCTAAGAAAGCGAAGAAAGAAAATGAAAGGCTGAGGAACTTGCTGAGGAAAAAGCCAAAGCCAAGAGAAGAAAGTTTTAAGTCGATGTGAAGACCTGAAGACCCGAAGACCAAGACTGAAGACTCCGGCTGTATCCAAGGGGGAGTTTGTTAGTGCACGATGTCTAAAGCCTACGTCGTAGTCTAGGTCATGTTTGTAAAGGGTTTAGGGGTCTAATATGTCAATTATGTATAGTGCAGGGGTCAAAATGTAAAATTATGTATGTTTGCATGTGATTCCGCTTGAAATGACATGTTGTCATTTCAAGCGAAATCAGTTAGTAGTGATTCCACTCGAAATGACAGCGTGTCATTTCAAGCGGAATTAGAAGTAGTATATATATGTGTAGTTGTTTCTTATTTGGCACGGAATCACGAAGTTGTAACCGAACTGCTGCCGGATTTTCTAGTGAATATTAATGAGAAAAAAGTGTTAAAAGTGATATTCTGTCTGCTTCTACTCATTTCTCTCTGATTCAACACTGTTTGTTTGTTTCCGCCATTCAAACAGTGGTATTTTGACTCTGATTGACTCACTAGATCGTCAAATCGGTCCTACATCGACCACCTTGACTCGAACCCGAAACCTTGTTTCTCATGAGCTCCCCCAAAATAGACCCGAACTCGAAACAAGGCGCCTGTGTTTAAACCTGAGCGGACCAAGGCAGAATGAAGAGATAGTCACAGAACCACTACCGTCGTCTTCAACATCATCACTCATCATCATCAGACACCGGGAACCATCACTGTCATTATCGGAAAACAAAGAAAGAAAATTTTAAGAATAACAGCAGATCTACTGATCTGAAACAGAGGTGAGTGGAGTTATGTTTACCGAACTAAAGACCCGTCGGATAGAATAACACCACCACCGTCATCCGTTCCCATCGCCAATCCCCCACCCTGCCGCTGTCACCGGGGCCGCCGCACCACACCTCCATCGTCAACATCAGCTTCATCAAAATCATCGACGTCATCACCATTACCGGCCCAACCCGAACAACCCCCAACACCCAACCGACGCTAGACTGTGGTTGTCGCCGCCTAATCACGGCGTGCCGCCGTGGATCTTCCCTACCACCATGAACCATCATCGTCATCACCTCACTGCCGACGTAGCGGCGGTGTTGGAAACCTTGGTCGGCTCATCGTCGGCCTCCTTTATCTCTCTTTGTTCCCTGTGTTTGTGCCGTCATACGCCACTACCGAATGGTGGTGGCCGGCCGTTTCACCAAAGAGAACAGGGAGGGGCTATGGGGTGGTTAAAGGTGAAGAGGGAGGAGGTGGTTTAGGGGGAGTGTGAGTGTCGACCGACCGGAGAACCGACGAACGCGACCGGCCGGAGTTGCTCCGGTTGCCGGAGCCATGTCAGAGAGAGAGATGGGAGGTTAGATGGGGTGTCGGCTGGATTATTCTTGAATTAGGGTTCCAAATTATTAAAACAATGTTAAGGTTACCTTATATACTTAGGTTTTTATATGTGGGTTGGGCCCCAGGCCCGTTAGTCCAGTACCCATTGTTTTGAGCGGCCCGATACGTTCACGAGGCCCATTTTTGAACCCGAACGTCGTAATATGTCGCAAAATAATAGGCTAAGTCGAAAACACTCCAAAATTGCGTCAGAGATCGATATTGGATGCGTATTTCTTATCGGTTGCTAAAAATGCGTAACATGACTCGTTCGTCGTTTCTTGTCCGTTTTTCGATACGATTTCAACTACGGGTAGTAAAATTTGATTACGGAGCTAAATACGTCATAATATTTCAGTTTCTAACTTAATATGCGCGTCTGATGCTTCCGTTTCGTTGCCGGTGCGTTCCTGCAGTCGCGTTTTCGTTCACGTTTGCGCTTTGTGCCGTTCGAAATCATGATGTTTGTTAATCCTCATACGCGCACTGTAACGACTGATAAGTGTCCCTAGGCATACCAAGAGCCTAATTAAGTTAATTCGTGCTTAAACACTACTGGTTATCACCTTAAATGTTTGTTAATCACGTAATTAAAAACTGTTAATTACCGGTTGTCACAATAGACACTTCGGTGATACCTCACCAGCTAATTAAGCAGCAGTAATAAAAAGAAGCCGCATCATGGCAAGGATATCTGGCAGTTTGGCATGAAATTCTGTTCTTTGATGCAACACTCTCCCATTCTGGAGAACAAGCTGAAAAAGGGAACCACTTTGCCCGGTTCTTGCTGAAAACCCCGTAATCACGAGCTTTGGAAACTCGATATCTAATTATCCAAACTCATCTGGGTATACTAAATTATATTATATAAATCCGGCAAATTTCGCCATTAATATTCTAATACTTGGAGGCTGTCATTGATACACCCATTTCTCCTATTCTTTAAAATATTGGTAACCAGAAACATACATGAAGATTTATGACTTCACAATGCCTCCAATGCCTAGTGAAAAGTATTGGCCCAAGATGGATTATCCAATAGATCCACCTCCAATAAGTTGCTCTTGGTAGGCCTAAGAAGAACAAAAAGAGAGACCCTTATGAGGATCCAAAAAGGCCAGGCAAACTAACTAAGCAAGGGGTTATAATGACCTGTGGCATTTGTGGAGCAAGAGGTTATAACAAGAGAAAATGTAGTTAAAAAGGAAACATGAATGCATGTGGATATTTATGAGGTTTAGTGTTTTATCTCAGTTCTTTTATATGTCAAATTATGCTAACTAGTGTATTTTACAGCTGAACCTGGATAAAAAAAGACAAAAGGGGAACAAAAAGAAGAAAGGTCAACTCAGCAGTCAACTCAACAATCAACTCAGCAGTCCACCCAATAAACCACTCAAAGAGGAAGTAAACAGTCAACTAAAAGAGGAAGGCCAAGAGGGAAGGGCAACAAAGAAGGCTGTACTTAGTTGGTCAAAGTTTGACTTGTGTTTGGACAATTTGATGTTTTGTATTGTCTGTTTTGGACAAGAATCATTTAGGCTTAATGTTATGTAGTGACTCTATATTATGTAATGACTTAATGTTTTATGTAATGTTTTGGTAAACTAATGTATTAGCTGCAGGGGTATTTTGGTAATGATACAGCAGTGCATATTAGTTTTGGTGTCGCAGGGGTATATTGGTATTATACAGCAGTGCAGATTTGTTTTTGGTGCTACAGGGGTATTTTGGTAATTATACAGCAGTGCATATTAGTTTTTGGTGCTGCTGGGGTATTTTGGTAATTATACAGCAGTGGTATATATATATATATATATATATATATATATATATATATTAGTTTTTGGTGTTGCAGGGTTATTTTGGTAATTATACAACAGTGGTTTATATATACGGTAGGGGTGTTGTAGGGGTATTTGACTTGTGGTATATTTTGGTCACCACACTGCACATATGTTTAGCCAAGGACCGCGCCACACTTATGTTTGGTCAAGGACTACACTTTTGAAGATGACTATGTACAGTTTGGAAGATTATGTGCACTTATGTTTGGTCACCACACTGCACATGTGTTTGGCCAAGGACTGCACTACATTGCATTCATGTTTGGTCAAGGACTGCACATATGTTTGGCTAAGGACTGCATTTATGTTTGGAACGTGATTATGTACACTTATGTTTGGTCACCACATTGCACTTATGTACATGCAATATGGACTACAATATGGTCATTTGTAGTTTGGAAGATGATTATGTACATGCAATATGGACTGCATTATGGTCACAACTAGTCATTTGCACTTTGGTATAGAATCAAAAATAACAATAGAGTCACACCTGGTCATTTGCACTTTGGTCATTTGCACTTTGGTATAGAATCAACAAATACAACCATATGACAATGACAAAAACCAAAGTACTGATATATGGTCAAGGACTACATTTGGTTCAGGTCAATGGACTGCATTTGCAAAGGCTATAATCAACAATAACAAATTTGAAGACTGGGAAATTTCATTAATAACTTAAAATATCTACAACCGATTACAATGACTACTTGAACAAATACAACCATATGACAATGACAAAAACCAAAGTCAACACAAATGGCTTCTTCCACATGCACTCTGTAGCACCTATCTGTCCTCTCAACTTAGTGTTCTCTTCTGTCAACAACATATTCTACAATTCCAAGTTCTGAATCTTCAATTCTTGGTAACTGTTTGAACTTGAATTCTGTAAACTTAAACTGCCATTTGAATTAAATTTGAACAAATTGTCAACACCTTTTTTCCATAAGAAGAATTTGCAGTCAGCTCTCTACACACAAACATGATAAAGATCAGATTTTCAACTATACACACAAGAACAAATTAAATCCAGAATGTACAGGCCATTTAGAGCAACCCTAAAATTCTTGACCTTTTCTTTGGCTGTTTCGTCCAACCACGCGAACAACAGCAACAATCTCGTGGTGACAATACACGTTTCCATCCAAATCAACTTTGAAGATTTAGACTTACTGTTTGCACTAGATGTAGAATTTGAACAATAACTCATGAAGAATTGGAGTAGAGGGAAGAACTAGGGTTTAATCGTTCCTTCAATGCGAAATATTAGGACTTGATTCTTGTATCTTCGTCCTTGATTCTAGTATCTTTGTCTCTGTGTTCATCGATTAGGTTTAGATCATTGTTATGAGACAATGCAGGGTTATTATATGGACATATAGGGCCACGTAATCGCCATGTAATCCTGTCCACGTAAGCTAGGTGGTGACACATAGGATCAGAAACTAACAGAGTTAGTCATCTGTTAACAGAGTGGTGTGACGGGTGGTCCGTAGGACAACCCTTAAAAGGCTTAAACATAACGCACATTCTACATTTTATCCGGTTATTTGCGTGAATTAGGTAATCACAAGTTTATGATGGTGCAGGTGTTAAAGTGTACAAAATGCGGGTTTAAGGAAGCTTGAAGGATGCGAGAGGTTGGCGTGATCGAGATGTGTGGAAATCAAGGAAAATGGAGGAATCGGAAGCAAAAGATCACTTAGAGCCGTAAGCTACGCCACCAGGCCGTAGCTTACGGCCCCTATAACCCACAAGAAAAATGCACCGTAAAACAGGAGCAATGAGGCGTATGGAATAACTGCTCACCGTAAGATACGGCCACCTGCCGTATCTTACGGCGCTGACTAAGACTTGGAACCCACTGCCCACCGTAAGCTACGGCAGGAGGCCGTAGCTTACGGCGCCGATTGAACAACAAATGTAACCGATGCATTGATTAGTATTTTTAAGACATTTTATGATTGCTAATCATGTTGGTCGGTTACTACATGAGAAGAAACGAGTGGGGGACTATTTAGGAGGCACTTGGGAGTTAAGAAACACATCTTTGGCATAATCTTTTCACTAGAATCAATTGGGAAGAATCTTTGCACTATATTTCTTGTCTTTGTTGGTGAAACTTGGGAACATTGTTTGTTATTTTCTATTTTGTCATGATGTGTGTTAAAGCCATGAGTGGCTAGGTACTTTAATGACTATCTTGTGGTGAAGGTTTGTTTAGACTTTTGTGTTCTTATTTGCATTTCTAGAATATCAATCTCTTTTCATTTAAATTGATTGTTATGGTGTGTAGTCAAGTGTTAGTAACAGGTTGATTCTTATTTTAAACTAATTAGAAACCATACGTTCTTGGTGCCGTTGGCAATCGGGATATCATGGGTATAGTTAGGTTTGGGTAAGGGTTGATTGATCATCGGGTGACAACCTCACGTTCTCGGAATCTGAGTACTTCGTCCCCTTTCATCACTGCAATTGTTTATGCATGAACTATGTCTATGTAGTTCTTTCTAGTTAAATGATTAACACAAAAGTTGAAGCAAACCGGATACACAAGATAGTCGTTTATTTCTCAATTGTTTACAACTTCAAGTTTCATTTCGCAAATTAGTTATCTTGAAGTTGTGGAAAATGTGTTATTTGAAAGTTATCTAAGTTAACTAAAAATTAAACTAATTGCAAGAAAAATAAAATTCACGAGTTGTTTGGATTTGATTGGTTTTAAAAACTAAGATTAATTAACTAATTTGCGAAATGAAACTTGAAGTTGTAAACAATTGAGAAATAAACGACTATCTTGTGTATCCGGTTTGCTTCAACTTTTGTGTTAATCATTTAACTAGAAAGAACTACATAGACATAGTTCATGCATAAACAATTGCAGTGATGAAAGGGGACGAAGTACTCAGATTCCGAGAACGTGAGGTTGTCACCCGATGATCAATCAACCCTTACCCAAACCTAACTATACCCATGATATCCCGATTGCCAACGGCACCAAGAACGTATGGTTTCTAATTAGTTTAAAATAAGAATCAACCTGTTACTAACACTTGACTACACACCATAACAATCAATTTAAATGAAAAGAGATTGATATTCTAGAAATGCAAATAAGAACACAAAAGTCTAAACAAACCTTCACCACAAGATAGTCATTAAAGTACCTAGCCACTCATGGCTTTAACACACATCATGACAAAATAGAAAATAACAAACAATGTTCCCAAGTTTCACCAACAAAGACAAGAAATATAGTGCAAAGATTCTTCCCAATTGATTCTAGTGAAAAGATTATGCCAAAGATGTGTTTCTTAACTCCCAAGTGCCTCCTAAATAGTCCCCCACTCGTTTCTTCTCATGTAGTAACCGACCAACATGATTAGCAATCATAAAATGTCTTAAAAATACTAATCAATGCATCGGTTACATTTGTTGTTCAATCGGCGCCGTAAGCTATGGCCTCCTGCCGTAGCTTACGGTGGGCAGTGGGTTCCAAGTCTTAGTCAGCGCCGTAAGATACGGCAGGTGGCCGTATCTTACGGTGAGCAGTTATTCCATACGCCTCATTGCTCCTGTTTTACGGTGCATTTTTCTTGTGGGTTATAGGGGCCGTAAGCTACGGCCTGGTGGCGTAGCTTACGGCTCTAAGTGATCTTTTGCTTCCGATTCCTCCATTTTCCTTGATTTCCACACATCTCGATCACGCCAACCTCTCGCATCCTTCAAGCTTCCTTAAACCCGCATTTTGTACACTTTAACACCTGCACCATCATAAACTTGTGATTACCTAATTCACGCAAATAACCGGATAAAATGTAGAATGTGCGTTATGTTTAAGCCTTTTAAGGGTTGTCCTACGGACCACCCGTCACATCCCCACACTTACCCGTTGCTTGTCCCAAGCAACCACTTCAAAAACTGTTTTAACCATAAGCGACCAATCATGCAAACCAAACCAAAGTGCCATCCTTTTACTAGCTTTTTATCAATCCACAAGACACACCCCTCACAACTCTCGGTGACAAGAAAAATTAGCAACTTATGCTAAACCACTCAATGCGTATATGTGTGTGTGCGACAATAAGCTTGTATGAAAATCAAGTTGCCTCCTAACCAATGTCTAGCATGCTTTTGAATCAAGGAAACTTACGGGTTGTAATGAGGCTAGGTGCAAGGGTAGGAAAAGGAATATATATGTAGTAGCGAAGGATTTAACCCGGTCTTTTTATTACACAATGAAACAAACGAACAACTATCAAACTTAACTACTATATACAAGACAACTAAGCATCACTTTTTTTTCTCATATTTTCATTGCTTTTTCTCTTTTTTTTTTTTTTTTTTTTTTTTTTTTTTTTTTTTTTTTTTTTTTTTTTTAGAACACAACTAAATCACAAACTACTAAACAACCACTAATTATAAGACCGGGTCAAATCGGGTAAATTCTTAGGAAAACTAGCTAGGGGGTAACAAATGATAGGCTTTAAGCACAAAATGGGCAACTAAATGTCCAAACCCCCGACCCTCTCGCAACCATGCTCATATATATAATTAATGAGGTCCAACCCCCCAAATCCCACACTCGCACTCATCTAGACGAGGCATCCTAGAAGTCCCCTATCATCTTCAAAAGCATGTTGACTCTAGGATTTAACAAGTATTCACACACAAGTTCTATTAACACACAACACACAACGCCACTCAAACAAGGAAATATCACTAACAATCATGCGTGGCTCAATTCTCACCAAGAAAGGATTAGAGATGGGTGTCGGTGTGTCAAATGGAACAATATCAAGTGTTCAAAATTTTACACTTCCGCTTGGATTTGCAAAAAATTTTTGAATTTTCTCAAAAATTTCCCCCATCCCCACACTTGGGATACATTGTCCCAATGTATGGTTTTGAGGGAAAGATCGCTTTCAACAAAAACATCCCCAATGGCTTATATTCTCAAACCCAAATATTATTTATTTATTTTTTTTTTTTATATATATATAAACAGCGACCAAGAGCCAGCATTCAGATTCACTCGGCGCCGTAGCACAAACTAAAAGTAAAGTTGGAGGGGCCGGGTGTCAAAGTTTTAGTTGGGGGTGGCAACGGCCAAAGGTCGATAGTTGGGGGTGATAAAATCCAATAACCCTTTCTTTTATCATTTCATATATAGTAATTGGACAAATAACAAAAAATGTAATGTTTTTGTTTTAAAACATAAGTTTATTAATGCTACTTTAATAAAAGATAAGACAAAAATTTAAGATACATATATATTAATGTTCGTGTTTGAAAGCGAAACGTTTCGTTTTTATAATTTTCGATATAGATAATGCGAAAAAGATGTATAATGATATAAATAACTTGATTATTACAAAGAAATGTAAAAGTGGTGATGATGTGGAAATATAAGTATTGGTAAACATGTTTGTAGGATTGGAGAGAAAATGTGTATGTTTAGTGTATTTGTGAAAGTCTGATGTGATAGCTGACTACGCAAGTTTATGAATGCATTTATCACTTTGTATTGGTGATGATGCAAGTATTTGTAACAAATTTTGAGGCTTTTAATACTGACTTATAAAACAAGTGTTTCAATTTCTAACTAAGAATTTATGTGTATTTTCTTTTCAACCATTCTTTTCTCTCTAATATGATGAAACCACCAAAAGGATAAACTCACAGTCAATGAGAAAAAAAAGGATTAAGTTTTATAAACAATAACTATGGTCAACTATGGCTAGTTGGAAGGATTTTCTACAATGTGGAAACAATTTTCAAACAAAGACGCTTTTCGTTTGGAAACAAATATGTATGAACTTATGTTTATTCTTTATAGAAATTGTCAGGTAGAAATTTATGTTCTCACGCTAAGGGCATGGGGTATGGGGCTTGAGTTGGAGCGTGGTTGGGGGAAGACGCTCAAGGCATCACCCCGGGTGGGTTTGGGTTGGGGCGTGACCCTTGGGGCTTGGGTTTCAAGCCAGGCGTGGTGCGGGGGAGCAAGGTGACATGGCGGTTTGTGAATGGCCAAAAGAAAAGAGCCGTTGGGCTAGCCGTTGGCCAACGGCTATATAAAAAAAAAAAAAAAAAAAAAATAATAATAATAATAATAATAATAATAATAATAATAATAATAATAATAATAATAATAATAATAATAATAATAATTTTTTTTCCATTTTTTACCATATTCAACCACATCTTCTATACATCTTCAAGTCTCCTTCTACAAAACGAAAAAATGCATCCTTACAACCGTCCTTTTGACCCGAGCAACCCATATGGATTCCAAGAAAATAATCCTAGCCCACCACCCACTCGTCCAATAGCTCGTCCATTTTTCATACACTCTCATATGCCCGACATGGCGGGTTATGCATCGTATATCGGGAATCGTTTACTTACTAACTTCCCACACAACGAGGATTCGACCCCGCTTCACAATCGCCTATCGACCTTTCACCAACCTCCATCGACCTTTCACAAAACGAATCCGTTCCCGAAACTCAACCACCCAATGATGGTCCTTCCGCATCGAAACCCATCAAAAAGAGAAGTCATAAGAAAAAAACCGAGGAGGATAAAGTAGTTGAAACCGCCAAACGAAAACAACAAAAATGGGTCTATGCTGAACAAGTTGCATTGGCGAGGGCTTGGTGTGAACAATCTCAACATTCAACTTTAGGTATTCTTAACCTTTGTTTTTATTAATGGAATGGTTATTTTTTATATAAGTTTGTAATATATTAATATTTTTTTATTAAAATAGGAAATTCGAAACATCGAACCGCCCTGTGGGAATCGGTTAGTAGACTATTCCATGAAGAAATGGGTAGGGAGACTTATCGTGAAAACGATAGCTTATCCACAAAGTGGAGCGAGATAAGCTCCCAACCTACAAAATTTAGTGGGTTTTTTTAAATAAAGTAAAGCAAAACCCTAAAAGTGGTGACATTTTAACAAATGCAGTGGTCGCATTCAAATCAAATATGAAGACCGACTTCTGTTTCATGCATTGTTGGGAGATTTGTAAATTCCATCCAAAGTGGGCGACTATCCCCATTGGTAGCGAAACTAACTCGTCTTCCAAAAGGTCAAGGGCCTCGTCCCAAGCCCAATCTGATGCACGAGATCAAGAGTTTGAGGACCTTTTGGATGATTCGCCAAGCCCAAACAGGCCTGAGCATGGAAGAAATGCCTCAAGAAGGCGTGCTCAAAAATCTAGATCTGATACGGCATCGCCTTCAGCTGGGAGTTCTGGCTCGCGTAGGGGAATATACAGCGACCAGTGGATGACATTTCATGCAAGTTGGATACATTCAACGTATTCCAACAACAAAGGGCCGAAATACGAAGGAGCAAAGAAGCTAGAGATGCCGCTAGAGATTCCCTGAAACAAAGACGGGATGATTTGAAAATTCTATCCCAGCCGATTGATCACCTACAGGGTGACGAGTTAGAACTAGTCTTGGCGTTGAGAGAAGAGATAAAAAACAAATATAAAAGTTAGGAATTTTTTTCTTTTGTAATTTTCTTTATTTAAAAATATTAAAAAAAATTAAATTTGTTTTTTAAATAATATTGGGTCAGCCCAGCCGGTCAGCCCACGAAGCCCACCAAACCCCCGCCCAAACCCCTGCCCCACTATAACGTGTTGAATGTGGGTTTAACCCATGTCTGCCATGTGACAACTCGTATTTCCAAACCGACCTTTGTACTTTGATGTAACGTATGTGTACAATATGTGAATGTTATGTGAATGTTATGTTAACATGTGCTTGTGATTATATGAATGATTATGTGTTTACGAACCGAACCGCACAACGTGACCCGGATCGCACATCACCTCTTGACCGCACAAGTAATAGGGCCGTAGTACTTGGAGTCCGGTTAGATGGCAACCCAAGTGATGGGTTCGGCCCATCACTCCTTAACCGGTTAACATTAGGGGATGTGTAACCATTCTCCACTTTTTACAAAAAAAAAAAAAAACACAAACACACACAACCCTACTTCCCTCTCGTCTCTCTCTCTCTCTCGGCTTGAGTTGAAACCCGACGGCAGGAACATCCACAACCCGGATCACCCTCTCCCCTCTCTAATTCGGTTAGTATGTTTTGATTCATGACCATTCGGATAGTTGTTGATAATAATATTCTTGTAACCGGTTAGTATGTTGATTATGCTAGTATGATGATTATTGTTTGCCTTGCATGTTTGATCTAGGGTTCGTGATTAGCATGATTGGTTATGTTCTTACTAATTAGTTATATGTTGTTGGTTGGGATTGTCGGTAAAGATGTTTGCTAATCGGCCACACGTTTACATGAACCGGGTGTGTGTTAATATAAATCCGAATAGATGCAATGTAATCTGCTATAATAAGAATCGGTTTGGTTAGGTTGCATGGTAGTTTATGATTTTGTAAATCACATGATCCGATTTGATGCTTGATTAATTGCCAATTCTGCATTCTTGATGATGATGCTATGAACGTGTATGAATGTGTTTGATTTTGGAATGAAACTGTTGTTTGATCTGATTTCCGAAACTGCCTTAGATGTTTGCTAGAATCACGGATAAATCATTGCATGAATTATGGAAATCAGTTACACACTTGGTTGCGACCCAGATTGCGAGTCGGGAACCCACAGTCTCGACTCGAGACCACAACAGCACAAGCCGAAACCATGGTTGCGAGTCCCGTTGCGACTCGTAACCGGACCATGACGAGCCGAGACCAGCTATTGCGACTCGTAACCCCTTTGTTGCGACTCGAGATCGCTGGTTGCGACTCGAGACCATATGCACGTGCACACACTATTGGGTTATGGACTGTTTTGTTATTGGGCTGTTATGTGCTAATTGTTGGACCGAGTGTTTTATACTTGAACTGTTTAGATTGGGTTTTGTTATTCGGGCCGAGTACATTGGGCTTATATATATATCCTGAAACGCACAAGATTGTTAATGTTGTCTGTTACGTGCACACGTGTTTGCTATGATGTTTATGCGCATTGTTTGGAGTCAAAACCTGACTTGTATAAAAACCGTGATAGGACGTGGTTGACCATTTACTTGCTACCTGTACTCTTTGTGTATCTGCCGAGCAAACCAAGGTGAGTTCACACAGCCAAGGCATGGGATTCCCGGGTTGGGAATTGGGTTGGAATGTTGATATGATATGATTACTCGTACTTACGCATTCACTAGACTATGGACCATCGTCCTCAGGATAGTCAGGACACGTTACGTAAAGCCTACGTAACCCAGTAATTACCATTTGTCTCCCGGGTCGGGAGGACACATTACGTAAAGCCTACGTAACCCAATACCTTCTACTGTCTTCCGGGTCGGAAGGACACGCTGCGTAAAGCCTGCGTAGCCCCCACGCGTACCACTGTCCTCGGGGAAGGGCACGTCACGTAAAGCCTACGTGACCCAGTACGTATTCCTGTTCTCGGTTTAAGAAGAACACATGGTTGCACTAGTCTAGTAAGTACCATAATGGGAATCCCCCATTGTTAAGGATAATTGTGAGAATCCCTCACCAATAGTATATACATGCATGGGAAGCCCCCACTAGATGAACTTACGCATTTCTGTTACGAACTTACTTTCTGTGAACTCGCTCAACTAGTTTGTTGATTATTTGCTGCATGCCTTGCAGGACCTTAGGTATACTTGGAGCTTGCACCAGAGGAGAAGCGGGTCGTTGTGGACAAGAACATGTGAATGATTATTGAACACTTTTACATTCACACATTGATACTTATGTTTTGGGTTTTACATTTAATGCTTCCGCTACAAATACAATGTTTGGTTTTGAACATCAATTATGTCTATGGTTATTATTAAATGCTATGTTTGATATAATTGGTGGCTTGATCCTGGTCATGTCACGCCTCCAAGCGGTAGTACTCCGCGTGTGGGATTTTGGGGGTGTGACAGATTGGTATCAGAGCCATTGGTTATAGAGAACTAGGTTTTAATATGGGGAAAACGTTTTTATTAAAACCAGACTATAACCAGAACAGTGCTCTCAACGATCCACAACGACGCTTCGCTCCACGTGCAAGACTCGACATCCTAGGTAATAAGGTTTATGTTTATTGCCTGTTTGCTAGAACTGCTTAGAACTTTGCTCGCATTACGTTTAGATACACATGATACTATAGCATGAGAATCCCTACGTGCTTACACTTTTCTGTCATCGCCCTACTCGCGAACCACTCTCACTTACGTTACTTTTACTATGAAGATCATGTCTGGACGAATCAACATGACTCAAGCCCAGCTAGAGGCTCTCGTTCAAGCTCAAGTTGCTGCGGCACTTGCAGCTGCTCAAGCAGGTAGTATACCCTGCAGTATAGATTCATACTAGGATCCTTAGATCCTGCATTAACTCTCGTATTTAATCTCGTCCTATTCGTACACAATAGGTCAACCCGCGCAGCAACCTGTCTGCACTTTTAAGAACTTCATGGACTGCCGTCCAAGTACCTTTAGTGGCACTGAAGGAGCAGTTGGACTCCTCCATTGGTTTGAAAAGCTAGAGTCAGTATTCGAAATGTGCGAGTGCCCTGAGGCTCGCAAGGTCAAGTATGCAACTGGCACCCTGGAAGGGATAGCATTAACTTGGTGGAACGCCCAAGTTCAGATCTTAGGGTTGGCAGCTGCTAACGCCACACCATGGAACGACTTCAAGGAACTCATCAAGCGTGAGTATTGCACGCGTGAAGATATTCACAAGCTGGAAGACGAGCTGTATAACCTGAAAATGGTTGGGTCAGAGATCGAAGCGTATACTAAACGGTCGAATGAGCTGGCCGTACTGTGCCCAACCATGGTGGACCCTCCATACAAGCGCATTGAGATGTATCTCAAGGGGTTGGCACCAGAAATGCAGAGCCATGTTACCTCGGCTAATCTTAACAACATCCAGGAAATTCAGCGCCTCGCTCATCGCATCACCGACCAGGCAGTGGATCAGAATAAACTGCCTAAGCGTGTCAACGCTACTGCTACAGTCACTCCTTCAGCTACTCCTGCTACTACTAGCGACAGTAAAAGAAAGTGGGATGGAGATTCTAGTAAAGGTTCAGCATCTGTTCAGTCCCAAGCTCAGCAACAGAAGACTGACCACTACCAGAGTCCCAGTCAGCAATCCTCTGGTGGTCATAGACGGGGAAGATATCAGGGATTTCACCCCAAGTGTCACAACTGCAACAGGCACCATAGCGGCCCATGCAACAAGGGTCGTTGTCAAAGGTGTCTCAAAATGGGGCATGAGGCCAAAGACTGTAGGAGCCCACGTCCTGCAAATCAGAACCAGCAACCGCAACAACCAGCTCCACAGAACCAGAATCAGCAACAGCAGCCACAGCGTGGAAACCGGGGATGTTTCCAGTGTGGGGCTGAAGGTCACTTTAAACACGACTGCCCTCAGTTGAACCAGAATCGCAACAACAATAACCAGGGCAACGGGAACAACAACGGAGGGAACAACAACAATAATGGCAACGAGGCTAGGGGACGCGCTTTTTTGCTAGGTCGAGGTGACGCAGTGAACGATCCCAACGTAGTTATGGGTAAGTTTCTCCTCGACAATATTTACGTTACTGTTTTGTTTGATTCGGGTGCGGATA